>NC_042618.1:24171871-24529371 GCF_901001135.1 Rhinatrema bivittatum | reverse complement strand
CCTGACAGACATGGGAAGGCACTGAATGGAGAATGAAATACAGTGGATGACTAATGGGGTACCCATATATGTGTTAGCATGCATGCACACCCCACTAGTTCCAAACAGACCCTGTCACAATGTGCCAGGGTCAGACTGGGGAGGGAGAAGGGAGTGTTGGGGTTAGGCTGCGGCAGGGGGATCAGGGTATGCTACAATCAGGCTGTGGAGTGGAAACATTGAAACATGGTGGCAAAAAAATACCATATGACCTAAATAATCTGCCCATCCACATCAACTATTCATCTTTATAATCCCTACCGCTTCCTCGATATCCTCTGTGTTTATCCCATGGAGGGTCAGTGTGTTGGATCTGGACTGGGTGTGCCAGAGTCAGGTTAAGGATGCTGGTCAGGAATGTGATAGAAACAGACTGGGTTGGGGATAAGAGTGCTGGGATCAGGCTGGAGCAAGAGTTTGGGAGTATGTTTGGGTCAGGTTGCGAGGAGGGGGTTCGGAGTGTGCTGGTCCTAGGCTAGTGATGGGGGAAAGAAGTGCTGGGGTCCAGCTGAGGGGAGGGATCAGAATGGGCTCAGGAGAAGCAAGTGCTGAGGTATTTATTTACAAACATTTGATATTCTGTTTTTTTCCCTACTGGTTTCAAAGTGGATTACAATCAATAAGGATAGATTAACAGGTATACAAGGGACACCTTTGATCAAGGGTCATAATCAGTTTTCAATGAATCAGTCTCATGCACAGTGGATATTTCTACCTCACTAGCAATCAAATTGGGGAAAGGTCTGATTGAATAGTCATGCCTTTGCTTTCTTCCAGAAAGTGAGGTAGGAAAGTTCACAGTGAAGGGGTAGTGGTATCTCATTCCAGGTTTTGGGTGCATCACAGCAGAAAGCCCGAAGTAGTGTACAGGTCAGTTTCACAGAAGTCAGAGGTGGAAAGGTAAGAAGGGCCTTTTGGGAAAATCAAAGTAGGAGGCAAGAAGATGGGAGAGTTATTTGGGAGCCTACTTGTTTACACCTTTAAAGACAAAGCAAAGGGTTTTGAATTTCATCCTGGTTTGAAGTGGGAACCAGTGCAGTTTATCATATAGGTGCTGTGTGGTCCATTGCCAAGATTCTGGCTGCAGTACTTTGCAGGAGCTGGAGGCATTCAGTAGAGAGTTACAACAGTCAATCCGGCTGGTGGCTAGGTGGTGTTGATCTAGGTAGCACCACAGTTGGTAGATCTGGCATAGATACATGAAGGAAGCTCTTTGAGATGTGGGATTCCATAGTGGCTGAGGAGGGTGGAAGGGTATGCAGGAAAGGGACTGGGGAAGGACTGTGAGTAGGGGACTCCGGGGAATTTCAGTGGGTTTCAACTAGTCAAAATATAATGATGCTGTCACCTCCAGCCCTTTAAAGACCAAATATATCATTTATTTTCTGACCTCGTGTTTTGCAGCTGCATTAAAACCTCAAAATAAATGAATTCAAAATGTTCAATAGTTGAAGACTGAATAGCTTACCTCTAATGATTCATCCTGTAATAGTGCTATCAGTTCTTTATGTATCAAATAGACATTAGTACTCAAAAGCTTAGCGACCTATAAAAAAACAGCAAGAGAAACACAAAACTAAATAAATGTACACAGAAATAGTTAATTTCCTCTTTTTACATTTCTTGTACCATAAACACAGTGCACAAGGGCTGTGTGACAAATGTTGTAGCTCCACTCCAGATTAACAATCATTGATACTGAACCCCCTTTTACCCTGGCCTGAACTTAAACTACAGCCTGTTTATCAGACGCAGTACATTTTGGGGTCCATTTTCAGTCTCAGGCCCAGCTAACTTTGGTGGAATATTCAATGGCTCAGCCACACCATTGAATATACCCCAACTATCTTAAAGTTAGCCAGCTAAGGTTTTCTGGCTAACCTCAGGATTGCTCTACAGCATGACCAGCTAAGTTAACTCTACCTGGAAACACCCCAGGAAGGCCTGTACATTATCCAGCTAAAATTTAGCTTGAGAAATAGCAGAAATATCCAAAAGTCGTTGAATATGAATCCCCTTGTTTCTAACCATGAACATAGGTTTGTAAGAGGGTTTGCAATGATCATAGCATGAAATCACTAATCTGTCACTGTGACTATAACTAGACATTAGAAAATGTAGTACTTTAATGCTGGCCATTAAGGGGGTAATTTTAAGACTGGAATTCTCTACCTTATTCAGGTTTGCTTTACAAAGCTTCCTCCTACAATGTTCCTAAAGCGAGTTCTGAATATTTGGTGATGGTAATATCATGATATGATATGTTCTGATGATTTCTGTATATTATGTCTTTTCTTTTCTCTATTTTCTGTTAATATTTTTGTTTGTATATGATATAATTTTATGTATGTTTTATTGTAAATCGCTTAGGCCAAATCTTTTGTGTTAAGCGATTAATATATTTTAACACATGAAAATGAAAACTGGATGAGAAAGTGCAAAGGCTGCAGGTACTTTTTGTTGCAGTTGGACACTGCTGGAGAGATAGTGGGCCCTTGGGCCGACTTACTCAGTGAGGCAGAGTAGGCCGGGAGGCGGAGCCACAAGCCGGAGGAGTTCACCCAGGAACCAGGGACCCCCCCAGGAGGAGCCCGTAGGGTCCCGGGTCCTCGGGACTTGGAAGTGAGACAGAAAGTCCAGAGGCTGAGAGAGGCGTAGGCCGGGACCAGAGTGAGGGGAAGGAAAGGAAGTCCAAGGTACCCGGAAGGCAGGGGACCGGCTGCACAGGGCCGAGGGCCAGCTGAAGGCAGGGCAGCGGGCGGCAGCGGAGTCTGTAGCAAACCGGAGTCTGAAGCAGGCTGTAGGCTGAAGCGGAGTCTGTAGCAAACCGGAGTCTGAAGCAGGCTGTAGGCTGAAGCGGAGTCTGTAGCAAACCGGAGTCAGAGGCAGGCAGCAGGCAGAAGCGGAGTCAGAGGCAAACTGGAGTCAGAGGCAGGCAGCAGGCAGAAGCGGAGTCAGAGGCAAACCGGGGTCGGAAGCAGACAACGTGAAGATCACCAGGAACGCAACTAAGAACAACTATGGAGTTGTGAACCTCGTTGCAAGGCGATGAGAGAGAGTCTGAGCGCCGGTTATATCGGGACTTGGGCGTGACGTCAGCAGCGCGGGCGGGGCCAGGCTTCCGGGAGCTGGGCGCGCGAGGCTGACGAGAAGCAGCCACATAATGGCGGCCGCCACGTGGAGAGAGAGAAGCCCCTGGGGCCCAGAGCGGGCGGAACGCAGTGATCCTTACAGCGGAGGTAGGCGGGCCTGAGCCCTAACAGAAGGGAAGCAGTAGGGACCACAACACTTTTTACCCCAGACTTTGAAGCAATTTTCAAATTTCAAGTATGCGCGTGCTTTCATTTTGAAAATTGCCCCAGGAAAATTACCTGTGCACACTTACACTTGCTAATCTGTGCAAGTAGTTTTCTGAAGAAAATAATAACCCATGCATGCTTTTGAAAATGCAAAGTATGCAGGAACTTCCAAACCCCCTCCCTAACCCTGCCTCTGGGAATGCGACTTGTCTCCGTAGATAAAATGCACACAGAGGTCCTATGCCTGCAAGTTAACCCGCATATAGGGAGGGGAAGTCTTTATCAATGTATTTTTATTCTGATTTTACTATTTTATTTGATTTTTTACTGTCATCATTATTTGAAGTTTTAGCTATTTTAATTTCTTATTTTAATGTCTTTATTTTTATTTTGAAATAATTGTAAACCATTTTGTTCAAATTCATTTGTTATAATGGTATTTTAAAAGTTTTAAATAAATAAATAAATAAAAGTTTCTTTCCAGGGGTAAAGTACTATTTTATCCATGAAAATGGCTTTGAAAATTACCGCCTCCTTCAAACTTCTGCTCTGGTACAAAGTCAGCAGAGATCTTTGCACCACTTTTCAAAGGTAAAGTGCATGCATGCTTTCATTATGAAACTTGCCACAAGTGCAAAATACATATGGTCATTTGCACTTGCCTTTCCGGCGGGTGGTATTTTAGTGGAAAGTTTATGCATAGGTTTGAAAATACACACACTCACTTGTCCTTCTGCAACTGAAACACACCCCTGGGAATGCCTCCTCTTAATGCGGCCCAAAGTGCGTACATTATGAAACAGGAGTACTTTTAGTCACATTGAGGTGGGCGATTTTCAGATGATCAATTTACGCGCATAGGGGGGGTTACGCGCACTGAGCCTATTTTGCATAGGCCCGGCAACACGTGCAAGCCCCGGGACGCATGTAAGTCCCGGGGCTTGAAAAAATGGGTGGGGCGTGGGAGACGCGGGGCCTCTCCACTGCTGCTAGGCCCGGGGATCGCGCACCGGCACTTGGATGGACAGACAGACACAGGAACGGAAGGACGCTGGACAAGGCTGGAAAATGACTGGAACAGGGCTGGAAGAAGACTAAAACAAGACTGTGAATGCGGAGGCAAACTAGAACACAATACAGTGCTGATCCGATTGCCAAGGCAAGGAAGTGCAGGCACGGACTTCCTTATATCGTTCCATCAATCAGGGAGCGCCGCGGAGCTAGCACCCGCTCCTGGCCCTACAAGAGGCCGGGTGGTCCGTGCGCGCGTAGGGGTGTGGCCAACGCCACTTGAGGCACCGAACGCCGGCGTGAGGCCTGGTGCGCAGTGGAAGGCCCGGCGACTGCTGCCGCGGGATGCTGAGGCCTAGAGGAGCCCGATCCGTGCCCTGCGGAGGAGCTATGCAGCCCAGCATCCCTCTGGCCTTAGCCACCACCTTATCACATTACTTCGCCATCTTCAAATCATCAGACACTTTCAACCTAAAGTCTCTCTCCAGTCCGTGCATATCAGTCTTTTACCCCCAAGACTTATGGCTCCATTGGATTGCCATACCCGGGGCAGGGGGCAGGAGCTGGCCGGGACCAGTGCCATTTGCGTTATCCCAGTGAAGCAACTTACTTCTGCTCAAAGGAGCAGGTAAGTTTTGTAACAAAAAAAAAATAGAACAGTTAGGGTGGGTTTAGAGGACTGGGTGGAGAGGGAAAAGGGAGGAAAGTGAGTTATTTATTTATTTATTTAAAACTTTTTTTTTTATACCGAAGATCATGTACAAGTACATATCGCTTCGGTTTACAGAGAACCAACAATTGGAAATTACAGCAAACAATATGAACAAAAAATTGGACAATAATTAAACAAGAATAGAATTGAACATGGATTATAATAGAATTGAACATGGATTAGAAGAGGGGATTAAGGGGAATTGCGAAAGGTAAACATGAGAATCAAACATGGATTACATGATAAGGAATAAGGGGAACTTCTAGCAGTTAAACACGTTAGGGTTAGGGGAATAGATAAGTTAGGGGAATAGGTAAGTTCCCTAAATTAGGTAAGTTAGGGGAATAGGTAAGTTCCCTCCCAGTCCTTAATTGGAGCGGACTGGGAGGGAACTGGGCAAAGGCCCAATCGCATCACTGTGCATGAGTTAACCCCTCCCCCGCGCAGGCAAGTGGGAAACCACGCGCACATGCGTGCACTGATACAAAATCGGGCGCACACGTGCATGCAGGTATTGGATTTTATAACATGTGCCCGGCCATTGAAAAATGTACCCCTTAGTGTACTTAACGCTGGGACATGGCTTTTGAAAATTGCTATGACAGTATGTCACATTTATATGTGTCACTCGTTTGAAAATGCACCTATAACTGTACAGCCCTGACTTTACTGTTTAGAAATGTTTTTTTTCATCACTGGATACAGGTTCTCCTTTAATATTCCTCCTCTTTCTTTCATTTTTATTTTGGCTCATTCTCTTCAGACACAATACAAGACATGCTGCACAGCAAGACATCCGTTTGGATGAAAAAAAGTTTCTTTGTACATTCTGCAGCAGGGGTCTATAGTCCAGTTATTCTACTCAATTACCCAAAGTCTGAGCTTACACAAGGTTAAGTCTTCAACAGATAAAAAAAAAACAACACCCTGTAAGCTTTGATTCATCTCAAGCCAAAAATGCATTCATCAAACTATTCATGGGATGCAGCAATTAAAATATTTTCATTCTAAGTTCCAATGTAGTGCTGTGGGGTGCCACACATCAGCACTTTCTTATCAAAAGGATTTATGAGGCTTCCGAGGGACGGATAAATACTAACACTGCAGGTCAATGTTCAAAAAGTACAAAATATTTTCCCATACTTTAAAGAATAAAAGCAGGAAGGTTTTTTTCCCCTAATCTTCTCTATCTCATACAGATGCCCAAGTTAGCGGAGAAGCACTGGACTCATGGCACTTCAGCTTGCTCAGTGAGTTCCCTAAACCCCTGTTCCAGATGTACAAGATGTCACAGGTAGGAAGATGAAACAATGGTCCAGAAAGAAATCATGAGAAGAGGAAAGGGGAAAATGAGGCTATTTTATTCTGATGCCTGAAGTTGTCTGCAGATTAAAACCTTGCACACACTCCACCTGCACAAGAAAAGCAACCAATAAAAATTCATGCATATTAAGCAGCCTTGGTTCTATCTGTATACACTTGTAGTTACGGATCACAAAATATCTCTGGGCTGAATATTTACAAAATGTTTATATCCTAAATTAGGTGCTTACATTCTGGGCATCTACATTTAAACAATGGATAGGCCAGATCTTTGCTGTTCATCCTCTTCCTTGCTGAATAGCTTATGAGCTCAATGTGCTGCACATGCGTTTCTTCACCATAAATCTCCCCCTGCTAATCACCTGCCAATCCTGCAAACAGGAAAAATCAAGTCCCATTCTAAGTCCCTATATACCTACAAAGTTTAATTCACCTACCTCAAACCATTTTAACCTTATAAGAGGGGGGACATACAAAACACAACACGCACAGTCATCCTGTACAATCTGACAGAACCAAGGCTAAAATATGCAGTACCTCTCCAGAGTGTTTTTTTTAAGTGTAAGCCCTGCTTCACCTTCCAATCAAACACAAGGGCACAGCCGGAAGCTGGAAATTCCATCTTGAAACCAGGAGGTTCTGACAGGGGTGGGTGGTGTGAGGTGGAGGCAAAAACTTGCTTCAAGGCATTTTCTGGATGCTAGAATAACCTTATTTACTTCTATAGGTAATTGCATAGAGGAGATTAGGTGACTTTCAACATACAGGCTGTCAAAGAAAAAGACTAAAGGTTTGGGAACTAGTGACTACCGGATGGTGTGGTTCAATATTAGGACGCAAGACGAAGGTTCATTCTAAGGCGAGGGCCCTAGACTTCAGGAAGACTAACTTTCTCAAAATGGAGGCGTATCTCAAGGAGTCCTTAGTTGAATGGGAAAATCTAGGGGAAACAGAAGGGCAGTGGACAAAACTAAAAGGAGATATCAAAAGGCAAGTAATCTTTTTGTTAGGAATGTAAATACAGGCAAGAGGAAAAGAGACCGTTATGATTTTCTAAAGAATTAGCTGAAAAGAAAAGGGAGAAAAGATTAGCATTCATAAACTACAAGAGATCGCAGGAAGAGGAAGACAGGCGACAATATCTGGAAAAGGTAAGAGAAGCTGGGAAAGTAGTCAGGAATGGCAAAACTCAAATAGAAGAAAAAATAGCAAATATACTAAATCAGGGGGACAAGACCCTTTTTTAGATATGTTAGTGATAGAAAGAAGTACAAAAGTGGCATTGTGAGACTCAGAGGTGAAGGGGAGGAAGATGTAGAGGCTGATGAGGAAAAAGCAAAATTGCTTAACAAATATTTCTGTTTGGTGTTCACTGTGGAAGGGCTTGGAGCAGGACCACATAAAACAAACACAAATAAGATTAGAAGTGAGGTAAACCTCAATCAGTTTTCAGACCTGTGTATTAATGAGGAGCTAACTAAACTTAAAGTAGATAAAGTGATGGGGTCGGATGGAAGACATCCGAGGGTACTAAGGGAACTTAGAGATGTCCTGGCAGCTCCGCTGGTGACCTTTTCAGTGCTTCTTTAGAATCTGGAGTAGTTCTGGAGGACTGGAAAAGGGCAGATGTTGTTCCTATTCATAAAAATGGAAGTAAGGAGGAGGCTGGGAGCTACAGGCCAGTTAGTGTGACCTCTGTGGTGAGCAAACTCATGGAATCGCTGCTAAAACAGAGGAGAGTGCAATTTTTGGAATCCAATGGATTGTAAAATCAGAGGCAGCATGGTTTTACGAGAGGCAAATCTTGTCAGATGAAGCTAATCAATTTCTTTGATTGGGTGACTAGACAGTTGGATCAAGGGAGAGCACTAGATGCAGGGTACTTATTTATTTATTTATTTTATTTAAAAGCATTGATATACCATTTTTTAAAAAATAAATTTTTTATCAAAAAGGTTTACAAAAATATGAAATTAACGAAATTAAAATATAACTTAAAAGAATAAAATACATAAACTGGTATATAACTTGTAAGTAACAAATTAACAAAAATGTAATAAATGGGGATTGGACCATGGGTCGCTTTGTGGTCATAGGAAGGGGAGGGCAAGGAAAGGTCTGGTAATTATCTAGGGAAGGATATTCTCAGGAGATAGCGAAGGGAGTGATTGTAACTATAATTGAAAAAAATAGACGGCAAGGCCTTTGACACGGTTCTGCACACAAGACTAATAAATAAATTGTGCACCCTTGGTATGGATCCTAGAGTGACTGATTGGGTTAGAAACTGGCTGAGTGGGAGGCGACAAAGGGTAGTGGTAAATTAAGTTTTCTCTGAGGAGGGAGTAGTTACTAGTGGTATGCCTCAGGGATCGGTCCTTGGACCAGTTTTTTTCAGCTTTTTTGTGAGCGACATAACAACAGGAAAGGTGAGATAGGGGAGATATGATAGAGACATTCAAATATCCCAAAGGTTTCCATACATAGGAGGAGAGTCTTTTTCAATGGAAAGGAGGCTCTAGAACAAGGGATCATGAGATGAGGGTGAAGGGGGGTAGATTCAGCAGTAATCTTAAGAAACATTTCTTTACAGAGAGGATGGTGGATGAATGGAACAGTCTTTCAGTGGAAGTGGAAATGGTAGATATAAAAACAGTTATCTAAATTCAAGAAAGCATGGGATAAATACAGGGGATCTCTCAAGTAAGTGATGAGAATTATAATGCTAAATTAATTGGATGGATGGGTAGACTGGGAGGACCAAATGGTCATTTTCTGCTGGCATGTTTCTATATTTCTAAGATTCCCATTGTTTTGATTGATCGGGGTGGGGAATATTTCCAACTTTATTGGTTGTTGAACAGCTAGGTGTTGAAGCCATGAAAACCAAATCTGACTTGGCCAAAAACTTGGCTATCAATATCATTAAGCCTTTTTCTCATCTTAGTTTCTAAATAATTTTTTCTATAAGAAGAAGTGGGGAGAAATGTATAGAGAAGTCTTTGATTCCATAGGATTGAAAAGGAATTGGTCACTGCACTGTTTCTTGCTGATCCTTTGGAACAGTAGATGTGATCTATGTAATGTTTGGGTACTTGTGACTTAGATTGGCCACGGTTGGAAACAGGATACTGGGCTTAATGGACCCTTGGTCTGACCCAGTATGGCATATCTTATGTTCTTATGCTAAATGGGATTGCAAAGAGATCTATTGGCAGAATTCCCCAAAGTTGAAACAGTTCTGTGACTATCCTTTAGTTCAATGATCATTCATGCAGTTGCAGCCAGCGACTTAACTTGTCAGATATCTGATTTTGCTTTCCAGGAAGATAGAAAGCGATCAGATGCATGTTTTAAGTACTTGGCCCTTTTCATATCTTGCAGCTCTCTTGATGCCGGTTGAAAGAGCCTGTTGCCCCTTGATAGCTGAATTAATGCATTGCTACCTGTCTGTCTGAATTAAGACAACTTTTCCTTTTAACCAGGGACTGAATATTTTAAAGTAGGGAAAACTGCCCTCAGTTCCAACTGGTGTATGGGGAGCAATCTTTCCTGTAGAGATTAAGTTCCTTAAGAACAAAGGTAACTTTTCTGACACCTCCTGCTTAAAACCCAAAAAGCCAGAAGGATCGTGAGCCCCCGCTTTCACAGTCTGTATTCATACTAAAATCAAGAAAAGCGAGTTTTTGCCTTCTGCTCCATGGGAGGCTTCTGTCTTCCTTGAGCTCGCCTTAGGATACCTGTTTTACGGTTTGACATGTTCACCACCCCAGTCAAACTCCCCACCTACCACTGTCTCTGGAGCGGATTGCGCTTGGCACACAACACGTACTTCGAGCCAGAAGTGAGAGCCCTCCGGGGCTTGCCCCTGCCTCACCAGGTAAGTGAAAAAAACAATAAGAATAGTGGTATTTCACCAGCAGCCCAAGAGCCTCCCAATTATCCTACACCTCTCATGTCTCTTCACAGTGCCAGACTAGAGTCAAGATCAATAGAGCCTTCTTTCCCTGCTAATTCTGCCAAGCCCATTCCCTTGGCTGTATTTTTGCTAGATAGTAGGTAGGGACAGTGGGAATCTCATTCATCCAGGGTTCTGAAAGAACTCAAAAATGAAATTGCAGACCTATTACAAATAATTTGTAACCTATCATTAAAATCACCCATTATACCCGAAGATTGGAGGGCAGCCAATATAACCCTGATATTTAAAAAGACTCTAGAAGTGATCCAGGAAACTGTAGACCAGTGAGCCTGACTTCAGTGCCAGGAAAAACCATGGAAACTATTCTGAAGAACAAAATCACGGAACTATAGCTAGATGTGATTTACTGGGACTCAGCCAACATGGATTTACCCAGGGAAGTCTTGCTTCACAAATCTGCTACATTTTTTGAAGGAGTTAATGAACAGGATAAAGGTGAAAAGGTAGATGTAATATATTTGGATTTTCAGAAGGCATTTGAGAAAATCCCCCAGGAGAGACTCCTAAGAAATGTAAAAAGTCATGTGATAAGAAGCAATGCCCTTTTGTGGGCTGTAAATTGGTTGAAAGATAGGAAAAAGAAAGTAGGATTAAATGGTTTCTTAGTGGAAAAAGGTAAACAGTGGAAAGTCTCAGAGATCTGTACTTGGACTGGTGCTTTTTCATATATATATATAAATGATCTGGAAAGGGAAAGATATAGTTGCACTGGAGAAGGCACAGAGAAGTGCAACCAAAATGATAAAAGGGATGGAACAGCTCCCCTATGAGGAAACGCTGAAGAGGTAGGGGCTTTTCAGCTTGGAGAAGAGAAGGCTGAGGTGGGATATGATAGAGGTCTATAAAATCATGAGAAGACTAGAATGGGTAAATGTAAATTGGTTATTTACTCTTTTAGATAACACGAGGACTAGGGAGCACTCCATGAAGTTAGCAAGTAGCACATTTTGAAGAAAATTCTTTCACTCAACGCAGAATTAAGCTCTGGAATTCATTGCCAGAGGATGTGATAAAGATAGTTAACGTAGCTGGGTTAATAAAAGATTTGGACTTTTCCTGGAGAAGTCCATAAACTGCTATTAATCAAGCTGATTTACGGAATAGCCACTGCTTATTACCGGCATCAGTAGCATGGGATTTATTTAATGTTTGGGTACTTGCCAAATACTTGTATCCTGGATAGTCCACTGTTGGAAACAGGATGCTGGCTTGATGGTCCCTCAGTCTGACCTGGTATGACAACTTTTTATGTTCTTAGATTTATTTACTCAATCTATTACTCCTCTTACTGCATTCGTTTTGAAAGTACCTAGTTATACACAGTTTCTCCTAGGAGACGACCCTCCCTGATAGGCTAGACTCAATTGTATTATATGTTTGTACTACTGCGATTATATATATGTTTGTGCTATTGCGATTTTCATTGACCTCATTTGATATATGCTTGTTCTATTCTCAATTGATTGTAAAGCTTGTTGCTGAATTATGGTTCATTGTAAACCGAGGTGATGTTTGTAACGTGCCGCGGTATATAAAAAAATCTCTAAATAAATAAATAAATATGTATTTCCACAGTTTCTATTCCGCTAATCCAACAATCTCAGCAGATTACAGTCAACATAACGGTAAAGCATAACAAAACTTTAAGCAACACAAAACATAAAAATGCCAAAACAACTAGATGGGCTACTTATCTTTGATTGGAGGCATCTGTGGTTATTATTTGAAACTGAAGTTATTGGAAAGATAGATCAGAAGGGTTCAATCCACCTGTTTAAAGATTGATGAGGGAGTTGGAGATATTGATTTTAAATGACAGCTGTTGCAGGTGCTGGTTCCACTACAATTTTAAGTGCCATTGTGCTCATTTCATATGTAGATACACAAATGGTGAAACAAACTGTTGCTGCCATATGGACAGACGTTGCATTATATTGATAAGGCTGTGCATTCTCTATTGAGAGAGAAATGTTTTCCCCTCTATAGTTTTTAGACAGCCTCTATGACAGGGCTTCCCAAACCTGTCCAGAGGACCCCACAGCTAGTCAGGTTTTCAGGATATCCACAATGAATATACATGAGATAAATTTGCATATACTGAATCCCCTTGATATACAGATTTATCTCATGCATATTCATTGTGGATATCCTGAAAACTTGACTGGCGGTGGGGTCCCCAGGACAGGTTTGGAAAGCTTTGCCCTATGAAATCTAACGTGTGTCAGTTTCAGATTAGAGTTTGCAGATTTTTGTTTCAGCAAAGCTTTTGTACAATTGTGTTCTTTTTATGTTTTACTTGTATTTTAATATTTTATGAGTATTTGATTGATAACTGCCATGAACTATCTCTGTGGAAATGTGCGGAATACAAGTTATATGTAAATAAAATAAATTTAGAGAGAGAGTGAATGCATGAACATCTTGAAGGGTATTGCTGGATATGAGCCAATAATCTAAGCAGGGAAACACAGACATTGTTCTTCTTTAAGAGCAGTGACTACACCAAAGCATTTTGTGAACATCCTGGATGCCAATGAGAGGTTGAAAGGAAGAACACAATGTTGGTAATTGCCACTGGCTATGGTGAAACATGGAATTTCCCATGATTCTTGTAGACTGAATCATGCCTGTAGGCATCCTTAAGGTCCAGAGTAGTGAGCCAGTTGAATTCTAAATGGGGAAGGATGGTCCCTTGGGAATTTGTCCTTAGCTTCTCCTTCTTTAGATGTTTTTTTATGTCTCTGAGGTCCAGAATGGGTTGGAGACCACTGGTTTTCTTCAGTATAAGGAAGTGCCTGGATTAGAGTCCTATGTGTTTCTATGATACTGGAATTGGCTCTTCTGCATTTGCCAAAAGAAGGTTGAGTGCTTTTGTTGCAGGAGTGGAAACCTTTCCATATTTATAGAATGACTAGCGGTGGCCCGCCACGCGTTGCAGTGGCAGAGTCAGGTTCTTTTCCCCCCCTCCCCCTCCCCTTGCTCATATACCTCAGTCACTCATCCTCCTCCCCCTTGGTCACTCACCCCCCCTTTCCTCCCCTGTCCCCACTCCAACTCTCACCCCTCACACTCACCTCTCCCCTCTGAGTCACGGTGGCCCGCCACACGTTGCAGTGGCAGAGTCAGGTTCTTCCCCCCCCCCCCCTTCCCCTTGCTCATATACCTCAGTCACACATCGTCCTCCCCCTTGGTCACTCACCCCCCCTTTTTTCCCCTGTCCCCACTCCAACTCTCTCCCCTCACACTCACCCCTCCCCCTTTGGTCACTAACCCCCCCCTTCACTCCCCTGTCCCCACTCCAACTCTCACCCCTCACACTCAACTCTCCCCTCTGTGTCTCTCCCCTGACACTCACCACCCCCTTCATTCTCCCTCCCCTCACTGTCACCTCTTCCCGCCTACTCCCTACCCTTTCGTCAGTGACAGCACACCCTCTCTGAATCTCCTTCCCTGACTCTGATCCCCTCCCGCTCGCAATGCCCTCCCAGCTGATCCCCCCGTCCCTCTTCCTCTTGTGCGGTTCTGCGCGGCCCATTCCCGAAGACGCGAGGTCAGCGAGGATCCCTCCCTGTCTTGCGCGTGAGCCATACCAGATCGCTGCCGCAGCTCCTCCCAGGTGTCAAAGGTGTCGAAGTTCAGCCGGCCAACACTACCACGCCCGATATTGCCGCCGGTCCGCCACTGCTGCTCCTCCCAGCGCCATGTTGGTCCTGCTGTGCCCGACGTGCACCGCTGCTGCTCCTCCCAGCGCCATGTTGGTCCCGCTGTGCCCGACGTGCGCTCCCGCCCGCGCATGCGCAGTATAGCAGCTTCATTTCCCAAGGTAGATAGCGTGTATTGCATATCTGTCCAACAGATGTCGCTGTTTTCCCCACACACATGTAAAAACATTTTTTATCTGTAACCGTGTGACATCTATGTAATCTAGATAGAGAAGAACCTTGCCGAAAGTGAAAGCAAGGTTGTGTCCAAATTTGAAAGCAATTGGTGCAGTAGTTTCTGAGATTATCGATTACGTCCAAACTATTTTACATTTTTATTTATATAGATTATCTGGGGAACTGTTGGAGGCAGGGGCTTGAATTTTAAATAATAATTTTGAAATATGAGCTTTAAGACCCAATGGTCCATTGTTATTAAAGACCATCATGGGCTGAAATGTTGAAGCCTTCATTCAATGGAAGGTTGCTCAAATCTAATTATAGAACTTTGTTGATTTTGTAGTCAAAAGCTGAGATTAGATTTTGGCTTTGCTATTTGCAGAGGTTTGGGTTGGGCCTTTTCTGTAGCATGAAACTTGCTTTGTTGTGGTTATTGTTGCTGATGCACAAGAGGCCGTCAATAAGGGCAGGCTTGGTATCTTCTACAGGAATAGAAATACTGCCTACAGTAATGCTGAGGTTGACTTTTTCTATTTGCAGACAGTTGCTCTGCTGTAGCTGCTGACAGGGTAGCGTCGGGCAGTGATATTTAATGAGGTCTACTGATTTACCTCGTCTTCAAAGAGATTTTCTACCTTGCATGGAACATCTGCCAATTTTTTCATCAATATCCTTACAAAGGCTTGAGGCCTGAAGCCATGCTAATGTTCTAGCTCCTACAGCTACTACAGAAGTCCTAGAGGAAGTTTGTATGCATCATAGGCTGATCAAATTAGATGCTTTCCACATTCCTCAGCTTCTTATAATATTGGTGTAAACCAATTCATAGCTGGTGGGTCATGTTCTGTAGCTTTTGAAATGAATTATAAATATACTGGACCATATATAGTTGATCAGCAGCTATTCTTGATGTTAGCATACCTGACAGGAAAATCATTTTTGCTATACGGTTTAATACTTTTGCATCTTTGACATGGAGTATTTGAAAGAGTCTTGGAATACTTTGCTTTCTTTAGAGCTGATTCAATTGTCACCAATTCATATGAGATGACCAGGACCTTGTTCTTGGGTCTAATTTTCTTGTTACGGATAGTGTACATAATGTTTGCCACATTCTTGTCTGGGGTTCCTGCAGTACTTTATGTATTGATGCTGCCAGCATGGGTTTGGGAGACTGGATATATTTTAGTACTCCAAAAATATCTTCCATAGGTTCTATTTCTTCTTGCAAAGTAAATGGGATAGCTTTTGCCATATTTTGAAAAAAAAAATTTGGAATTATGTCATGTACTCCAGTAGAGATTTACTTTTTGGAGGTTGAAATGAGGAAGTTGATAGCAGGCCAGTCAATTTGTTATTTAAAAAATGGTCTGAGAAAGAATAGTATGACTATTATGATCTCTTCTGAGAGTCTGATAATACTATGTTGTCCAGTCTTTTGCAGAATGGGAACTTTGAGACTTGAAATGAGGGTCAAGGTGGAGGATATCATGTTTGACCTGATATGGCTGAATTATAGTCTGAGTTTCAGACCTTGGGGCATAGGATTGCAAAATAGGAGAGTCCCAATGATGTGGAAGATGACAGCTTAGGCATTAATATAGTAAAAAATGGATGGTAATTCATGCATATGGATTTTCTTGACTAGATAGGATATTTTGTATTTAAAGAATGTATTTTCTGGACAATTAAACAATTCATTAATGAACCTAGAATACTAACGAACATACATTTCTATACTTACTTCATAGAAGCCAGAAGCCATAGTGTATCTGACTGGCACCTCTGGATCATGACAAAGGCAGAAGAAGATAGAAAACAGCTCTAAATGAAAATTTTTGGGACCCACAAAGACAATCATAGCCTACAATGAGAAGATACAGTTTTTAAGTATTTACATTTGTACACATTATAGGAATTAAAAATAAATTAAATGATAAACAATGTTCTATTGTGTTAATTTTTACAGGGATTCTCAACCCAGTCCTCGGGACACACCTAGCCAGTCAAGTTTTATCCATAATGTATATGTATGAGGTAGATTTGCATGCACTGCCTGCATTATATCAACTCTATCTCATGCATATTTAATGTGAATATCCTGAAACCCTGGCTGGCTAGATTTCCCAAGGACTGGGTTGAGAACCCCTGAATTATTATTTTTAGCATGCTGTATTTTATTTTTTTGGAAAAAAAATCTTCTTTTAATGTAAGAAAGCATTTGAATCATTCTTTACTTTATCAAGAAATAACATTTTTTGAGGCTGCTTAACAGGGTCATTCATCAAAACGTGTTGGGGAGTTATCGCAGGCGTCAGTGCCCTAACACCTGCGATAATGCCATAATGCATGCGTTATTTTTCACATCGCATGATGCGTATGCAAATTCTGAAAATGTAGTCAAAGGGGAGAAGTTTGGGCGGGGTTTATGAAAATAAGGCATGTTTAACACTGCGTGCAATAGCCTAATGCACGTTATCACATGTTTTAACACCAGAAATAACTACATCTTTTTTCCTGGCATTAAGCTGTGCGATATGCCTGAAACGGGATTCACGATATTTATTGTGAATTCTGATTCGGGCAGGGAGGGAGAGGGGAGAGGGAGTGGTGGTCTAGGGTTTTGGGGCTAGTTTTACATGTACAGGCAGACGTATGAACAGCACAGTACACATCAGTGAAGATTTGATGTGATTTGGAATGAGGAAAGGTACACAAAGATGAGATTTCTACAATGTACTCTCACCCTAGCTTGGTAGCAGCCAGGTAGAGAATGCCCCAAAACCCTAGACCACCACCAAAACCTCACTTTGAGTTACTAGATGACCCTCCTATAGTGGTATAAATAGATGGCTAATATGAGAGTCTTATACAGAGTCTCTCTCTCTCTCTCTCAGCAGCCCAAAACAGGGCGAAATTTATAGCAAAATGATGAATCTAGGCCTAAGCACTTGATTAAACAAACTGTTCTTCAGGCCTACCAAAAAGCAAATAATTGACTCTTTTAAACCTAAGCACATTAAACTGGAAATTCAGTACAGCCACAGACAGGTTACAACTTATGACTTGGAATAGGAGCTAAAATGGGACAACAGCAAGAAAGACCTGCTCTCAGCCAGTGTCTCATGAAGAAGGCACTTTCTCAAGGGATAGCGCACTAGTATTGCAAGAGGAACATAAGCAGCTTCCCAAGCAATAGCAATCAAAATAAGTAAGCAATGTTTAAAAATGGATATTAATAGGAATCTGAATCTCAGCTAAGATATTCCATTCTACAACCCTATGTCTGCCTACCATCACCTGGTCATTCCTTTGCACCTGTCAGCTGAGATGGAGATTATACTGACTGTTTATGTTACAGATGTGTACTCTGATTGGGCCCTATATAAGTAAATCCCATCTCTTCTGGAACATTTTTAGACAATTAGTCCCACTTCAGTTCCTAAAGCAGCATATGTAGCCCAAAAAGGGAGGAAAATTCAGAATCGGCCGAATTTTAAATGCACGGCGCATGTAAAAATTGGTATTTACGTGCGTGGCCGGGCCCTGAGTGCGCCGTGCGAATTTCCAAAAGGGCCCGGCCTTGCGCGTAAGTACTGATAAGCGCACAAGTGCTGGGCCCTGAAAAAGGGGTGGGCATCCTCTGGGGGGGAGGGGCAGGACGGAGGCCGGCCGCACGCGCATGTTATAAAATCGGCGCGTCCATGTGTGTGTGCGTGCTCGTTATAAAATCTACCCCATTATGTTTAACACTGAACTCTCTATTGTGGTATAAACAATCAAAAGCTTACTTTAAATCATACCCAACTGCTTGCGGTACAGTTTACTCAAATGAAAACCAATTTAAAATGTTTCTAACAATAAAACTGGCAACTTGATATACAGTGGCTACTAACGTCTAAGCTATAAATCTTACAGAAACCATAAATTGCATTCCAAGAATCAGAGTTCTCCTCCTTTAACTCCTTCCCCACTGGCTTGTTTCATCTGTGGACCAAAAACGATAGGAAAGAACCTATTTCCACCCATACTGGCAGACAACTGCGCAAAGTCTAATGATTTACTGCTGTGAGTCCTACAAGTACTGAAAAACGGTGCCCAATGTTTTGTTTAAGGAGTCAATCTTGAAAAAGATTAGGATCGTAACTTTTGGCCCTTTTGAAAATTTAGTAGGGCTGAGATCCTAAATTTAGACTCCTAGTTTCATTAGGACGCTAAAAAGTGGGTGGCAACAGAGGTGGAATTAGTGGGGCAAAGTAAGGAGCTTAGCACTGATTTTCAGAACTTGGGAAATGATTAACAGGCCTAAATGTATGTGAATTTTCAGCTGAAAGCTTAGACGCTTCGCTTCAGGTGAATATAGCACCTGACTCAGTAAGTTTTTTCCCACAGACACAAAATGGAAGAAAAGCCTTATGAATCTGGCCCATAGGTGCCTAAATTTAGGGGCTCAGCTTTAATATCAGCCCCTAAATCTTTAAGATGGTTTTTTTTTTCACCTGAGCGTGGCATACAGTCTCTTTTTCATAACTTAACAAATACTTACTGGAAAGTTGAAAGCACAGTTCTTCCTTACTGAAAAATATTTTTTCTCCAGCTCTATGGTTTGAAGCTGATTATCGCTGCTGTGTCCATTTTCCTGGTGCAAACCAAGTCTACAAAGTTTCTTAAAAAAATCCATAAACCATAAGTGCTGATCCTGGGTGAAAACTCCTTGAACAAACAAGAATATTGAATTTCTTTTAAAATACATTGCTTAGGACAAATAAATTGCTCTTCAATTGACTTTTTTGACCCCTATAAATAATCAGTGGATGGCTTTCAATTAGAAATAGGATGTTAGCACTGGCCAATCAGTAGTCGCATTTAGCATACATTAGCTAATAGTAAAAGTCTGCTGAATCTTACTGCTCATATGGCATGATAAAAATAAAAATAAAAATATTCAAGCTAATCATTTCAAAATGTTATTTCATTTTATGAGCCCAACATTATAACACAGTGCTTAGCATTGTGAAGTCATTTTCAGAGTGGACTTATGTGCACACATTTACGCCTGCAGGAGTAAATGTTTGTGTGTACATTGATTTTAGAAAGTGCACATGTAAATGTTTGCCCTGCCCTAACTCTGCTCCTAGGAATGCCTCTTTCAAGTTTCTATAAAAGTACATGTGAAATTGCTTCCACATCTACTTTTACGCTTACAATTCCCTGGACCAGATGTTTGTTCAGGTGTCTCAAATCCAGAATGGGTCTATTGCTAGTTACTGAAGAAGCAATTGCACTTCCAGATACATTTGTGTCAAGTGAAATGTATCTTGAGAGTTGAGCAGTGAGAAAGGGGTGGCAGCTGGGAGAAATGCAATGGATTCCAGACTCCACGACTTGGAAGACCCAGAGGTCCTTGGTTATCTAGTGACACGAATGCAGGAAGAGCTGGATACTGGCCCCCACCAGAGTAGAGGACTGTTGACTGGAGAGATCAAAAACTGTGCCCAGATTTAGGCTGGGTCGGCTGTGTTGTTTTAGACCGAGAATGTTCACACTGTCAAGGTCTGGCTGGAATTGTTGCTGCCATTAGGTTTGGAAGGTGTCAGAGGCGATACTGTTGAAGCGGTTGGAATAGATGTCTCTGAGAGTACAGCCTTTTCTTGGTATAGAAGGAACATCTTGAAGAGGAGGACTATTTGGGATCCATCAAGAGAGATTAGACTGCCACATTTGTTCTTTAATTTGAGGCGACCATTTCTGAGCTTTCTCCAAAAAGATTATTCCCTAGACAAGGGACATCCACCAAGTTCTCATGTACATCGTCCTGAATGCTACTGGCTCTGAGCCACGCCATATAACAAGTTCTAATTGAGGTAGGGGAGATATGTGAAATGGAATCAAATGACTCATAGACGGAAGGAGATGTTGTTGCATGCCTTATTCCACATCCAACAACAGTTGGGGGTAGTAACTTACACCCTCTATAGGCTGTAGAAAGGGTTTTAATTTATGAATACAGTCATACAGATATTGAACCATATACAACTTGTAAGTAGCAATACGAGTGGTAAGCATGGAACTCTGAAAAACGTCTTTCCAAAATTGTCTAGTATCCTATGGGCTTTTCCTGGGAACGAATTCGAATGAATTTGGATCTTTTTTTGCTTTTTTCAGGGTGGATTCAATGATGGTAAACTGATAAGCTTTGGACAACCCCATATTTATTTTAGATTTATATTCCTAGATGTAGGAATGCCAGAAACAGGGGTTTCCCCACATTATCATCTGCAATTGGTGCAGAATGTTGTTGACTGGAAGATCTGCTGATTCTGATGGAACTTCTGGTATATGAAGGAGCCCAAAGACTTCCGACTAGGGGTCTTTGTCCTTGTATACATTGGCACTAAGTGCTTTTCCCATTTTTGCCACAAACTTGGAATATGTAAGATCCTCCAGAGGCAATGTATGGTCAAGAAGATCCAAAAGTGGGTCAGAAGGTATTTCTGTAGACCCTTCTTCTGAACCTAATTTATATATGTATAGACATTTGATATTCCACCTTTTACCACAAGTAGTTTTACGGTGGATTGCAATACATTTAATAAACAGACAATGACCATTTTAGGAGGTTATAGAATTAGTATAAATTTACAGCAAGCTTCTGATAGTTTGTCAAACAGTAGTATCTAGAATGGCCATGTTCTTGTTCAAAAAGAATAGTTAGGAGATGGTCTGACAGTAGCATCCTGAGAGAGGGCCAAGGTCTTGATCAAGAGAGATTATTATGAGGGATGATCCAGGGAACAGAGGATTCTACTGGCAAGTCTGGTTCCGAGGAGGGGGTTCTTTTAGAAAGGTCTCAGAGAAGAGTCATGCCTTACGTTTTCCTGAAAGTGGCATAGTTGGGCTCAGGACAGAGTTAATGGAATCTTATTTCAAATCTTTTGTGCATAGCAGCTGAAGGCTAGTCTAGATAGTCTAGAAACGTTCAGAGGAGGCATGGAAAGAAGGGCCAGTTGAAAGGATCGTAGTTCTCTTGTAGAAGTATAGGAAAGAAAAAATTTAGATAGGTATTCTGGGCCTGTTTATTCATGCATTTGAAGATGAGGCATAGGGTTTTGTGTTTAATTCTATTTTCATTTAAGAGCCAGTGGAGTTGATATAAAATTGGTTTGGAGGAGCAGAAGACGCTTCATGTTTGTTTGTGAGATGCCGTTGAATAAAGAGTTGCAATAGTTGATGCTGCTGGTAAGCAATGCATACATCACAATGGTGAGATTGTGTTTGTCTAGGTAGTTTCATAGTTGGCAGATCTGTCGCAGATGCATGAAGGAGGTTCTTATCACTTTTGTGATATGATATTCCGTGTTGAGATCGTGGTGTAGTATATCCCCTAGTCTTTGTACTAAATCTTTGGGATAGGGTGGAGTACCTGACATGGAAGGTAGTGATTGTAATTGATGTTTCTGATGGATGATCCAGAGGAATTCAGATTTGAAGAGGTTCAGTTTCAGTTTGTGGTCACTGAGCCATCGGGCTACTGCAATGAGACAGTTATCTAGATTAGAAATGGAGGACTTCTGGTCTTGGCCGATTTTGATACAGATTTCAATGTCATCTGCAAAAAGGTGGTATTCAATGCCAAAGAATTCATGAGGTCACAGATTAATACAATGTAAATATTGAAAAGGAATGGGGAGAGGACTGAGCCTTGGGGTACTCTGCATATAAGCTCTCTGGGATTTGAGGGGTTGTTGACCCAAGTATAGAATTGAATTCTATTAGACAGAAACAATTCAAACCATTTAATGGCAGTTCTTTGATGCCAATGTCACCTAGCTGTCTAAATAGGAGTTAGGGTCGATAGTTTCAAAGATGGCAGATAGATCTAAGAGTAAAAGAAGGGAATCGCTACCTGAATCAGCATAAAGGTAGATATTATTTGAGATGGCTAGCAGGACAGATTCAGTTCCATGACCTTTCCTGAACTCAGATTGGTGGCTATGTAGAAATTTACCTTCTTCCAGGAAATTGAGAAATTGGAGGTAAATTACTTTTTCCACTATTTTTGATAGGAAGGGGAGACTAGAAACAGGTCAGTGATTGTCCAATATTTTTTGATGAGAACCAGATTTTTTCAGGATAGGTCTAAAGACTACAATTTTAAGTAAGTGTGGAAGGTAGCCTTGGGTTAGGATGGCATTTAAGATAGTTCAGAGTTTCCCAATCCTATCCTGGAGGGACACTTAACCAGTCGGGTTTTCAGGATTGCCACAATAAATATGCATGAAATAGATTTTCATACTCTGGATCTGCAATGTATATAAATGTATCTAATGCATATGCTGTTATGGAGTCTCAGTTTACTGGACCCTTGGGCCGACCTGCAGGAGACTGGGAAAGGTATTCAAAAGTCTCTAGTATACCACAGGCCGGGAGGCAGATGTTCAGCCTGGACGTAGAGGTGGTCTTCACCCTGGAAGCTGGTACTCCCCCGGGAGGAGCTCGTAGGAACCCAGCCGCTGGGACTTAGGTGAGGCTTCACCCTTGGAAGCCGAAGCCCCCCTGGGAGGAGCCCGAAGGGGCCCGGCTGCTGGGACTTAGGCAGGTTGATGATCTTGAGACTGAAGAAGGCAGACTGATGAGCAGGACTGGGAACTGGAACCAGACTAGAATAGTAAGCAGGAACTATAGCAGGACTCGGGTACTGGAACCAGACTAGAACAGTAGACAGGAATTGAAGCAAGACTCGGGTACTGGAACCAGGCAGGAACTGTAGCAAGACTCGGATATTGGAACCAGGCAAGAACTGTAGCAAGACTCGGGTACTGGAACCAGGCAGGAACTGTGGCAGACAAGCAGGAACCAAGCAGGTACTGTAGCAGGCAAGCAGGAACGGAGCGAGTTCCAAGGCAGCTCACTCTGGGGCATGAAGCAACAGGGATCAGGTAGGTAAGCCCGTTGCAAGGCAAAGACTGAGTCTCCGCGGCCGGCTTATCAAGGCCATGGCATGGTCAGGAATTGGGCGGAGTCACCACTGGCGGGTAACAGCCTAGAAAAGCGCCCAAGTGACGTGCGCGCGCCAAGGAGCCGGGCATCCATGGGAGGCTTCCCAGCGGTACGGCCCCCGCGGGGACGCTGCCAAACAGGCCACAAACTAGGCCACCAGAAGTGGTAGCAGGTCCAGGAAGTCGGAGGTAAGGGTCTGTTCGCGGCGCTCGCGGCCAGAACCGAACATATGCATTATTAATAGCCTGAAAACCTAACTGGTTAAGTATGCCTTTCTGGAGAGGATTAGGAAACACTGTGATAGTCAATAACCAAGGGGCTAAGACTGTTTCAGGCTGCAGATTAATCGGGGGGGAGGGGGTGGGGGGGGGGATCAATGTGGCTCGTGGACTGACTGACCCTTTTGAGGATATTTACCACCTCTTGTGGGGCTGTTGTCAGATAGTGTGGTATTACTGGAAGAGTGAAGCCACACCTAGAGTACTGTGTACAGTTCTGGTCTCCGTATCTCAAAAAAGATATAGTTGCATTGGAAAAGGTACAGATGAGGGCAACCAAAATGATAAAGAGAATGGAACGGCTCCCCTATGAGGAAAGGCTAAAGAGATTAGGGCTGTTCAGCTTGGAGAAGAGACAACTGAGGGAGGATATGATTGAGGTTTATAAAATCATGAGAGGACTAGAATGGATAAATGTGAATTGGTTATTTACTCTTTCAGATAACAGAAGGGCTAGGTGCACTCCATGAAGTTAGCAAGTAGCACATTTAAAACAAATTGGAGAAAATTATTTTTCACTCAAATCACAATTAAGCTTTGGAATTTGTTGCCGGAGGATGTGGTTAGGGCATTTAGTGTAGTTGGATTTAAAAAAGGTTTGGATAAGGTCTTGGAGTTGCTGATGAGGATGTGGGAAAACCCTCTCTTAGTGCCTCCTGTGAACAGGAAGGTGGACGTGATATATCTTGTCCAAAAGGCTCCCGGATTCGACAAACGGCAGCTGCCACACCAATTGGTCATGGGCAAATCTACTCTGAAGAAGGCCAAACACACTCTGGCCTATTCTTCAGCACCCCGGGGAAGTATCCAAGGATCATGGATGCTCTCCAGAGGAAAGTGTTTCACGGTGCTATACTTATTGCCCGCATAGTGGCCTACCAGTTCTTCAGGGGTCAGTATATGCGGGACATCCTGAAGCAGGTGCAGTATGTGGCCAAGCAGTTGCCTCAACAGCAGCAAGACACCCTCCAGTTGCTGATGCACAAGGGTTTAAAATACGGTTGCCACTAGCTCCAGATTTTTGGGTCGGGTTGATCCAGTCCTGGTTTTACTGCACTGCATGCAAGGACTCTTAGTTTTGCCTTTCTTAAGAAATGCATAGATAAAGTCAGAAGCCCAAATTCCTGCATGCTGTGGAGAAAAACTTGGACTGGATTAGCTTGTCCTGAAAATCTGGAGCCAGTTGGTAAACCTAGTCTAAAGTACAGAAAGCACAGGGTCTGCTCGACCTATGATGTTTTCGGATTGTAAACTTAATTTTATGTATTTTTTTATGTATGTTTTAATTTGTGAACCGCTTGGATAATCTGTTTTTATAGGTGGTATATAAAGTTTAATAAATAATAATAATAATAATAACGGCTCCTCTATGATGAAAAGCTAAAGAGGTTAGGTTTGTTCAGGTTGGAGAAAATACTGCTAAGCGGGGATATGAAATCATAAGTGGAATAGAATGGGTAAATGTAAATCGGTTATTTACTTTTTCAAAAATACAAAGACTAATGGATATTGCATGAAGTTAGTAAGTAGCACATATAAAAACAAATTGGAGAGAATTATTTTTCACTCAATGCACAATTAAACTCTGGAATTCATTGCTGGAGGATGTGGTTAAGGCAGCATAGCTGAGTTAAAAAAAAGGTTTGGACAAGTTTGTGTCAACAAGGTATGGAGGAGAAGTCAATAAACTGTTATTAACCAAGAAGAATTAGCCACTACTTATCATTGCACAATAGCAGCATAGGATCTATTTCTGTTTGAGATCTTGCTAGGTATTTGTGACCTGGATTGGCTACTGTTGGAACCAGGATACAGGGCTTGATGACTCTCATTCTGACCCATTATTTCAAATTCTTATATTCTTATGAGTTTGCCATTGGTTTAGCCGAAGTGATGAGTTGGCTACTATCCTTCCCTGGTTGATCTGGAGTTAGGTCAAGTGGGTGAGGGCTCACTAATCCATAACTCCAATGATGAAGAAGGGAGTTCTTCCAGTTGTCCTGTAGGAAAAATGACCTGATCTACCATCTTTGATTGACTTAACTTCATTGTAATTGAGTGGGATGATGAAGAACCCAGGATCAAGGGTTCTGACAATGTGTTCACTCTTTGTTAGCGATCCACCTGCCAGGAGGGTGGAGTTAGCAATCTGTTATCAATTCTGCTAGGGAGTTAGCAGTCTGTTGTCGATCATCCCGCCAGGGGGCAGAGTTAGCAATCTGTTATAATCTGACTCCTGTAGAAGAGAGGGGTTAGCAGTCTGTTATGCCTTACCCCGCCAGGAGGCGGAATGATCAATCTGTTAGAGTGTCTGCTAGGAGTTAACAGTCTGTTATAGGTTAGGACTGCTGCGTAGCAATCTGTAATAGGAGCTGCTATGGAGTTGCTCCCCAGAAAGGAGAGGTCAGCAACCATCAAGATCTGTCTTCCAGAGAGGAGGAAATAGTATCTGTTATGAATCTCCGTACAGAGTGACAACCTGATATACGAGAGTCTCCCGGGAGGGAAGTGTAGACCCTCTTTATGGTTCCTGCTAAGAAGTAGCAAATGGTTATGATACAGTTCCTGAGGAAGAAGATGTTAGCAACAGTTGAGGGTAGACTGTAAGGTAGCAGTTTGTTGTATTCAGCTCTTGAAGTGTGAGAGATGAGCACTCTAATGTAGAATGGTGAATCCTTGGGTCGATGGCAGATGACAGCGCCCTCAAGAGGATATCAAGAGAGGGACCACTGACTAGGCTGGAGAATGGAGACAGACACTGATAGTTCTTTATTAGACAGGTAGTAGAACCACCAGAGGTGGCAGCAGTGAGCTGATGTGCCCGGAAGGGCTGAAGTGCCTCAGATCTTGGAACTGCAATCTCCAGGTTAGCTGAGCTGTAGAGAGAGACTCATAGATAGTGAGTAGATAGGGTATGCTGGATATATAACCAGAAGTAGATGATATACTCACATAGATATAATAAAGCTCAGTTGCTGGAAAGAATAAGGCCCTCAAGGAGCGAGTACCTGGTTCCAGGAACAGCTCTGAGAGAGCGATGGTAACTCACAGTTAATTATCTCTGTAATGGTTTCTAGGCAGACTGAAATAAGAACTCACAATATCTGTATATGAAATAGCTTCTGAAATAGAAGTGAGTCTTTGTAAGGTTTTAGGAATATAGGCCCTCGAGGAGCAAGTACCGGTTCCTATCTGAGTCTGTAATAACTCACGATCTCCGTACCTGCGATAATGTCTTAGACAGAAGAGAGTCTTCAGTTCTAGGAACATGGGCCCTCGAGGAGCGAGTACCAGTTCCTATATGCAACTGGAAAGGAAACTCACAATGTTCACGTCTGCGATCGCTTCCAGGCAGTAGGGAGTCGTCTGAGCGTTCAGGGACGTAGGGCCCTCGAGGAGCGAGTACTGGATCCCATCTTAGCAATCTGAAAACAAGAGGAGAGAGCGGGGCCCCCGAGGAGCGGGTACCCCTGGTAAGTTCGAAGAGGCAGAGCAGCAGAAGATGAAGTGGGTCAGAATGATCCCCGCAATCAAACCCCTTGCTAACTCAATACGCAAGCATAAGCAAAGACCTTTTATGTTGGAAGTAGATGACATCACTACGGGGGGACGCCCCCGAGGTTTGCGCCCTTGCTGGTACAAACTACGGAGCATGCCGCCTACGTCATCTGGAACATGGCGGATCCGCAACGTCAGGCCAGCCCGGGGACTCCGGGAAGAAACGGAGAGGAGAAGCTGCGGCAGCAACTGTCCATCAGACCCGAAGGGAGTTGCCTCAGAGGCAGAGAGGGTGGAGCGAGGGCAAGAACAGGCACGAACGCAACACTCTTATAGTCAAAACTGAGACTCCAGCCTGTAGGATCACCATAGCAATAGTGGAGAGGAGAGGATGGATAGTTCCTTCTGTGCCCTTAGTAAAAGAGTTAAAGAAAAATTTCACCATATCCGCTATCTCGAAGAATGCTGACATGTCCTCTGACTTCACATAGGAGGCGGTACATCCTCTTTGAAGACAAGAATTGGTTCTTGTTCTTCAATAGGAGGTATATTAGAAGCAAGAGGTACTATGCAGCCCACTGGATCTAGAGTCGCCAATTGGAAATCCTCACAGAGTAACCTTGAAGGAGTGAGGGCCCTTGTACATGGACGGGGTAGAGGCAACAGATTTCCCTCCGTCCTTGACCTAGGATGATTAGTGTAAAGCTGATTTGGGGTTCGCTGCTTTGAATGCAGCAGTACAGGGGACTTATGCTTCAATGGTGTCGAATGCTTTGAAGATCTGGAAGAGGATTGCTTTGGGTGTGTTGAGGGGCCTTTTTTAGTTTCAAACTTTTTATTTACATTTCAAAAAGCATAAATGGTAAAATAATCAATAAATTGCCCAGAAATGCAGTGGCTCTGCACACTGCCGGGCAATAAACAGCATGTCTTAAAAAATATTTTCATATTTTCAATAACCTTATAACATCACATCCCACCTCCATCCACCCACTCATTCCACCCTTTAACAGAGATAGCATAATAAAGCAAACTAACAAACAAAAGCCTTCCACGTTAAGAGTTCTATTTTGCATCCCTTACTCTGTGGACATATCATTTAATATTAAGCTTCGAGCTTTAGGAGATAGAGATTGTAAATACACTTCCCACCTCTTCTGGAACTCCCGTCTTTTTAATGTCCAGTCAATTTTCGCAGCATATTTTTTCCATAATACAAGCTTGATGTACCAAATTTTTCAGTTGGGTTAGTGTAGGTGCTTCCAGCACCAGACACCTTTGCAAAATAGTTTTTTCCCCCAAAAGTAAGATTTTTCTACATCACTGTCTTATTTCCTGTTAAATCATCCCACAAACATAAAGGAATTGTTAATGGGAGGCAAACTCCTGTGACTGCTAGAATATATCCATGCACCTGTTTCGAGACGTGTTGTATAAGTAAACAAGACCAAAATTGAAGTAAAGAAGACCAAAATTGATGTCCTAAGGTGCCCGCTCTTTCTCCACAGTTTTGTCATTTATCAGATTCTGTTCTACCTAAATGATAAGCTTGTTTTGGAGAATTTAAACTAGTTTCTTTCAAACTTACATTAGGAGTGAGTACAGTACAAGTATTCTCAAGAAACAGTTACTATAATATGATGAAGTAAGGTCAACTCCCAACTTGTGGTTCCAACCTTGCAAAATGTTGTCAAAACCAAGGACCGTTATCCATTTTCTTAATGCTTTATACTGTATCAGTACCCGACTTCAATGGTCAGGGTACTGATAAGCAGACATAAGGGAAAAAGCACAGGACTGCTTCTGCGGCCAAGTCCATAAGCAAAGCACGTCAAGCAACACTGTCTGAATTTTCAAGAAAGCCCATCACCCAGTAAAAAGATATTGCTAGCTGCAATTTTCATGGGTATTACAAGGCTTGTGGATAAATGCACAGAGCGACAGTTATTACCTTTAAGAGAAAGATGGGAGTAACCTGTATAGAGTGGTAGTTACTAACTTAAGAAGCTTGTTGGGCAGACTGGATGGACCATTTGGTCCTTTTCTGCCGTCATTTCTATGTTTCTATGAGATAATATGGGGGCTAGGATCCTCCAGGTCAAATGCCTCTGAGAAGAAATCCCAAGAAGAGATAATTACCTCTGGAAGGGCAAGTGATTGAACACAGTGCCTAATTTATAGATAGGTATAAAAGTGACCATGAGGGATATTAAATTCCTCTTGGAGATAGGGAAAAGTATGCATTTGATATGTATCATCAATAAAGTGAAAAAGAGTCCTCAGCCCTTTAGCATGCCAATCTCGAAATATTTTAGAATGCATTCCAGGACTGAAATCTTTATTTCCTAGAATTGGCAAATAGGATACTAGGTGTTTAAGTTGTACTCTATTACAAAGGCATTTCTAAGTTTTCATTATAGAAGTAATTAATATACTATGTTGAAGGTTGATTGATAGAACATGAGGAGGTCCATATTCAGACACAGTCCGGCTAGCAAAATTAGCTCGCTAAACTTAACGGGCTAACTTTGGAGATATATTCAGTAGTGAAATTAATTATAGCCACCTAACTTTAGGACAGCTCTTTGGCCCGACCAGACTTAGCTGGCTGTCATCTGGCTAACTCTGAATATTGGAGTTAGCCGGCTAGCTTAACCGACTAACTCAACTCCTCCCAGTTACGCTCCTGAAACACCCCTAACTTAGCTGGCTAAATTCTAGCTGGTTATCTTATTAACCATCTAGAAATTAGCCAGATAAGTGCCCAAATATTAATTTAAAGGGAACCAGACAGTTCACTCACTGTGAAACTTCATATCGCTGTTATGCCAAATTATTGTAACTTATAAGGTATTTTTTATTGTTTGATACTGTTCAATAAACCTACACGCCAAGAGGAAATCCCTTTACTCGATAATGAAGAAAATTTTTGTGAGGGGTTGGAAAGGTAACCGTGTAGGCAACCCTGCCTTTTTCAAGCATATTATAATCATAGACCTACCAACCTCCTCCGTTTTTTTATGTGTATCTATATGTGAATATGAGTTATTAAAACTTCAATAAACTTCTTCTATATTCAAAGTACAAAATTGTATGATGACATCCGGAAAGTATCTCCTGAAGAGATTGATAAACGGTATTCCCTGATATTTCCAAATACCACGACACCACCACTCATGCTCTGTTGGGTGTGATCTTATAAATTGTAAATAACTTTCTTTCTATAGAGAACTAACTCTTTTTTATATTATAGATCACACCACCCAGACTATAAATGTCCCAACATGTACATGTTTCGGACGATACACGTCCTTCCTCAGGGGATGTTCTGGCGGGTGATGTCTGACCCGCTGTTGAAAAACGAAAATTGGAAATTACTTCCCTTAAATTTGTATGGAGACGTCTCCGTTTTTAAATCGCTTTCCTTCCTTGACGCAGTCTCCCGCCAAATCTTTCAGATTTTCTGCTCCATCAATGGGGTACCTCTACCGGTGTCCGGTCCTGATGTCAACTGAACCTAGGCCACTGAAAATCTCTTTTATATGATCCATTGTATGCTGGTGAAGACCAATCCAAATTGTGTTTAAAATCCTCCTATTGGAAACCACTGTGTTCGCAGATCTAACCTATGAGATTGTGATGCCCCACCCACTTGTGCGTGCCCGACGTATTGACGTCTCCATACAAATTTAAGGGAAGTAATTTCCAATTTTCATTTTTCAACAGCGGGTCAGACATCACCCGCCGGAACATCCCCTGAGGAAGGACGTGTATCGTCTGAAACATGTACATGTTGGGACATTTATAGTCTGGGTGGTGTGATCTATAATATAAAAAAGAGTTAGTTCTCTATAGAAAGAAAGTTATTTACAATTTATAAGATCACACCCAACAGAGCATGAGTGGTGGTGTCGTGGTATTTGGAAATATCAGGGAATACCGTTTATCAATCTCTTCAAGAGATACTTTCCAGATGTCATCATACAATTTTGTACTTTGAATATAGAAGAAGTTTATTGAAGGTTTAATAACACATATTCACATATTCATATATTCACATAAAAAAATGGAGGAGGTTGGTAGGTCTATGATTATAATATGCTTGAAAAAGGCAGGGTTGCCTACATGGTTATATGAGACCTTTCCAACCCCTCACAAAAGATTTCTTCATTATCGAGTAAAGGGATTTCCACTTGGCGTGTAGGTTTATTGAACAGTATCAAACAATAAAAAATACCTTATAAGTTACAATAATTTGGCATAACAGCGATATGAAGTTTCACAGTGAGTGAACCGTCTGGTTCCCTTTTGATTATTTTTGACTACATAACACTGTGCAAGTGGCATTGATAATTTTGGTTTGTCACAAATATTAATTTAGCCAGCTAACTTTTGAGATAGCCAGCTAAATGCTATTGACTATGGACCTCGAGATGTTTTATGGAATATATAATGTAATTCTAAAGGTTTGACTCTAGCCTTTTCCAACTCTATAGGCGTGTAAAATTTTGTGTCCAAGAGCCAATCTCCAAGATACCTCATATTATATGCCATGTTATATAATTTTATGTTGGCTAATCCCAGACCCCCTTCAGCCCCAAGTCCTCAGCAAAGTGTGTAAGGCTATGCAAGGTTTAGAATTATGCCATAGAATCTGCCCCATCTGCCTTTCTATCCCTGCAATTTTTTGTTTTGTTAGATAGATTGGTATGGTTTATAATAGATATAGCCATTGCAGGAGAATCATCATTTGATAGAGATTAATCCGCCTTGTCAAAGATAAGTGATAATCCCTCCAGTTTTGTAGCAGTCTAGTTGTTTTTCGCAACAACTGTTGATAATCGACAGTCTGCATTTTATATAGTTGTATACCTAAGTATTTGAAGGATTCTAGAGTCCAGAAAATAGGAAAGTCATTCCCAACCATTTCTTTAACCAAATCTGTCTTTGGTAGAACCACTGATTTGCCCAAGTTTAATTTTAACCCAGCCACTTCTCCATATAATGAGAATTCACCTAAAAGGCTTGGTAACGAATCTGTCTGTTCCATGAACTGCACTAAGATATCATCTGCAAAGGCTGTTAATTTAAATTGTGTAGAATCCTTATGCTCTGTTGGCATCCCCTTAATATTAATATTCTCTCATTCTTTTCAATAATGGTTCCAGGGCTATAAGAAATAGCATAGGGGAGGCGTGTGCTTCTTTATAATTCAAAATAATCGGAATATGTCCCATTACCAATATCAGAGCTAATGGGTGACTATAGAGAACCTCAACAACTTTCCAGAAATATCCCTCTATGCCCACCTCAGTTAAAGCAGCAAACATAAATGACTAATCAACATGGTCAAACGCCTTCTCCATGTCAAACTTCAGAAGAAGAGAAGTGACTCACTTCCATCGAAGCCACAATTTTCAAACATTAATAGGTGAATTTTTGAAGGAATTACCGTACATGCATAAAGGCAGCATACTATCGTAGCAATTTTCAAAGGCCATTTACTTGTATACAGTACACTTACATGAGGAAATCCTATGGACAATTCAATAACATATAGGGCCAGATTTTAAAAGGGTTACACGCGTAAATCTGGAGGGTTTATGCGCACCGGGCCTATTTTAAAAAGGCCCAGCGACGCGCATAAAGCCCCGGGACACGTGTACGTCCCGGGGCTTGCAAAAAGGGGCAGGAAGGGGGCGAGGTCAGGCTCCCGGCACAGCAGCCATATTGGATGCTGTGCTGTGGAGCGCATGCCAGGTAGCACGCATGCCAGGTAGCACGCGCACATGTACGCCGCACATGCTTCTTTTAAAATCTACCCCATATTGTAACAATTTTCAAAAGCCCTCTTACTTGAGTAAAGTGCATTTACTCGAGTAAAACCCAATTTTACTTCATAAATACTTTTTAAAATCGGGCCCTAAGGGAGGATATCTGTTATGCTCAGGCTTGTGAAACCTTGGGCCGACGGGAGGATGGTATACCTTGGCGGAAGATCCGTAGGCTCTCCCGTCGGGAGGCGAGGTAGGAACAGAAGATGTGACCAGCTGACCCTCGGCACTGTAGGCAGGAGTGACAAAAGTCGTGGCGTCGAGGAACAGAGGTGTGTCTTCACCGCTGGAAGTCCGCGGTCCCCCCAGGAGGAGCCCGTAGGGCCCCGGACCGCTGGGACTTAGGTGGACCTTTGAGAGGTCAAGGAACAGACATACAGTGCAAGGGCTGACTGGAGCTTCACCCCTGGAAGCCCGCGGTCCCGTCCCCCCCCCCCCCCCCAGGAGGAGCCCGTAGGGACCCGGGCCGCTGGGACTTAGGTCGGCCCTTGCTGACAATGGTCCGAAGAAGTCCAGGGTCAGGTGCCAGAGGGTCGTCGCTTACCAGTCCGAGGTCACACACCGAGGGATCACCGCTTGCCAGTCCGAAGTCACACACCAGAGAATCACCACTTGCCAATCCGAAGTCAATACCAGAAATCACCGCTAGCCAAGCCGAAGTCAATATCAGGAATCAAGATGGAACTGGAACAAGGAGTCAAGACGCTGGAACTCACCGAAGCAAGCAGACTCAAACAACACTCACAAGAGACGTTGCCAAGTCAAGGAATGGTCAGAGGAAGTCTCCTTTTATACTTCCTCTGGCCCTGTGGATAGGAATCAGCTGAGGGTAATTAAAGGGACGAGGTCCCTTTAAGTCTGGTGAAGGGGCACGGCCTCGCGCCTAAGATGGCAGCGGCCATCTTGGATCCAGGCTGCGGAGGAGAGCAGCAGGCGACCGCAAGGGAGGAGCAGGACGACTCCGGAGCCGGCGGTTCTCCCGGAGGCCCACGCCGACGCGCGGGGGGTCCCGGGCTCGGACGCAGGACCGTCAGGGCCGATGCTGCTGCCGGCCTGGTCCGGAAACAAGGTAGGGGGCCGCGCTTGCGGACGGCCACGGAACACAACAATATCTCCCCTTGACAATACCTATTTGGTCTTCTCCTAGCAAAGAAGGCAAGTATTGCACCAATCTGTCCACCATGATTTTAGCAAGCAATTTCACCTTGAAGTTCAACAGTGAAATTGATCTGAAGGAACCAGAGATTAGTGTGTCCCTACCTGCTATATTTGGAGAACACAGGAACTGCAGTTTTGAATAGGTTCTTCATACATTACTCCCAGAAGTAAAAGTAGCTTAAGGGATAGTAATTTAAAACATTCTGCTAGAGCTGGAACTTTAAGTAATTTGGCTTGACTAATAACGTTTTGAATTTCCTGAGCCTGAATAGGTAAATTAACTTTTACTATTTGAGCCTCTGATAGCTTCGATAATTTTGAGTCTGTCAAATATTCTTGTAATTTCTCCTTGGGAGGAGGAGAAGCTATATATAGAGATTTATAAAACAGTTTGAAAATATTACAAATGTCCTTTGTAGAATTACATATTTTACCTTGACTAGATTGTATTATGGAAATGTACTTCGTACCGCCCCAAGTTTTGATCATGTTAGCTAATAATTGACTAGATTTATTACCATAGTAATAATATTTAGACTTATAGTAAGAAGTGATTTTTGCACTCTTTGATGCAGCAAGGAATTTAAAGCATATTGCACTGTTGCTAAATTTTCTTTATTTTTCCTTGTTGGGTGTTTCCCATATCTCTGTTTAGCAACTCTCATTTGTCTCTCCAGATATCTATTTTCTCTCAGTATAGTCTTTGTTTTTGCCACCACATAAGAAATAATTTCACCCCTTAAGACTGTTTTTGCTGTTTCCCAAAAAACTGCGGGGGTCACTTATGTGAACCTCAATAAGGAATAGTCATCACATTTTTTCATTAGGTGTTCCTTAAGCCCCTGGTCTTTGTATAAGAATCCGGGGAACCTCTAATTCTGTTGTGTCTCTAATGAGTGAAAACCCTGTATATCTAACCATACTGGTGTGGTATCTGTTATTTCCAATGGGCCAATTTCTACTTTTAACATTCTCGATAAATCAGTATCCTGTACCAATATATAGTCAATATGTGAACTTGTTCCATGTGCTCTGGAAATGTGTTTATATTCCGTATCCATTGGATGCAATGTCCGCCAAGCATCCAGAAGCCCTAAATTATTACAAATATAGGGGATCCTGTTCGTCCTCTGATCGCCCCTTAATGGACATGGTTAGATCTAAAACATAGTTAAAGTCTCTTCCCTTCACAAGTGTTCCCTGAATTTCAACTGCTATCAATTTATAATTTTAACAAAGGCATGTGAATAGCCATTGGGAGCATAAATATCGCAAATGTTAACCAGTTGCCCATATAATAACCCAGTAATCAATAAATATTTGCCCTCGGTGTCTTCCAGAATTTTAGTGGCTTGAAAGGGCATTTGTTTACCTATCAAGATTGCAATACCTGCAGTTTTTAGTTGCAACTTGTGCAGAAAAGACCTATCCCACCCATGTTCTATGCAATTTCTGGTGTTCTGGCTTGTCAAGTTTGGTATCTTGCAGAAGTGCAATGTGCACCATATGCCATTGTAAGGAATATAATATTTTATATCTTTTAAACACTGAGCCTATACCTGGCACATTCCATGTACAGTATCTAATATGTGATGACGTCATAGCCGCCTTTTCAAAAATAGTTTGCAAGTACCTCTAATCATTCCTAATATCCAGCTCGGGTTTCCCAGCCTGAACTCAAGCCAAGGTTGCCTTATCAAAAAGTGTAACAAATTCAAAATGCCATATCGCCATATGATCTGCTGGATTTCCCAGCATCCTCTCCCACTCTACCCTTTATCTCTCTTTCCCCATCTCCAAGCCCCCTCCCACTCTTTTCTCCCCCTCTTCCACTAATCCGCATCCACCTCCCCATTCTCTTGCCCATTAATGCAAACTCTAACCCTTGCACAATCCAAATAAGAACAGCAAAGCCAAACCACTCACCAAACTTCATCCCATGCAAGGGACCCCACTCCCCTGAAAACTATATGTGAATGCACCCACTTGCACTTTCCCTATCAAAAACATTCCTCTCAGTGAATATGTTGTATGAGATCATGAACATAAAAAAAAAAAAGACCAACTTAAGAAGTAAAAAGAAAGAGAAAAAAAGGGGGGGGGGGGGGAGAGAGCCAGAAATGTCATTTTTATAAAGGAATTATCTCCCCGTGTTTTTGAAAAAATGAGTTCATGGAGCTAATATAGTAGCAGATTACCATCCACCTCAGGGCTTGCATGTACATTTCGCTGTGCCAACAAAACTTTAGAGCACTCAAACTCTTTACTGAGGATGTCCTGACTAACCCGTTCCAAACTTGTATTGTGAAACCGCAATCTAAAAACTACAGTTACATATAGAGTTGTTTTAGAGGCTGTAAAGCTGTATTGTGATCTGGAATCGTTGGGGGACAGGATAGCCATGAATCAAGACAAGATGGAACATAACACCAGAGAGAGATATTTCAGAAGGGAACATATTCCCCAATGTAGAAACATCACTGAACTGCACCTCCATGCAAGTTAACGCTACCATGATGCCATGTTAAGTGCTCAACGATTCCTCAGCTGTCTTCTGTTCCAGGGAATTTAAATATTCCATGGCCTTAGCTGCAGTTTCAAAAACAGTAGCTTTATTGTCATATGTCACTCTAAGCTTTGCCGAATACTTTAAAACGAATGACATGCCTAACCTGACCGATTTCACACATGCTTCAGAGAATGTCTTCCATTGTGCAGACACTTTTGCCAAAAAGTCTTGAAAAATTAAGATCGACATACCCTCATACTGCACATCTTGGTTCTTCCAGTTTACCTGCAAGAGTTCATTTTTTGGGGTGTAATTAAGAAATTGTGCAATCACTGGACGAGGCTTATGCACTCAGTCTGGAGAAACCTGTGCCTTGATTGTAAAGACAGGCTGCCTGGCAGCCATTCCGCCAGAATCACAGCAAATTTATTATCTTGCACAGACTCTGAGAGACCAATGAAATGTCTAAATTTTGCAGTTTGCTGATCCCTGGCAGATTTTAAGGTTGTGACTTCTGCTTCTAAAGAAACGACCCAATCAATCAAGTCCTGAGATGCATTCTCCACCTCTATAAACTGTTTTGTGGTATTGGTAAGTAGCGTATGGACTTCATCAAATTTCATGTTTTCTCAAATTTTTCTTCTAGTATCTTAGCTACAGCTGCCACTACAACACGAACCATCGGGTCTATAGACTCTGGTAAGGGTGGGCTACTTACTGAACTGGCCATTTTCCCATCAGAGACCTTCGATTTCTCTCTGTCCTGTTTCTGAAGTTTCAAAGCCATCCTTTGCTCTCCACAATTTGGGGCAGATTTTTAAAAGAGCGCATGCGGGGTACATTTGTGCATGCTACCCGGTGCGCACAAATGTACACCCGATTTTATAACATGCGCGTGCTGCCGCACGCATGTTATAAAATCCAGGGTCGGCGCGCGCAAGGGGGTGCACACTTGTGCACCTTGCGCATGCCGAGCCCTAGGGGAGCCCCGATGGCTTTCCCCGTTCCCTCCAAGGCTGCTCCGAAATCAGAGCAGCCTTGGAGGGAACTTTTCTTCCACTCCCCCCCCTCCTTCCCCTCCCTTCCCCTATCTAACACCCCCCCCCCCCCCCAATCTATGCGTGCCTGTCAGGCGTATCTTGCGCGCAGTGGCCGGCTGCCGGCATGCCAACCCCCGGCACAGCCGCTGTGCTGGAGCAATCGTTCCCGCCCCTGGACTGCCCCCGGATCGGCAGCACACCCCCGCCCCCTTCCTGCCCCTTTTTCAAAGCCCCGGGACATACGCGCATCCCGGGGCTTGCGCTCACCACCGAGCCTATGCAAAATAGGCTCGGCGCGCACAGGGGCAGGTTTTCGGGGTTAGCAAGATCGGGGTTAGCAAGATCAAACTCCAAATTTTAAATGAACAGGGAAGTGGGGTCCTGGAGTAGACAAGGCACATGTCCTTTCTCTATTACATCACATGACCCCTGAGGGGCCTTCTTTTAATTGTGTTGACACAGCCAGTGCCAAGCAGGAATGCTTCAATTGTGCATGCATTGGCTACAATAGGATTATTTGTCTTGAGGGAACTCTGATGCCATGTGTTCCTGCATTATTTATCAATGAGTCATGCATTGGTGTAGCTGGGGCACCATGTGAATAGTGTGTAGATGCATTGAAGGAATGTGAGCCCCATGCTCTGAAGTCTTTGATGTATTGAGTGTCAAGTGTGCTGGGGTGCTGTGCATCACATCACGCGCACTGATGCGCCTTGTACCAATGGTGCTGATGGGAAACAAAAAAGAATAGATGCCTCAATCTTTTTCCAATGTTTATTAAAACAGAGACGTGTTCATGAAATGCCCAAATCATTGGAAAAAGATTGAGGCATCTATTATTTTTTGTTTTCCTGACGGCTATCATAGATCGCCTACCTCTTTGTTTTCTTGGACCAATGGTGCTGATGTACACTGTGTCGATGGTGCTGATGTACCATGCATCCATGGTGCCAATGCATCGCATTTGGAGAATTTATGTAGGCTCCAACGGCCCCAGCGCATAATGGGGTAGATTTTAAAACCCCTGCGCGCGTAAATCCTCCCGGATTTACGTGCGCAGGGCACTCGCGCGCCGGCGCACCTACTTTGCATAGGCCGCCGGAGCGCGCAAAGCCCCGGGACGAGCGTAAGTCCCGGGGCTTCCTAAAAGGGGTGGGAGGGGGCGTGTCCAGGGTGTGTCCGGGGGCGTGGCAACGGTTTGGGGGGCGGGCCGGGAGGGGAGTCCCCCGGCACTGCGGCCTGTGCCGGGGGATGCCGGGGCGGCGCGCGCAAGTTACGTCTGCTTCAAGCAGGCGTAACTTGCCCAACAAAGGTAGGGGGGGATTTAGGTAGGGCTGGGAGGTGGGGTAGATAGGGGAAGGGAGGGGAAGGTGGGGGGACGCGGAAGGAAAGTTCCCTCCGAGGCCGCTTCGATTTCGGAGCGTCCTCGGAGGGAACGGAGGCAGGCTGCGCGGCTCAGCGCGCGCAGGCTGCCGATTTTGCGCAGCCTTGCGCGCGCCGACCCCGGATTTTATAAGATATGTGCGTATCTTATAAAATCTGGTGTACTTTTGTTCGCGCCACCGGCGCGAACAAAAGTACTCGCGCGCATATTTTTTGAAGATCTACCTCAATACATTTTTTCCTCGATGCAGGGTGGTCTGGACTGATGGGGGAGTTTTTGAAGAGCTGCACAGTGAGAAGAGAGCCTACTGTGACTCTGAAGAGATTTACACAGATCTTCAATCCTATACGCCCTGTATGCTGAGAATGTTTCCTTGCTTTTCGTCCAGACCTTGTTTTTCGTCCAGCCCTTGTTTCCTTGTTTTTCGTCCAGACCAAGGCAATGATAGCAGGGATCATTCCCATCTGTGAGGTACACTATCTTGCCAAAAATATGGTGCTTGAATCCTCGCACAATAGGTTTCTTTTTGCCAGACCTGCAGAGGAGGCAAAATCTTGATGGTTTTTTTTTACTCTTTTTTTTTTACATTTTTGAATAGCACTGAAAAGTGCTATTGTGATTGTAACAGCAGCGAGGCAATTCAAAGACTAAAGAAAAAGAATCAAAATTATAAGTTCTTAGGATTTTAGAGAAAATTATCTGGAGAGACTAGTGCTCGGACAAAAAAATGACTGAGGAGGCTCATGAGGCAATGTCCGTGTGGGCTCAATATAGCTCAAAGCTCTACTAGCTAGGAGAGATGAGTGTATTAAGTGCCACCGGATGATATCATGGCTAATTCATCCCTGCTTATTGACGGAAAAACTCCTACAAGAATATATGGATATTATGCATAAATGGGCATTATAAAATTATAAAATAATACCTATTACATGACATTTAGTTTTGGGACAGCATTAGTATTGAGCAATTATATTCTGATGATGCTTACTACAGCAGGTACTATCACTTAAATAGTTGTTTATTACCCTAAATTATCAAAGTCACCATCATTAACAAATAGGTCAGTCACAAGCAGTGATTAAAGCAGTGCTAATTCTACCAAAAGCAGCAGCATGTGACATACCTGCATTTACAATATTTTTAAAATATTTCTTTTAAAATACAAAGCAAAATCATTGAGTTAAGAGCTATAGTTCATTACAGACTGATGATCTTATTACACAGACTTCAGATATGGCTATTTAACTGAGACACAGTGAAAGGTATGCTCATTAATTGGGGAAATTCCTTGGAAAACAGATTTTTCTCATTTCACTTCAATTGCTGTAATTATTTTTATTGACTAATATTAACTGTTTTATGGGGGCATTTATCTGTTGCAGAAGACATTTAGCAGCCTAAAACAATAGGCTGCTACAGTGATTGCCAACAAAGTGAGCATGATTTAAAATCTGATTTCAAGTTGTAGAAGGATTTCCATTTCAGTTTGTACCTTTCAAGTATTCTGCTAATATAGGGGCTGTTGTAATGAGGTCTGCACTACAAATTAATGCAGATTTTTACTTCTGGTTGCTCATTCCAGGGTTTCCACGTCTGCGACCTTACTCAGAGCTCTGGGGACCATGAATCAGAGCTCTCAAGCTTGGGAGTCTCAGGCCTGGGGCTCTCTGGCCAGTGGTTTTGGTTCTAGTGCTTCCAGGCCTGGGAACCCTTTAAGCAGGACATCTATTCCTATGAGTCCTGGAAACAATATCCCCAGAAATGGGGATAGATTATAAAATGAATATATGTGAAATTCACTAACCAGAAAGAAAGCAACATTACTTAAGATTAATAAAAATGTTATGACTGTACTATGTTAGAAACAATTTTCTTTACAGCACAAATTACTAAGAAAATGAATGGAACAAGCTTCTCTTTCACACTGATGGTAATTAATATTGACAATAAAAGCATTGTGAAAAGTGACTCCTGCATATAGATTATTTATTTAGATTTTTACCTGTCTTTTTGCATTAAAAAAATGGGGTACAAAATATTACAATACTAGCATACAATTTCAGATATAACATTAAAATAGAAGCATAAAATTAGAGGTCATTTGCAGCTTAAAAGTATTAAGGTGCATATTTAGGCCTAAACTCTAACTAGGCTAGGGCAGCATCTCAAAAGAATACTAGTGACTTCTTCAAAAACACATTCACGATAAATAAGTAACACTTATTATTTAACAACATGTTGTAGCAGTATGATCAAGGCACTCGAGAATTAAATCTGGTGCTCCAGGCAAGAGAATGGAATAGCTTTATGGCTCTCTATAGCCTACCTTGCAGTCCATGACATAATTTCCCTAAGTGCAAAGACAGAGAAGCAAGAACAGATTCATCTGCTTTAAAAGATTTTTCACAAAATGATTTTACTATCGGGAGCACAATTTGGAGTCTGTCATCTGAAAAAAAAAAAAAAAAGATAAAAGATACATTGTAAATTATGTTTCTTGATGCAACTATGAATATATTCACTTGATTTAAGGAAGGCTAAAAAAGACTACAATGTTACACAGTTTGAAAGAGTAGCTGAGGCTCTCTGAATCCAGCCTTCTTTTGACTGCCTAACAGTACTCCCTAGAATGTAATCCAGGTAAAAATGAAAAAACAATGCTGTAACAGTGAAAAGAATTCCTTCTCAACACCATATCTGATGATCAGTTCAGAACTGCTAGATTAGCACTTTTCCTTAGCATGTAACTGTAATGCAATTGATTGGCCTAAGTCTGACAAGTTTGGCTAAGGACATACGTGGAAGATAGGCCTCCTTGGTCTCAGCATTCTCACACTGACCCGACATCATGGGGCTGTACAACTGTTAAAACAGATCTATGGGAAGGAACTTCCCAGCCTGGCTTATGTTTTGGAAAATTATATATTTCTCTCAAAACATGCTTCTGATGATGCACAGATGAAAAGGGCATAATTAACAGAGGCAGAGGAGGGATATGTAAGAGGAACAGACATAGCGAGAGAATCCTCACCAACAGAAGCAACTCAGCGACCCTATTATTTATTTATTTATGTTTTGATTGTGTTTATATGCCGCTGTTCTGTAGTCAGTCACAACGTTTATACTACACTATTATCACTGGAACTATTGTCTTTGCTATATCTCTGTATTCTGCACTGCTATCCTGAAACCTACTGTGTGAGTGTGGCTTTGGGTTTTCTTGACTAGCAGATCCTGTCGGGAAGGAAGCCTGCAGGATATTGGCATCATTTGTGTTCAGAGCAGTGGATCTTACCAAGTGAGAATGTGCTTGGGGGATACCAGCCCTGTTTTAGGTTCAGAATAGAGAATGTCCCCTGAGAAGGGGTCCTTGTTTTTTGCCATACCACACAGTGAACCTGTAACAGTAACTGTTTCATAATACCCACCAATACTTTCCTCTCTAATAAATCTGGCAACATTTTCCATAAGATATTCACACTCTGCATAAAAATTCCATTTCTACAGAACTGATAAAACCTATTATTCCTTATTCTTAAAGGATGTCCCCTGGATTTTTGTTTGAGGAAAATTAACTAAAATATTGATAGGGGCTTTTGCAACAAAAATTTGTTTAGCTGCTATATTTTATATAGATAGATAATATAATGAGAACTACCCTTAAATTTAATTTTTTTGTAAGTAAATAACCCCAGTTTGGACAATTTTTCAGCATATGTAAACTCCTGTATCCAATGAATTACTTGGTGGCTCTTCTTTGTACGTTTTCTCACATTTGGATATGTTTTTCAAGGATGGGTGCCCAAAAATGAACCCCCTACATCAATAATGCTCAAATGCTTTAGACAGTGGTAAAATGATAGCCTGATAAATTTCAAACTCGCCAGCTTCTATCTCTGGTTTAATGCATGCCGACTTGCATCCAGCTTTGGCTACTGTTGTCTGGCTTTGCATACTCATTACCAATTTGCTATAAATTAATACATCCAGGTCTTTTTCCTGATTAGTCTTCCATGTATTGCTCCATCCAGAGTATCCTGCTTCTACCTAATTTTGGGGTCTACATGTATTACCCTACACTTTTCAACATTAAATCTTATCTGTCACTTCTCTGTCTATTTACCTAAAGTATCTAGGTCCTTCTGTAAAATCAGAGCCCTCCTGTGTATTTACAATGAGGCAGAGTTTGGTGTTATCTGAAAAACATGTACTATTGATGTTTATTCCTTCCTCTAGATCATTAATAAAGCAACGCTGCTTACCTGTAACAGGTGTTCTCCATGGACAATGGAACAAATCAGCCACACAAGTGGGAGATTTCATCTGATTGCACTGATAAAACATGCTCTCTCCAAGTTCAGAAAGACTGAAAGTTTTTAGGAGCATGTACTCAGGACCCCCAGCCAGTCAGGTTTTCAGGATAACCACAATGAATATGCATGAGAGAAAATGTATATGTTGCTTTAGAACAAAGACCACTGACCATTTTAGCAGCCACCCTCTGGACTGACTCCAAGGTCTTTCCAGGAAGTTATACAGGGGTAATTTCATAACCTATTTTTTTTCTGACCATTGTTCTCCCTATGCTCCCTAGCATCTTTCTGGCTTTTGCTGTCCCTTTATCTACCTGTTTGGTAGCTCATCAGATACAATCACCCTAGATCCCACTCTTTTTTTGTGCTTAGTAGAATTGTATCCCCTATATTACCAGAATGTATTGTTTTGAAGGGTCTGAAAGGCAGAATATAAATCAATCAAATCAATAAACATATTTTCCCTCTGCCTTGGGTTTTTGAGCCTAATAGGTGAATTTTCAAAGGAGTTATGCATGTAAATGTAAGATACTATCGTAGCAATTTTCAAAAGACATTTACCCACTACGGGGTTCATTTTAAAACACAGCGCATGTGCGTACTGTTCTTCGCGCACCAGGCGCAAACAAAAGTACGCTGGATTTTATAAAATACGCAAGTAGCCGCGCACATCTTATAAAATCCGGGGTCAGCGCACGCAAGGGGGTGCACATTTGTGCAACTTGCGTGCGCTGAGCCCTGCACGCGCTGCCCGTTCCCTCTGATGCCACTCGGAAATCAGAGCGGCCTCGGAGGGAACTTTCCTTCCGCCTCCCCCCACCTTCCCCTCCCTTCCCCTACCTAACCCACCCCTCCGGCTCTATCTAAACCCCCCCTACATCTGTCGTGAAAGTAACGCCTGCTCGAGGCAGGCGTAACTTTACACGCGCCGGGCCGGCTGCCGTGCGCCATGTTCCGGTCCGGGGGCTGGTCCGAGGGCCGCAGCCACGCCCCTGGAATGCCCCCGGGCCAAAACCATGCCCGCGGCGGCCGCGGCATCCCCCCCCCCCCACCTACATGCCCCCGATGACACGCGGATCGCGACACACCTCCCGACACGCCCCCCCCCCCAGGAAAGCCCCGGGACTTACGCGCGTCCCGGGGCGTTGTGCGCGCCGGGAGCCTATGCAAAATAGGCTCGGCGCACGCATGGGCATTTTAAAAGGGTTACGCATGTACCTTATGCGCGTAACCCTTTTAAAATCCAGCCGATTAAGTGCACTTAATGTGGGTAAAATATATTGATAAGTCCATGGCATGTCTTTAGGGTCCTTCATTTGCACTTTAAACCACATTTCACCCATAAAGTCCTGGATTTTTCCAAAAATGACAATTAGTTTAAACTGATTTTCACCCTAATTTTATGCTGATTAAAGAGCTTTAGATGCAGCATCTCAAGGCCTCCAGCAACTGCTGGAAGCCAGTGGAGGCCAAAACTCCTGCAGTGTTTCAAGTACTGTCCCCCAGCAGTGAAAGCACTCGCTCTCCAGTGCCACTGATGTGCTGTTTCAAGTCCTGCCTCCCTTTCCCACCAAACAACCTGGTACCGCCAATGTAGGATTTGAAGTGGGCCGCACCCACCAGAAGCACTTCCCAGCCCCACAAAAAAGAAGTGCAGTGCTGCAGAGCAGAGGAGCCTTAGCCAGCAGGCTAGTGAAGGAGAGAGGCGATATCCGGAAGCACAACTAGTGAGGATGACTGCTGTTGCAATGGAGGGGGGGGAGAAAGAGGGAGATTCTCGTTGGGGATGTGGGGAAAGAAAGGGACAGGCAGGAGATGGGAGTACAGGGAGGGATGCTGCTGAGTGGGAGAATCTGCTTAGTATTGTTTGATTTTCCTTCTATCCACCAAAATAAACTCCAAAATTTACCTGGAAAAATAATGGCTGACATTTTTCCATTGATTTTCTCCTGTTTTTGTTTTTGTCATAATAAACCCTGATAGATTCCTGGGAAAATTTAAAAAAACAAAAACAAAAATGAAGGACCCTACAGAGAAGGGCTACCAAAATGACAAGGAGAATGGAACAGCTCCCCTATGAGGAAAGACTAAAGAGGTTAGGACTTTTCAGCTTGGAGAAGAGACAGCTGAGGGGGATATGATAGAGATGTTTAAAATCATGAGAGGTCTAGAACGGGTAAATGTGAATCGGTTATTTACTCTTTCGGATAATAGAAAGACTAGGGGGCACTCCATGAAGTTAGCATGTGGCACATTTAAAACTAATCTGAGAAAGTTCTTTTTCACTCAACGCACAATTAAACTCTGGAATTTGTTGCCAGAGGATGTGGTTAGTGCAGTTAGTGTAGCTGTGTTTAAAAAAGGATTGGATAAGTTCTTGGAGGAGAAGTCCATTACCTGCTATTAATTAAGTTGATTTAGAAAATAGCCACTGCTATTACTAGCAATGGTAACATGGAATAGACTTAGTTTTTGGGTACTAAGTTGCCAGGTTCTTGTGGCCTGGATTGGCCGCTGTTGGAAACGGGATGCTGGGCTTGATGGACGCTTGGTCTGACCCAGTATGGCATGTTCTTATGTTCTTATGTATTGTAGCAATTTTCAAAAGCTCACTTACATGAGTAAAGTGCATTTACAAATGCAAAACCCAGTTTTAAGCGCGTAAATGCTTTTGAAAATCAGGCATTAAATGAAAATTAGTTCTTACCTTTTTGTTCTTGAAGTATCACAGATCAGTTCAGACAAGTGGGTTTTGCATCCCTACCAGCAGATTGAGTCAGAGAAAAAATCTTTGAGTGCCACATGCAGTCCCTCAGTACTGACCTGTACCCAAGTCAAACTAGCATGAAAAACTCAATTATCCCGTCTTCCCAGGGCGAACTTCAAATGTAAAGTTGGAGCCCCTCATCAATCCCAAGGAAACCAACCAAACCTGGTCATCCTATAGGCTCTGAATACATACATACTGAAAATCTGATCCGATTGTCAACATAGCCAGAATGGTCTTTTGCAGATAAGGGCTGGGTCTCTGGACTGATCTGGGGTACTTCAGGAATAAAAATTAGCAGATAAGAACCAATTTTCCTTTTCTGTTCGTACCCCAGATCAGTCCATACAAATGGGATGTACCAAACCAACCCTACACTGGGTGGGCATCTGAAAGATCTGCTCTCAACACACTCTCGCCAAACATCAGCTCCCCCGGCGCTCAAACATCTAACCGATAATATCAGGAGAAAGTATGCAGTGAAGACCACGTTGCCGCCCTACAGATATCCTGTGGTGACACCAACTGACACTCAGCCGTATCATGTGCAATAAGCCTCTATAGCATGCGAAAAGGGCCTTTTCACATATGATATCATGCAAATTAGGGGGAGGGGAGGAGGCGGAGTCAGCGGTGTCTTCGCTGCTGGCGATAATGTTACTAACATTATGGTCTGCAGTAGCGTGCTGAATAGCACCACCTTTCACGGTGGCGCTATTCGATGTGAACGCCGGCAGCCAGCACACCGCCGTGGTGCAAAGGCTGTGGGCTTTCGCAGGCCCGCCCCCCATTTTCGCAGGATTCATCATTCTGTCTAATTAAGATGGAATTAGGGAACAACCTTGGGTAGAAATGAAAGCACCATATGCAACGATGCCCCATCATCCTTGATTCTCAGAAACAGCTCCGAAATTCGCCTGGCCGAACAAACTGCCACCAGAAAAACCACTTTCAGGGTGAGATCCTTTAGCGACGCCCTTCGCAATGGCTCAAAAGGAGGTCCACATAGCACTCGAAGAACCAAGTTCAAATTCCATGCCGGACACAGCCTGCATAATGGCGACCACAAATGCTTGGCCCTCTTCAAAAACCATACCAATCCAGATGCGATGCCAAAGGCCTCCCTTGCAACTTACCTCTGAGACACCCCAAAGCCGCCACTTGCACACAAAGGGAATTATATGCTAGACCCTTACAAAAGCCCTGCTGTAAAAAGGCCAATATATAAGGGATATCCACCCTTAACAGGTCCAGGCCTTCCCCATATACCAGGCTTCAAAAACTCTTCACACCCTGACGTTAGCCATAGACATGGATGGTCTCCTGGCCTGAAGTAAAGTGGCAATCACTGGCTCTGAGTAACCTTTCAATCTTAAACGTCTCCTCTCAAAAGCCAAGTTGTGAGACAAAAGTGATCCGTCCAATCTGAGAAGATAGATCCTTGATTTAACAGTCCAGCAGATGAGCTAACCTGAGGGGCCCATCAAATCTGTGAACTACAGGTGACATGGCCACTCCAGTGCCATGAAAATCACTCATCCTGGATGCTTCTTGATGCACCACAACATGCGGCCTATTACGGCCACAGAGGAAAAACATCCAGCAGAGGCCCTGTCGGCTATGGAAGAATTAGAGCGTCTTTTCCTTTGGCTCTGACCTCTTGTCTGCGACTGAAGAACTGCACCACCTTGGCATTGCTTCGCAACACTATCAGATCCAGCTGAGGAGTGCCCCAGTGGTCTCGAATAAGGCCAAATGCCTCCATCGACAACTCCCATTCTCCCTGGTCCAACTGCTGCCTGCTGATATAGTTGGCCTGCACACTGTCCACTCCGGGCACATACAAAACTGCTATCCCTTCCAGGTCGTTGCATTGTCTGAAAATATTCCCACCACACGATCTTGGACCTGAGGGAGGAAAACCATCAGCGCTGCGAACTGCTCTTGATTCCAAACAATTGACCAGTCCACTTCTGTAGGTGATCACTGACCTTGTGCCATCTGTCCTAGACAGACTGCCCCCAATCACTGAAGCTGGCATCTGTGATTACCACAACTCAGCCCAGGGTCTCCAGATCCACCTCTTCCACAAATTATGGCAAGATAACCACCACAAGAGACTGGATCTGGATTCTCCCTGCAACGGTAAAGGCCGTTGATACTCCTCCGACAACAAACTCCAACAGGACAGCAGTGCATGCTGAAGAGGCCGCAGGTGGGCAAATGCCCATGGCACCAAATCTAGCATAGATGCCATAGAACCCAGCACCTTTAAATAATCCCAGGCCTTGGGAACTGGCAGTCTCAAGAACCTTAGTATCTGAGCCTGAATCTTTACCACCCTCTCCGGGGTGACAAAGACTGTGCCACACAATGACTGGGTTGACACCAGATTACTCTTGGTCATCTTGGCCGAGTTTATCACCCATCGAGTAACATCTCCATCACCTGTTGCACCACCTGACAACATTCCCCTTTGGTTTTGCCCAAATGAAATAATCGCCCAGATAAGAAGAATCCCCACTCTTCTCAGAGCAGCCACCACCACCACCACCATCACTATCTTGAATGTGCATGGTGCAGTTGCCAACCCGAACGGAAGGGCCCAAAACTGGAAATTCTGCCCCAGTATCATGAACTGTGAAAACATCTGGTGATCTGGCTAAATGGGTATATGCAGACAGATTTCCGTCAGTTCCGGAATTGCCAGAAACTCTACTTTCTAGACTGCAGCAATTACCGTTCTCAACGTCTCCATCAGAAAATGAGGCACTCGCACTACCATGTTGACTTTCTGGAAGTCCAGAATGGGCTGGAAATCACCCTCTTTCTTGGGGACCACAAAATAGATCCGAATACCTTCCTTGCCCCCTTTCCAGTGTGGGAACCAGTCCAATTGCAGCCAGGCTTTGCAAGCTGTGCAGTGTATCCTGTATCACCTCTTGCTTAGCCCGAGATATGTAATAGGTCACCATGAAAGCTTCCCTGATTAGATGAGATAATTCTAAAGCGTCACCATTTCTTATCACCACTAGAACCCACTGGTCCAAAGTGATCCTGGCCCACTCTTTATAGAAAAAGGACAACCTCCCTCCTACCACTTCTACTGAAGAGTAGACCTGCCCGATTTCATTGTGAAGCCTTTCCTCTGGTCCCTTGACTGGACCATTCCTGGAAGTCTTAGGGAACCCCGAAAGGAATGCCATCGATCTGAGGTCAGTTTTTGCCCCGAACCCGAGACACTCTTGCCAGACCGAAACCGCCTGAAATTCTGAAAATGGGAGTGTGTGGAAAGGTCATCTTGACAGCTTTCTTATCCTCTGGCAATTTATTTCCCTTGGATTCTCCTAGGTGTTTCATCAGTTGGTACAGGTCTTCTCCAAACAGCAGCTTTCCCTTGAACTGAAGATTACACAGCTGCGACTTAGACCATACATCCGCTGACCAAATTATGTTATTTATTTATTTATTTTTAAGTTTTTATATACCGATGTTCCTGTATAGAATACATATCGCACCGGTTTACAGAGAACTGAACTGTCGCCTCTGGGGCGGATACATTGGAACAGGTTGAAAATGAACTTACAGTGAAACAAATGGACTGCAATTCAAAACACGATTAGCTAAAATAAAGTACAATTCAAAACATATTTACAGTGGGGTTGGTGGACCAGCATCTATAAAGTTCGATTCATCAGATCTTAGCTCTCAGGGAACGCTTGGCTGAATAGCCAAGTCTTTAGCTTCTTTTTGAATACCAAAAGGCAGGGTTTTTGGTGGAGGTCCAGAGGGAGCGAATTCCAAAGTGGGGGACCTGCAGTGGAAAGGGCGCGTTTCCTCAGTGAGGTTTTTGCCGGCTGGGTGTGTAGCATATCCTTGTACGCTCTTCTGATGGGTCTCTTGGTAATGTGCTGCTGAATTTGGAAAGTTAGGTTGAGGGGGGAGATGTTGTGCAAGGCCTTGTGTATCATCATGAGGGCTTTAAAGAGTATCCTGAATTTAATAGGCAGCCAGCGAAGGTTCTTGAGGATAGGGGTGATGTGTTCCCTTTTGTTGGTGTTTGTGAGGATCCTGGCCGTCGCGTTCTGGACCATCTGAAGTGGTTTGATAGTGCTGGCGGGAAGGCCCAGAAGGAGTGAGTTGCAGTAATCCAGTTTTGGGAGGATGATAGATTGTAGTACCAGGCGGAAATCTCAGAAGTGCAGAAGTGGTTTTAAATTTTTTTAATACTTGCAACTTAAAGAAGCATTCCTTGGTGGTATTGTTTACAAATTTGCATAGGTTGAGTTGGTTGTCTAGTAGCACACCAAGGTCTCTTACATGCATTGTGTGGTCGATAGATGTGATGGAGAATTGGGAAGAAATTGGAGGGTTGAGCGGAATGCAGTTGTCTGGGGCTATTAGGAGGATTTCGGTTTTGTTAGTGTTTAGTACGAGGTTGCGGCTGGTGAGTAGGTTGTTGATTGCTGTAAGGCAGCTATTTCAATAAGACCATGTTTTGTGGAGTGATTCAGCTATAGGGATGAGGATCTGTATGTCATCCGCATATAGGAAGTACGTTAGCTTGAGGTTGGTTAGTAGATGGCAGAGTGGGAGGAGGTAAATATTGAATAGTGTGGGTGATAGGGATGATCCTTGGGGTACCCCCAGATTTGATCTAATTGGGTGTGACTCTTTGTAACCATAGAAGTCTTCTACGTAACCATAGAAGTCTTCTACGATGTCTGAGGAATGGTTTATATTAGTGCTTTGTAAGATGAAATTAATCAGAACAAATTGGTGCTGGATAAGGAAATAAATAAAGGCTCCATTCCCTTTTTCAGAATGATTTTTGTGTAGCTCTTCATACTTAAAAAAATCAGTGAGGAGTGAGGAGACTTCTATGTAAAAACCAGTGAGGAGTGAGAAGACTTCTATGTAACCATAGAAGTCTCCTCACTGCTATCACAGAGATCATATTCTTGGCCAACTTCCGGACTAAGTCATATAGTACATCTGCCACATAAGCCACTCCTGCCTCCAGCCAGGTGGCCTGTTTAGGATCCCATACGATAGACTCCTTCTCCTGTGCCTTCTGCACCCAGCGCAAACAGGCCCTCTGCATCAGGCTACCACAAATCGCCACCTGGAGGTTCAAGGCTGAAACTTCAAATATCCACTTCAACTGGATTTCCAGCTTGCGATCCTGCACATCCTTCAGTGCATCCAATCCTGCCACTGGTATAGTAGTCTTCTTCTTTGGCAGCTTCAGTGGTTCTAAGGTCTCTTCCGTCAACGGATGCAGCTTCGTCATCTCCCTACTAACCTTCAAGCCAGCCTCCGGAGTATCACACTCCCGGTTTACCAGTTTTTTTCACTTTCTTAGGCAATGGGAAAGCCTTCGGTGGTCCCTGCAGGCCATCGAGCCTGGATCCACACCTTCATTTTCAGAATCCTCCTGGGTGACCTTGATCCCCAGCTCATCCAAGACATGGGGAGTAAGAGGCCATAACTTCTTCTGTAACAACCAAACGATTCTCGGGTCATCTCCTTCAGTCAACAGCTTCTCATCCAGGTCGGCCACATCCTTACTCACCTCTGGGTCATCAAACGGGTCGACCACTGCCAAGTAATATCCCGGGTCATCCCCCAGAACGCCACCTCCCTCAAATGGATCATCTGACACCCCAGCATCCTCCAGGTCCATCTCCTCCAAAAGTCGAATGAGACCCAGGCGACAAAGCAAGGTCCCAGAACCCCCTCCCCCCATGGGCCCACCTTGAAACTCTTTGAGGGGCACCACAGGTTTCCACCTAGGGATCGCTTTTCTGCCACTCCCTGCCTAGCCAAATAGGCCTTGTGAAGGAGCAGCACAAAATCTGCCGAGAAATCTTCCCCATCTTCAGAGTCATCCTCATCCAGATCCAGCCCACACTCCAAATCTTCTCCCGATGACTGTTGGGGACAGAGGAGGAGGAGAGTCCCTGGGTCCTGCAGGTGCTGAAGACTTTCTACCGTATGTGCAGAAGATGCTGCCACATTTTCAGCTCCCTCCAGGAGCCTCTGATACTGGCCCTGCCAAGCAAGTGACCCTCCAGCAACCTGCAGCCTTCATGGAGGTTTCCCTCATCCCCTGAGGCACAGTCAGAGCAAAGATCATCTGAATTCAAGTGTATCTGGTGCAAGTTGGAGGCCCAATGAGTTTTGGTGTGCTGTGATGCCGGCACCATCAGGTCTACCATGTGGCAGCCACACTGAAGAAAGCCCCACAATGGCCCTCAAACTGCTACTCCGACCAGCCCCAGGACCTCCGGCGTTGTCAGATACACCAGGCAACTCCTCCCAACACGATCACTGCACTGCAGCTCTCAGCCTGCATGTGATCGGTCCCAGCTTCTATTCTTGTAAGCTTTCTTTCTTTCTTCGCCACAAGCGATGGGGAGCTGGAGCCTGGAGGTTGCTTAGAAAGGTGAGAGGGTCGCACTGCGGGGCTGCCGCGGGCAGCGAGCATAACAATAGCCCCACCCTCAGGAATTCACTCCTCTTTGCAGCAGAAAACAAAACCAGAGTAAGAAAGTTGCTTAATTCTGGTGAGAGTTAAAATGCTTCTATTTGGTTTTTTTAAGTATGAAGAGCTACACAAAAATCATTCTGAAAAAGGGAATGGAGCCTTTATTTATTTCCTTATCCAGCACCAATTTGTTCTGATTAATTTCATCTTACAAAGCACTAATATAAATCATTCCTCAGACATCGTAATAGACTCATACAAGGTTTAAGGATTTAAAAAAATGAACTGACGGAGCTCTCCTTTTGGAAGAGTGGATGGAGTGAGTTATGGTATGGTAATGTGTAAGAGAAGAAAATAGACTAAAAACATGTGTTATTTAATTAAACAGATACCAGAGAAAAAAGAAAAACGAAATTATATACATATAATCAATGCTAAAATATTTGTTAATTGAAAAAATTTTGTCAAATTCTAATGATAACAGATGCATCTCAAATTCAGAAATACAGGACTCCATGCCATGGTTTACTGATGGGTATAGCAGTAACTTGCAGCGTAATTCAACCATATATGCTGATTTAGATTATGTTTCCTCTCTTATACATTATCACCTTAGAAAATGGAACAAAATGAGTTTTAGATCTGCAGATGGAGAGCAGCTCTCACACCACAACTTGTGATAGTGCCTCCTAGAGGCATAACAATAGAGACCAGAAAGTAGCTTCATGGCCGCTATTTGCTGGTGTTTGGGTACTTGATCTTCTTGGTGTCTGGGTATTATCTTCTTGGTGTTTGGGTACTTGCCAGGTTCTTGTGGCCTGGTTTGGCCTCTGTTGGAAACAGGATGCTGGGCTTGATGGATCCTTGGTCTGACCCAGCATGGCAATTTCTTATGTTCGTATGTTCTTAAGGCATATCAGAATGTTCAGTTTCAATGAAGCTGTAATTTCACTTTAACCATTACCTTAATTTTGTTGTATGCCAGATTTTATATTTTTCCAGGTTGACAACATAAAGCCTTCTCTGCCATGTGAGCTGTAACGCTTGAAGATTACATTCTTTCCCAGTTTGATTTTTTCCATTTTTAAATAGATCTATTTTAATTTTGACTTTTGTTTTAATCTGGATCGATCCAAACACTTTTTGATCTATTTTTTTAGCTCAAATATGTGTTAATTGTTGTTTGTCTTTATATGTTATTTGTGTCATGACACCTGAAGAATGCAATGAATGAATTTATGTGTCAGGTCAGTGAAATATATGTTTCTATGTAATGTCTGAGCACCTAAGTTGTTTGTGGCTCTGACTATTGCATGTTACCTAATAATAAAGTGGGAACATTATGCAGATTAGTAATAGTATATGTAGGAATTACTAGATGCAGGGAGTTATGGGTATGATGGAATTTTCTCATTGATTAATTTGAATTTGTTTTACTCTTATATTAGGCTTTAATCCGTAACATACACATCTAATAATGAGTTAAGAGGCTATGCTCCGACGTCAGAAATACACCATACTGGGAGAAATGTATACGCCATGTGTCATTGATTTCAGAAATCATCCCATCCTTTGCACAGAAGTCATCTTGCACCCTTCATTATATGGACTGAAGTGCTCACACTTTATAACTGATCTTTTCTTTATGTTTTTCATGTCAAATAAATGTACCTTTATTTGACATGTGATAATTGATTGTCATAACAAAAATATTTTTATGATATACCTAGTCAATATCTAGTTATGTACCTATTTGCAGATGCCACTATTTAGATTTTCAAGTTAATGATACACTCTGAATTAATGCAGTTTTTATTAGTCCCTACAGTCCAAGCGTTTTGTAGATTTTCCAGTCCTATACCTTATAATGCATATATGCATTTACTTACTGAGTCAGCTAGATGATTATTTGATATGTTCTCTTTTACTTTTATCTATGAAAGCTAGTCTGATCACACTAATCAATCACCCTGTTCCACTGCTTGCCACTTTACAGTGTGATATGTCTTGGTGTAAACCAAATATTCCCTTGAGTTTTTGACTCTTTGCCCACCTGTCTTTTTCTCTGGATCTTCCCTTCCCTGTTGTAAACTTTACTGTCTCAGCAGCGATTTAAGGTTTAAGAGGAATGTACACTTCTGCCTGCTAGATTGCATGCCAGCATATGTCAAATATGTGCTGTTCTGTTTCTTGTAAGAACTGCAGCTAATTGCAACTATCGAATGCCTTCTATTTCAGCATTCTCTTGCTTGCCCTACTGCTGCCTCTGCACAAGTATTTTCCTTTATTTCTTCTTCTGCAGCCTGCATTTATGATACTCACATTGCTGGTTTTTCATATTCTATTCCCCCTGCTCCTAACCTTACCCAATAAACCGAATTTGGTTATTCCCCTTCTACTATGAGTTCCCTGTATACCTTTTTGGGCATTTCTTCCTGTAACACTTCCTATCAGGTTATTTACCTACAGGCCAATTCAGTAAAGTCCGCGGGAGAGCAGACGAACGCCCGCTCTCTCGGTGCGCGCACCGGCCACTCGCCGGTGCGCGCGATTCAATATGCAAATTAGGTGGTGCAGTAGAAACGGGCAAAAGGAGGCACTAGGGACACTAGCACGTCCCTAGCGCCTCCTTTTAGCCCGGAGCGGCGGCTGTCAGCGGGTTTGACAGCCGACGCTCAATTTTGCCGGCGTCGGTTCTCAAGCCCGCTGACAGCCACGGGCTTGGAAACCGGACGCCGGCAAAATTGAGCGTCCGGTTTTCGGCCCGAAAGCCGCAGGCCCATTTAAAATTTTTTTTTCTTTTTTTTTTTTTAACTTTTTTTACACTTCGGGACCTCCGACTTAATATCGCCATGATATTAAGACGGAGAGTGCACAGAAAAGCAGTTTTTACTGCTTTTCTGTGCACTTTCCCGGTGCCGGCAGAAACTAGCCGCCTACCTTTGGGTAGGCGCTAATTTCTTAAAGTAAGATGTGCGGCTTGACTGCACATTTTACTTACTGTATCCCGCGGGCATACCTAATAGGGCCCTCAACATGCATTTGCATGTTGAGGGCCCTATTAGGTGCCGCGGGTTGGACGCGCGTTTTCCTCCCCTTACTGAATAAGGGGTAAGGGAAAACACGTGTCCAAGTGTGGGTTAACAGTGCGCTCCAACAGCATGCTAGAGTTTTTTACAACCTCTTTCAGATGCTTTCTGGTAGTGTGACACTTCTGTTTACCTATAGTCCCATTTCTGCCTATAACCAGAACATGTCTTATGCTTTGCAACACTTTTGTAACTTGTCCCACATTATGTATACACAATACAGTGTGAGCCCTTCTGCTGACTCTTGGTTTTCCTCTTTATTTTCCTGGCTTCCTTCACTGTCCTGGTTATGTACATTGCTTATATCCCTGTTTGCCTTTGTAGCAAATATTATCCTGGGTTGTTGTTTTCAATGTTCTTTTTCTCTTATCATATATTTGCTCTTCTTTCTCTTCTGTTTTATGCCTTTCCACTCCTGTCTCTGCCTCTCATTATGAGACTGTACTCCTTGCAGAGCCTCGCCCAGTGTAAATGATATTCTATGAGAAAAGTACTTCTTTCATACTGGTCTCTCTTTGTTTTTCCTATCTTTATACTTGTTACATTATTATGTAATTACTTGACTCTGAAAGATAACATATGTGGTCTTGCTATTATAAGTTTGTTCTTCTTTATAATGCAGCCATTCTTGCAGCTCAACTATAGAGCTAACGAACATCTAGTGAAACTTAGTCACAATGCTATCATTTGTTAACTAGAGAATGCGTGTCTATCTATGAGTCTCATTTACTTTAGTAGGGATCTAGAGGGATCACATTGCACAGAAAAGGTTAGTTGTTAGCCTACACATTTTAGCCCATTTGCCATAATCACTTCTTATGGTTCTGTCCTCCCCTATAGTACTTGGGTGTGCACTCTTGCCATTTGTGAATGGCATAAGAGGGAAATGATATGTGTGCCTGAGCTTGAGACCAACATGGAGACGGCAACTGATCCAGAATCCTCTGCTATCTTAGCCTTTCTAGCTATGTGAACTTCAAATGTCCTACTGAACCTGACCTGCAGGAATACCAAGGACACCTGGCCAGCAGTTGAAGCTGGCGACACTTTGTGATGCCTAATTATAGGGTCACAAAACCAGAAGGAAACGGTTGGAACTTCAGGCTAGACTGTCACTACAGGGGCACCATTTACAGGGGCATCTGTAAACACAGCCTAAGAGGTGATAATTGCCCTGACCAGCAATATTCTAAGAGAACAAAGGTGATGGTAAATGGGCGCCACCTTGGAGAAATAATCAGGATAGTTTAGGGATAATCTATCATGCTGTTGACATGACAATCTATGTAAATGATTCTCTGGGTAGTCATGCACTTTTAGAATTTCTAACCTAGTACTTTATTGTATTTTACTTATAAAAGAAGGATCAGTTCATGTATACAATGAGATGCTGGTGGTCAGTTTGTCAGAGAAGTGGCATCAGCATCTCCCAAGAATACTTATATTGATCAATAAAAATTATACTTTCTACAAAATCTAAGTGTTCTTGTATCCCTCGGTAAGCATCATAAAGCATAATTTGGCACTTAACAGAAGCTGCTGTGGGTACAGCCAATTCTGATCTTGCAACAGGTGATTTTATTCAGACTCTGAAAGGTTGCTTTGGGTAGACCCTCAATTATAGTGGGGCAGGTGGGTGAGATGACAAGATAATGGTTACAACTAGGAATCCATGATAACTCACAGTTGGTTTTTGAGAAGGTCTTCAAATACTACTTTTGCCTACATAACAGGTACAAGATAGGGGCTCTGGGGTAAATGCTGTAAGGGTTAGTAGATTTCCATAGGCTTGTGAAGCTTCCTGAGATGTTTGTGTTGGAGAGACAATTAAAGGATTTCTTGTTGCAAGCTGAGATCCTTGTGGTGCAAAGTTGGCCCTTACCTGGGTGGTGAGTCAGTGTGTATAGCAAGAAGGTGAGAATTGGGCTTCTACTTATTTGAGTCATATGTTTAACTCTGGGTTAACCATGGGGTAAGACTGGATTTGAGTCCTATTAATTTCCTTTACATTACTAGCATTTGGAAGATAGATGCAGATAATTAGAAGTCAGGGAGTAGCCTAGTGGTTAAAACAGTGAGCTGCGAGCCAGGGTTTAAATCCCACTGCTGCTCCTTGTCATCTTGGGCAAGTCACTTCACCCTCCATTGTCTCAGGTACAAATTGAAATTGTATACCTCTGGGGATAGGGAAATGCTTACAATACTGAATATAATCTGCTTTGATGTGACTGAAATGGGAATATAAATAGGCTTAATACAAACAGTTTCTGTTGAAAAGAACATGTACCTGCACATCTATATGGCATCTCTTGTCTGCTGGAAGGTTTCCTATCAGTGAAAAGGCCACTATTTTTCAGCACCCTGTCTCCCCATTGTGTGATGGTAGTTGAAATGATAAAACCAAGACCTGACCCTCCAAAGGCTATCCTTATGCTTGTGGCTTAGCTTCACACACATCTCTGGCACTTAAAGGAGGTAAGACCTAAATGATGACATATAACTTTGTAGTGTTTTGGCCATTAAAACAAGGATACTCAGGGGAGCTTTGCTTAGACCTGACACACTTACTTTGAGAAGTGGAACTGAGGCAGCTAATAGAGTAGGATAGAGGTTATTGGAATACACTAGTTGCATAGCTACATGCAGGCCAGTGTGTGGGTGTGAGAGTGAATGCAATAGGCTGTCCTGAAAGGGGTTTGACTCTGAGGTGACATGGCACCTAGCAGGCAAAAGAAAAAGCAGTACACAAAAGGTTGCAAATATAAACTTTTTATCAGAAAAAATATATATAAAGTATGCAAAAGAAAGTGAAGGGAAAGGAAAAACTAGGGACATAACTGTTTATATGACAAAAAAGGACCCAGGAAACCTAGGAGGATAGGTCCTGACAGGTGTAGGAAGCTGGGAACAATGGTGATTGGTGCATGCCAACCAGAAAAAGAGCAGCTGTGAGGCTCTCTTCAGCATGCACAAGGTGCTCCACCACTGCCACCCAACCTCCTGGGGTCAGCTTGCATGTTGTCAACTGCTTCCTCCACTCATAGCCACAAGAGATTGGGCTTCTGTGGCAAGAACAGATGTTTCTGCCACAGAGCCAACTCTATTGCCATGAGGTACTACCCTGATTCGAGGGGAAACTAACCACCAAATGTTCATCTCTCTCCCTTGGCAATGGCTGGACACCCTTGTGAGGTATGTCTGAGGGAAATTGAGAAGGAGGCCATAAGGGACATGGACAGGAAGGGAAGGCTGGAAATCAGGGGCAAACCCAGGGGGAGCAGGCAGGTATGGCAGATCACCAAGAGATCCGGGGCTGCCATGTGGGGAAGGGGGTCTAGCTGGTTTGCCACTGCAGGTGGTAGTGATGGCAGATGACCATCTGCAGCCAGCATTGCAACTGCATTGGCAGGAGAGACCTGCTCCATCCATCTCCTTATCCTCTTCCTCCTCCTGAGGAGAAGCTGCTGTCTGTGAAAAGAGAAAAAATTGTATGGCAAGCTGTCAGCTGGTGTGCACAGGGATATGATGTGGAGCATCATAACAACTGTTAGAATGCATTCTAATTATGGTAGGGGTGGAGGCAATGGGAAATGGTCCTAGCTGTGGGACACCCATCCTCTATCAGAGACTGTAAGACCAGATATAAGTTTTAACGGAACTGGAGGCACTTCACAGCATGGTGGCTAGTTAGTGATAGAGGCTCAAAGGTAGATCCTGTGGCAGGGTTAGTTTTTCAGTTGTCTGCCTTGGATTCCAATGCTTTCACAGTCATGATGCTGCCACTAGACAAAGAAAATTTGTTGGAAGGTAGGCCAAGAGATTTCCTACTTTAGATTTCTAGCATTCTCATTAACAACCAAAAACATATATATTTGACCTGTGATGCTGTTAGAGTACTGCCTCATGGCAATGCAAGCCATGATCCTGGGGTTGTGGTATGGCCAGCATTCTGCTGGATGGACACCTATGGGTTCTAGAAGGATGGTGCCTTTTGTGCAGAAGGGATACTTCTCTATCAAGCTGTGACAGAGTTTAGTTGGCTGACAGGGCAATAGTGGGGTATGCGATGGAAGCTGCAAACAGAAAGACTACATGGACACCGCCTAGATGAGTGTTATGCGAACTGACCTTTGGCCTGCTCCTGCCTAGCATGAAACTGCTCCAGCCAATTCTCTACCAGGTGGCACAACTCCTAGACCTTCTTTTTGAGATCTTAAATCTGTACAGATGAGAAGTTTGAATAATACTCTTTCCATGTCATCCACAATGGCATGTTTCCATTCATGCCAACTAATCCCTGACTCACCCTTACAGTGGTTCTTCACTGTCCCTTTTGAAATCTTTATATGCTGTTAGGTTTTGGGGCCACCTCCAAAGCTTGTCATAGGAAATAGCACTTTAATACTAAGAACTGTAACCTTGGCTGCCCATCGCCCCCATCCCTGGAAATTTCCTAGGTCCATAACTGCATTAGTGATGTCCACTGAAGCTCCTTGCAAGGCTGTGCTGCACCTACAGCTCTGGCTGTGTGTGTATGTGTGAGGAAGCACCTTAACACTGGCTTCTGTGCAAAACAGCTTGCTGAGGGCAGGAGCTTCCAACTATTTCATGTCATTTTGCACCTGCACCCTGATTGCCCTCTATTTAATTTTTGACCTCCTACTTCCCTCTTGGTACTTACCTCCTAAGGTATGAAGCTCCCATGATTAAATTCAAGGCCCTGTTAGGCCTGACTCATGCACCTGGCGTTGAGCCTTATCTCTGTGATAGGGAATAGCAAGTCCTTGTCGGCCACAATAGGAAAGCCAGATTTGCCAATAAATTTGGCTTTTGTACCAGGGTGGCCATTTTGGAAGAAGTCTGACCCAGCATGACCAGAAGCATGCATGCTCAGGTATATACTAGAGTACACACATACTATAGATCTCAAGTACATGCAAAATTTCAAATATACTGAAAAGTACACGTGGGCTTTGTGGGGCAGAGATATGCATATTTTAAAGCCTACGCATATGGCTTCATGCAAGTTTTAAAATACTTGATTAAATCTGTGTGGACCCCTATATGCCCAAATATGGGGCTGCATGGACAAGTTTGAAGGTTAGGCTCCCTATGTGAGAGTGTTCATGGAGACATCCTACCAAACACAGAACAGTTAGCCATATCATGCATGCATGAATCCAAGTCATCTGAGACAAATGTCATGAAGGTCCAGGTTGGATATTTTATGCCTGCAATTAGAGCATAATTTAAATTGCTTTTTAATCTGACCTGAAACTTTTTTCAGACATTCCAATGAGAAGAGAAAGCAGAGTTGCCTATCTGCAACAGGTGTTCTCCGAGGACAGCAGGATGTCAGTCCTCACACATGGCTGACATCGAATGGTGTCCGGCACAGAACTTTGATCTTAAAGAATCTAGAACTTTCAAACATGCCCTACTGAGCATGTGCAGCTGTAGTCATCACCCTGCCTCTTAGGCAGAGTCCCTCAGTCCATAATATAGCTAATACATGGAGAAACCAAATCCCAGGGGAGGCAGGTGGGTTTCCTGAGGACTAACGTCCTGCTGTCCTTGGAGAACACCTGTTTCAGATAAGCAACTCTGCTTTCTCTGAAGAAAAGCAGGATGGTAGTCCTGGCCTACAAGGAAATGTACCAATTCAAAGAATCAAGGCTCCGGTTCAGCAATAAACCTGCCAGGGACAGAGCCCCAGGGGCATATCCTTAAAGGGGATTTGTGACATGAAAGGGGTTGAAAAAGATATTCCTCTTCTGAGGAAGGAGAAGACTCCCGACAATATCTTCCTGGTGTCTACTCCCCTTGGGGTTCGACCAGGAACGCAGTCCTAGGTCAGTCCTGTGGCAGCAGCACACAACCTATTGTGCTCGCCACAATGGAAACACACACACACACACACACACCTATACAGTATAGAGCAACTGGAGAATATAGTCCTCCCCAGTACTTTGTGATGGCTGAGACCAAGATGCAATGATGGCAGAACCCTGGCATGGTTGAGAACTGCACAGACAGGGAGACTACTGCCTGCCATCATCCGAGGCACTTGGATTAGATGCCTTGCCATACCTGACCACACATGCTGTCCTCCACTGTTACAGTAACTCCCAGCGGAGTGCATAGGAACAATGTGATGATGGCATCCCCAGTAACACTAGAGCTCTGGGTATAACATGGTGGTGGGTGGAGTTCTCTGGCATCACCCCCTCCAGTACCTGATAATACTCCAAGAGGCTGGACACAGCCCTTGAAACTGCATTGGGAATGGCTCACCACCATTTTCCTCATGGAATGACAGCAGCAGTCCATAGTGACCGACGGTGCCCATGGGGCTCTGCTTTCGTATCCTGAGCATCCGACCACGTCCACTGGTGCCTACAGTGCCCTTAGGGCCCATAGCGCTCTTGCGCTCACCAAAGATGGATGTCATCAAGGACACCACACGATGCTGCACCTAGGGCTTTGACGGCGCTGGACCGAATCTTGATCAGTTCGATGGTATATAGCCTCGGCGATCCAGGGTGCCTTGAGTAAATGGCCACGCTGGCGCTCAATCCATTCAAGGCCCAAATCCCTGTCACTCGAGGGCTTCAGTGGTACTCGAGGGCTCTCAAGAGCCCTGGCAGTCGACGGGCCTTGCGGAAAACCATGGCATTCAATGGCGATCCCAGTGCCTCATTGGTGGTGTTCAACATTGTCGAGAGCAGCAACGAAAGACATTGGTGGACAACATGCCTGATGGCCTCCATGGTGGCCCTGCAGCTCGATGGCATCGAGGGCATTGATGGTATCAAGGCAGCTCAACACTGCTATGGCATCAAGGCCACGCACCACGATGGCCCCAAGGGCAACCACGGCAAAGGTAACACACCTTGATGGGATCAAGGGCTGCTGCAGCATTGAGTCCACGTATCTCGTTGGCATTGAGGGTGGCCATTCATGCACCTCAATGGGATCGAAGGTATTGATGGCACCGAAAGCATCAACATTGAGGGCGGCTCAGATGGCATCAAGGGGGACCCTGGCACTTGACAGCAGACTTAGCACCAACACTAGATGTCAGTGCCGCTACCAACACTAGATGTCAGTGCCGCTACACTGCCATATCGAGGCCCAAGGCGCACAATGACTCTGATGCATCGAGACTTCACATCCACAGATGCCTACGGCACAGAAGGCTCTTATGGCATCGAGGGCGGTCACGCACTCCAATGGCATTGCGGATGCCCCGGCACCTCGATGGCATCAAGGGTGACCATGGTACTCAATTGCAGTCCTGGTCCCTGACACAGTCCTGACATCAATGTGTCAGATCAACGGTGCGCTAGTCACAGATGTGCATGGGCAACCATTTCTGGGCATGGTACCAAAGGTAAGGTAGCAAGCTGCTTGCCCAGGATCCTGATCACCCTCTCTCACAAGAAGCCTGCACTGCCATCACCAGCAAGCAGGAGGGGAGGTTACGCCATCTAGAGCTCCTGCCCATGGAGACTAGTTTCTTTGAATGTGGGGAGGATGAGCTCTCCCCCAACAGGAACAGTGTGGTCCTCGATCTCTGCACTGACTGAACTTCCATCAATGCCGATTGATCGATGAAACAACATGGATCTCTTGCCCAGGTAGAACTCAGGTGAGTCCCCAAGCTCAGTAGCCTACACGGATCACCCACAGACTGCATTCCGTCAGTCCTGCCAGCACCTGAGAATGGCACAAAAACAGGCAGAGAACACAGATACTAAACTGCCGGTGTAGTAACTTTTGTTTTTAATAAGGGATAGAAATCTTTTTTTTATATATACTGACATTCAATCTGAGATATCACATTGGTTTACATTCAGGTAGGTATTTCTCTATTCCCAGAGGGTTAACAATCAAAGTTTTGTACCTGAGGCAATGGAGGGTAAAGTGACTTGCCCAAGGTCACAAGGAGCAACAGCAGGACTTGAACCTGGTCTCTTGGTTTGTAGCCCACTGCTCTAACCACTAGGCTATTCCTCCTCCCTAATAGACTCTGCCAGATTGCACAGTGTCTAAGGCCCAGCAAGCAGCTGGCAGACAGAGGAAAGAAGAAGAAAAGGAAAGGAAATAAAACTACCGTAAGGTAAGAGAAAGAAAACAGCTGCAGTTCTATTAAAAATCACTTACAAAATATGTGAGGAGAGAGCAAAGCTGAATGAAACACACGGCTCCTGAGACCACATGGCTCCATGGAAAAAAAAAGAGACTGAAAGACTCTACCTATGGGGCAGGGTGATGACTACAGCTGCTCATGTTCAGTAGGACATGTTCAAAAGTTCTAGATTCTTTGAGATCAAAGTTCTATGCTGGGCTCCATCCAATGATGTCACCCATGTGTGAGGACAACCATCCTGCTTGTCCTCGGAGAAAAACAAAATATTCTAAACTACTTTTTTTGGGATGCTCAAAAGAAAGAGAAATAAAATAATGAAGAAAATAAACGAAATGCTATTAAAAAAAACCCATAAGAACATCAGCAGCTGAGGAGAGAGCAAAAAAGCCACATCTATTGCTTCAGTGTAAGAGAAGAGACTGGAGAGGCTTGCATAACAGCAGAGACATGCATGCTCAGAAAGACCTTTTGGTCTTTCTAAACTTAGAGAGGATAACTTTCAAACAACTCCGCATGGCCCCATATACGTGCATATATGGGGGTAGACATGTGTATATTTTATAATCTATGCAAATGAGGTCCGCACAGATTATAAAATGAGAAATTACTACTTACCTGATAATTTCCTTTTCATAATCCAGAGAGATGGATTCAGGAACAGTGGGTTATGTACCTCTACCAGGATAAGGAGGCGGAGCAAACTGACGTCACAGAATATATACATGTGCAGTGACATCAACCTGCCAGTATTCTCTTCAAAAGCCAACGGTGGACAGACTAGCAAAACTTTGATTAATAACAGATAACCATTTCAGGACTCAACCAACAGGAAATCTGAACCCAGGCCAAGAATATATGAACACTAATCTAGGGACTAGATGAAAATCAGCAGAACCAGGGGTCACGATTTGAAGCTCCAGGGAGGAAGATTCAGAACCAATGTCAGGAAGTATTTCTTCTCGGAGAGGGTGGTGGATGCCTGGAATGCCCTTCCGGAGGATGTGGTGAAGACCAGAACTGTGAAGGACTTCAAAGGGGCGTGGGATAAACACTGTGGATCCATAAAGTCAAGAGGCTGCCAATGAAGAGTGGGTGACTCGCCAGAATGATGGCTACTGCCTGGAGTCAATACCCTTATTAAATAAACATCCACATGCTTACTGTGACTCCAACATCGCTCTAAGCTTCAACAGCAAGAGGAAATGTGGAAAAAAGGATTCGCACTCACAAAGAGGGGAGTAGCTGGCTTGTTACGGCGGTTACTACCCCAAATCAAATAAGCCTGATACTTCACTTTCAATGCATATACAGCATAGTTCTCTGATTCAACGGCAGGGGAGAAGAAAAACTGATACTTCACACATCCAGCAGAGCTCTCTGCTTCAACGGCAGGGGAGAAGAAAAGAGGGTTCGCACTCACAAAGCGGGGAGTAGCTGGCTTGTTACGGCGGTTACTACCCCAAACCAAATGTGCCTGATACTTCACTTTCGATGCACATCCAGCATGGCTCTCTGCTTCAACAGCAAGGGAGAAGACTGATACTTCACGCATATCCAGCATAGCTCCCTGCTTCAACGGCAGGGGAGAAGAAAAACAACCAATAAGGGCTGTATAACATAGTCTGGGTAAAACAAATAAGCATGGGTGTAGCTTGCTTATTGCGGCAGCTACTACCCCTAACTAATCAAGCTAGATATTTCACTTGGATGCAGCTCCATCTGCTCTCTACATTAAAGGTGGGGGTGGAAGGGAAATAGAACCAAGAGCTAAGAGAAACAGATAAGTATGAGAGAAAAAATGTGTGAAGCTTGCTGGGCAGACTGGATGGGCCATTTGGTCTTCTTCTGCCGTCATTTCTATGTTTCTATAATATTTACCAGTAACCCTGATCACGTAGTCACGCAGGAGAACCATAACACAATCATTTGGCAACCAAGGGCAGGAAGCTGAATCCATCTGTCTGGATTAAGGAAAAGGAATTTATCAAGTAAGTAGAAATTTCTCATTTCCTAGTATCCAGACAGATGGATTCAAGACCAGTGGAATGTACCCAGCTACAGGCAGGTACATTCCACAGGCTAAGGAGCGGATTTTCAGAGCCCTGCTCGCCTAAATCCGCCCAAAACCGGGCGGATTTAGGCGAGCAGGGCCCTGCGCGCCGGTAGGCCTATTTTACATAGGCCTACCGGCGCGCGCAGAGCCCCGGGACTCGCGTAAGACCCGGGGTTCTCCGAGGGGGCGTGTCGGGGGCGGGCCCGGTCGTCACGGCGTTTCGGGGGTGGGTACAGGGGCGTAGCTACGGCCCGGGGCGGTCCGGGGGCGTGACCGCGCCCCTCCGTACCCGCCCCCAGGTCGCGGCCCGGCGCGCAGGAGGCCTCCTCGCGCGCGGGGATTTACTTCTCCCTCCGGGAGGCGTAAATCCCCGGAGAAAGGTAAGGGGGGGGGTGTAGACAGGGCCGGGCGGGTGGGTTAGGTAGAGGAAGGGAGGGGAAGGTGAGGGGAGGGCGTTAGAGGATTCCCTCCAAGGCCGCTCCGATTTCGGAGCGGCCTTGGAGGGAATGGGGGTAGGCTGCGCGGCTCGGCGCGCGCCGGCTATACAAAATCGATAGCCTTGCGTGCGCCGATCCAGGTTTTTAGCAGATACGCGCGGCTCCGCGCGTATCTACTAAAATCCAGCATACTTTTGTTTGCGCCTGGAGCGCAAACAAAAGTAGGCCTATTCGCGGAGTCTGAAAATCCGCCCCTAAGAGAGAATTTGAAAAGAAGTTGGCTGTAGAGGCAAAAACTCACAGTAAAAGCTTTTTTAAATATATCCGAAGCAGAAAGCCTGTGAGGGAGTCAGTTGGACCATTAGATGATCGAGGGGTTAAAGGGGCACTTAGAGAAGATAAGGCCATCGCGGAAAGATTAAATGATTTCTTTGCTTCGATGTTTACTGAAGAGGATGTTGGGGAGGTACCCGTAATGGAGAGGGTTTTCATGGGTAATGATTCAGATGGACTGAATCAAATCACGGTGAACCTAGATGATGTGGTAGGCCTGATTGACAAACTGAAGAGTAGTAAATCACCCGGACCGGATGGTATACACCCCAGAGTTCTGAAGGAACTAAAAAATGAAATTTCAGACCTATTAGTAAAAATTTGTAACTTATCATTAAAATCATCCATTGTACCTGAAGACTGGAGGATAGCAAATGTAACCCCAATATTTAAAAAGGGCTCCAGGGGCGATCCAGGAAGCTACAGACCGGTTAGCCTGACTTCAGTGCCAGGAAAAATAGTGGAAAGTGTTCTAAACATCAAAATCACAGAACATATAGAAAGACATGGTTTAATGGAACAAAGTCAGCATGGCTTTACCCAGGGCAAGTCTTGCCTCACAAATCTGCTTCACTTTTTTGAAGGAGTTAATAAACATGTGGATAAAGGTGAACCGGTAGATATAGTATACTTGGATTTTCAGAAGGCGTTTGACAAAGTTCCTCATGAGAGGCTTCTAGGAAAATTAAAAAGTCATGGGATAGGTGGCGATGTCCTTTCGTGGATTGCAAACTGGCTAAAAGACAGGAAACAGAGAGTAGGATTAAATGGACAATTTTCTCAGTGGAAGGGTGTGGGCAGTGGAGTGCCTCAGGGATCTGTATTGGGACCCTTACTTTTCAATATATTTATAAATGATCTAGAAAGAAATATGATGAGTGAGATAATCAAATTTGCAGATGACACAAAATTGTTCAGAGTAGTTAAATCACAAGCAGATTGTGATAAATTGCAGGAAGACCTTGTGAGACTGGAAAATTGGGCATCCAAATGGCAGATGAAATTTAATGTGGATAAGTGCAAGGTGATGCATATAGGGAAAAATAACCCATGCTACAATTACACAATGTTGGGTTCCATATTAGGTGCTACAACCCATGAAAGAGATCTAGGTGTCATAGTGGATAACACATTGAAATCGTCGGTTCAGTGTGCTGCGGCAGTCAAAAAAGCAAACAGAATGTTGGGAATTATTAGAAAGGGAATGGTGAATAAAACGGAAAATGTCATAATGCCTCTGTATCGCTCCATGGTGAGACCGCACCTTGAATACTGTGTACAATTCTGGTCGCCGCATCTCAAAAAAGATATAATTGCGATGGAGAAGGTACAGAGAAGGGCTACCAAAATGATAAGGGGAATGGAACAACTCCCCTATGATGAAAGACTAAAGAGGTTAGTCTTGGAGAAGAGACTTGGAGGTCAGCTTGGAGAAGAGATGACTGAGGGGGGATAAGATAGAGGTGTTTAAAATCATGAGAGGTCTAGAACGGGTAGATGTGAATCGGTTATTTACTCTTTCGGATAGTAGAAAAACTAGGGGGCACTCCATGAAGTTAGCATGGGGCACATTTAAAACTAATCGGAGAAAGTTCTTTTTTACTCAACGCACAATTAAACTCTGGAATTTGTTGCCAGAGGATGTGGTTAGTGCAGTTAGTATAGCTGTGTTTAAAAAAGGATTGGATAAGTTCTTGGAGGAGAAGTCCATTACCTGCTATTAAGTTCACTTAGAGAATAGCCACTGCCATTAGCAATGGTAACATGGACTAGACTTAGCTTTTGGGTACTTGCCAGGTTCTTATGGCCTGGATTGGCCACTGTTGGAAACTGGATGCTGGGCTTGATGGACCCTTGGTCTGACCCAGTATGGCATTTTCTTATGTTCTTATGTACTCCTAAATAGGGTAGGAGGTTGCCCGCAGGCCGGTCAAAACTGCACATGCAAAGGCTGTGTCCTCCTGGGCCTGTACATCCAGACGATACAAGGTGTGTAAGGAAAAGTTGTGTAAGGAAGTCCACTTCGTAGCTTGGCAAACATCAACGGGAGTACCAACAATCTAACCTCCGCCCATGACACTGCCTGAACCCTAGTGGAATGAGCCGTGACCTGAGAAGGCACTGGCTTTTCAGCGGCCACATACATGGCTTTTACTACCTCCTTAATCCAGTGAGCTATTCTAGCCCGTGAAGCCGGCTCGCCCTGTTTACCTCCCCCATGAACGACAAACAGGCAATCCATCTTTTGGAAAGGTTTAGAAACCTCCAGATACCTCACAACATGTCTTTTGACATCAAAAGGATGCAACAGGAGATATTCCTCCACATTTCTTTCCCTATCCAGAGATGGCAAGGAAATGGACTGATTCAAGTGAAAATCTGAGACCACTTTAAGCAAAAAAGAAGGAACAGTATGCAGCTGTATCGCCACTGGAGTCACCTGAAGGAACAGCTCCCAGCAAGACAAGGCGTGCCGCTTGGAAATTCGACGCACAGAACATATCGCCACCAGAAACACCGTTTTTAAGGTCAATAACCACAATGAAAGGCTATGCAATGGTTGCAACATAGGGCCTGCCAAGAAATCAAACACCAGATTAAGACTCCACAAGGGCACCAGTAACCACAAGGAAGGACGAAGATGTTTCACTTCCTTCAAGAAAAGGGCCACATCTGGATGAGCCGATAAGGGTTCACCATTCACCTGGCCCCTGAAAAAGGCAAGAGTCGCTACATGTAACTTCAAGGAATTAAGGGTCAACCCTTTATTCAACCCATCCTGCAAAAATTCCAAACTGAGTGGGATCTTAACTGAATGAGGAAGCACTCCTCGATCTTCACACCAAGCCTCAAACACTCGCCAAACCCACACATAGGCTAAGGAAGTGGAGAACTTTTGTGCTCGTAGCAAGATGGTAATCACCGCAGTAGAATATCCATGCTTCAGCAAACGAGCCCTCTCATGGGCCATACCATAAGACTAAACTGAGTTGGATCTTCATGAAAGACAGGTCCCTGCTGCAACAAATTCCTATGTGGTGGAAAGCGAAGGGGGGATGTCTAACAGGGGCCTTCGCAGATCTGCATACCATGGTCTCCTGAGCCAATCTGGTGTCACCAAAAGCACCATCCCCCTGTGACCTTCGACCCTCCGAACTATTCTGCCCAACATGGGCCACAGGGGAAAGGCATACTGTAGCTTGTCCTCCAGCTAGACCTGCAGGAGAGCATTGATACCCAAGGACTTTGGATCTCTCCTGCGAATGAAGAATCAAGGAACTTTCGATTTGCAAAAAGTCGCCAGCAGGTCTAGAAACGGAAGGCCCTTGTGATCTACTATCAACTGAAAGACCTTGTCTGACAATACCCATTCTCCTGGGACCAGACTCTCCTGCTGAGAAAGTCTGCTCTTACATTGTCTTTTCCTGCAATGTGCAAGGCCGAGACTCCTGAAGATGCACTTCTGCCCAAGTTGGTCTATCTCTTGCAACAATTGCTGGCTCTTGGTTCCTCCCTGCCGATTGATGTAATTGCGTGGTCCGACATTACCTGGACCGCTCTACCCTGAACTGCAAGCACGCCAACCAGACTGCCCGGGCTTCCAGCCAATTGATGTTCCAAAGAGACTCTTCTGTATTCCAGCGCCGTGGAGGCTTGCATCTGTTGTGAGTACCAACCAGTCAGGCGATGTCAGGGAAACTCCCTTTCTCAGATGATCTGCTTGCAACCACCACTGGAGGTGAGAGCAGACTTCTATCGGCAGGTGGAGCCGAACTGAATAGTCCTGAGACTTCAGGTTCCAATGAGACAGCATGGAGCGCAGAAGAGGATGCATATGCACTCTCACCCATGGCACCACTTCCAGGGTTGCCACCATCAAAACTAGTTCCTGCAGATAGGACCACACTGTCGGGCGTATAGTGTTAATCAAGAGATGCACCTGTGTCATCAACTTCTGAATGCAAGCTTCTGGCAAGAAAACTTTGCCCTGCTTCGTGTCGAACCGATACTCCAGTGACTGGGATGGCTGAAGACTACACTTGCCTAGGTTCACCACCCAACTGAGCTCCTGAAACAGGGAGTTCACCTTGCTGGTTACCAGGTGGCTCTCTTCTTGAGACTTGGCCTGAATCAGCCAGTCATCTAAATACGGGTGTACCAGGATCTCATCCTTTCTCAACTCTGCTGCCACCACCACCATAACCTTGAAAAAAGTTCTGGGAGCTGTGGCCAGACCAAAAGGCAGCGCCCAAAACTGATAATGGCACTCCAACACCACAAAACGCAGAAAACATAGGTGCTTCAATGGGATGGGAATATGGAGGTATGCCTCGGACAGATCCAAGGAGGTCTGAAATTCCATCGACTGCACGGCCATTATCATTGAGCACAATGTTTCCATGTGAAAATGAGTCACCTGCAAATGGTGGTTGACCCCTTTGAGATCCAGGATGGGATGAAAGGAACCCTCCTTCTTGGGCATAACGAAAAAAAATGGAATATCGACCCGTATATTCTTGAGTCTTGGGTACTGGAACCACAGCCCTTAGACTGAGGAGCCTTGACAGTTTACACTCCACTGCCTGCTTCTTCTGCAGGGAGTGGCAGGAAGACACAATGAACATGTCCCAAGGAACACTATGAAACTCCAGTGCATATCCCTTTCATATCACCTCCAGGACCCACTGATCCAATGTGATTTCGACCCACCTCTGAAGAAAGAGAGAGAGACATACCCCTATCTCCTGTAAGGGGTGGGTTGGCAAACCTTCATTGGGAGGCTCGGGAGATTCCACTACCTGAGCCCACGCCCCCCCCCCACCCCACCTGGGCTGTCTGGGACGAAAGGACTGAGACCTACCAAAAGGCCAAGGCTTCTGAAAGGTCATCCCTCTGTAGGGACGAAACCGCTTGGAACCCCTGAGATGAACCCTCATACCATAGGGGCATGGCATTTGTTTCTTATCCTCCAGCAACTGAGGAACCGGGGATTAGCCCCATTTACTGGCCAGTTTCTCCAACTTGCTCCCATTTAAGAGTGAGCCTTTAAAAGGAAATTTTGTAAGATTAGCTTTGGAGGTCATAACAGCTGACCAATTTCTCAGCCATAACTGACACCAGACCGCTATTACTGAAGCTACTCCTCTGGCCAAGGTGCGGACCAAATCACACCCCGCATCTCCTAAAAAGGTTGCAGCGGGTTCCATAACTGCCCTGGAATTCATTCCAGAGTCATCAACCTCCTGAAAGAGAAGTAAACAAGAGTGAGTCACCAGGAAACAACAAGAAGCTATCTGCAAGGTCATTGCCACTGCTTCAAATGCTTGCTTAAGAGCGTCCTCAATCCTCCTATCATGTACTTCAAGGCCACTCCTCTCTCCATGAGGATAGTCATTCGTTTAGAGCGGCACCGACAAGTGCATTCTTTTTTGGAAAACACAGACGCTCTCTCACCCCTGGATCCAAGGGGTACAGGCCTTCCAAGGTCCGATCCCCTTTGAAATCTGCCTCCGGGGCGTCCCACTCAAGATCAATCAATTCTTGAATGGACTCCATAACAGAGAAAAAACTAGAAGCTTTACACAAAGAAACCAAAATGGGATTTTTCTTTGGCTCAGACATGGAATCTGCCCTAGGTACTCCCAGCATCTTCATTGTCTGGGAAATCAGGGTTAACAGTTCATCTCTATGAAAGGACTGCAAAATAGTCCTATATGATTCCAGTCCCGGAGGAATTTCCCTATCTTCCAGAGAGTCAGGATCTGCCTCATCATCAGTGCCATCCAGATTCCTATCAGGTGCAGTCAATCGAGGTATCCTTCGGCACTTAACAGTAGTACTGGAAGAGGGAGAGGCCACTGCCTGAGAATCTGACCTGACAGGATTGGACGGGGCTAAGGACTGTGTCTGAAGAAAGGATTGCAATCCTTGAAAAAATTCTATCCAAGAAAATTCAAGGATCCAAGAAGGATCCATGCCAAAACCAGAAGGCACTTGGTGAGGCGCCCACTGAGCTGCCGGCCCCTACTAAGGAACCAGTCAAGGGAGTTCCAAGGTCGGGCATCCCTCCTGACATGCCCTTAACCAGGCCATCTGTAGTCTGGGAGGAAACAGGCTTAGTAAAATCAGAGATAGATAATTCTCCCTGAGCCTCTAAGCAGTGCTGGCACAAGTTAGAGGGTACTCCAGGCTGAGATGCCGAATATGATAGGCAGCACAGAGGGAAAGGCACTTAGATTTCTTAGCCACAGGTGCCATTAGTCCATCAGTACGCTTAGCAGGCGATTGAAGATGTGTGTCCAGCCAAATTTGCACAAAAAATGTTAGGTGCATAAAATTTAGCAGCACAAAATTTAGGAGTCCCAAAGTTATGTGCTGCAAAACTAAGTGCACTGTCACTGCACCAATCCTGGGCACACAGTACAGACAGCGCGCCCAAAAGAAACTGGGTGCACAATTCAGACGTGCAGTTGGACGCACTTGCAGAGGGCAGCCGGACACACAGAAAAGTGTGCGAAAATGCTACTGCAGCCTACCACATGGCGCACCAGAAAGAAGCCTAATTGTGGGGGCCTAACCTACCCAGGCTGCTCAACCCGCCAGGCTTCTCAGGTCCCTTAACTCCCACGAGAGCAGGAACGAATGTCAGAATGGCGCACCGAGCACAGAGACCTGAGGAAGTCCTACAATAACCCCTCTACTCTGTCTCTGACTTTTTATTTAAACTTATCTGAGCTCAGCCTTTCCCGGCTGAGTACAGAGACGGTCTCCAGCTGCGGGGAGAGAGGGTATATAGCATCACCATCGCGCTCGGCTTCCTGCACCCACTGCCTTTCAGCTGCTTAAATCAGCTAAGTCCACACTGGCTGAAAAAACAGCTACTGGAGCAAGGCACTCATCTGAGGGACCATGGAAATGACCTCAGGAATTCTCAAATGGGGAGGGACCATTACGTATCACTGCAGGAGAGCGGGGCAACTCAAAGCTCCTATTAATTCTCCTCTAAATTTTGAAGCAATCCCTAGTAGGGAAATGCATGTCCACCATCTGCTGGAGACGGAGAATACTGGCAGGCTGATGTCACTGTAGGAGTATGTATACTGTGATGTCAGTTTATTCTGACTCCATCTGCTGGTAGAGATGCATAACCCACTGGTCCTGAATCCATCTATCTGGGTGCTAGAAAATACACATATGTCTATCCCTAAACACACGTGTATATGTATGATTATGTGTGAATACCGGCAATGTGCGTACTTTTCCTACCTATTTTAAAAACATATGTACATATATTTTACGCACAAAAAAAAATCTTGACTTATTCACGTAAAACCCTATTTATGCGCGGAAGTTGGTGTATTTTAAAACATGCGCGCGTAACTGAAATCACTGGTTTGCCGAAATTTCCATCAGTTCACCCAGTCCTTCTCCTGGTCATCGAGACCCAACTAATTCTTCATTCTGGACTTCCCCAGTTCACCCATACCTCCCAACCAACCACTAGTAAACAACAGATGAGTCTGATATCAATTATATAAGACTAGCCGTTAAGCCCGTTAAAACGGGCGAGATTCCATCAGTCAGACCGGCACGGTTAGAGCCGCTCTGTTCTCCACAACTTCCCTTTTCCTTCCCATCCCCTCTCATCTTTCCTTTCATCCCCTCTCATCTCATCTACAACCCCTTCCCTCTCCCAGCCCTCCTCCACTCTTTTTTCTCTTCTCCAAAACTTCTTACCCTTCCCACTTGTTCAGTCATATCCTCTTCCCTTTTCCTTCCCTTTTCACCTTCCCTTCCCTTCCCTTTCCTTCCCCTTCTCCCCTCTCCCTCAGCCCTCCTCCACTCCACCCTTCCCACTTATTCACATCCTCTTCCTTCCATCCCTTCTCATCTTCCCTTTCCTTCCCCTCCCACCTCCTCAACCCCTTCCCTCTCCCTCATCCCTCCTCCACTCCCTTTTACTGTACTCCACAACTTTACCCTCCCCACTTACTCACATCCTCTTCCTTCCCCTCCCACCTCCTCCACAACCCCTTCCCTCTCCCTCAACCCCTCCTCTACTCCCTTTTTCTGTACTCCACAACTTTACCTTCCCCACTTACTCACATCCTCTTCCTTCCCCTCCTACCTCCTCCACAACCCCGTCCCTCCCCCTCAGCCCTCCTCCACTCCCTCTTTTATCCAGAACGCGCGCCTCACCACCGGGCTCATTGCTGGCCCGCCTGACTCTTAGATACCGCCGCCGCTGCTCCATGGGAGGTCTCTGGGGGGTCTCTCTCTCGCGCGCGCCTCTCCACCGGGCTCGTTGCTGGCCCGCCCGACGCTCGGTGATGAGGCATGCGCGCGAGAGAGACTCCCGGAGACCTCCCATTTCTGTGTCTGTGCCGCCGCTTCTCCCCGCGTGAGAGAGAACCCCCGGAGACCTTCTGTGCTGCCGCCGCCGTCGCCGCTGCTCCTCCCCGCCGCTTACAAGCAGCCCTCCGCTGCTCCATTTCTTCCCAGCACCATGTTGCTGCCCTCTGACCGACGTGCTCTCTGCGCAAGCCCATTTATATGGTAGATAATTAGCTGGTGTAAAATGAGCAAATAAACTGATAAATATATGCACGTCTCTTATAAATTAGCAATTTGTGCGTATAGTTCTTGGCTTTGTCCCAGAACGCCCCTAGACCTGCCTTTTGTTTGCATGTAAATATGTGCACGAGACCGAATATCGGGTGTACTTTTGATGGTTCTGAAATAGCATGTATGTAAATGTTTTAAAAATTCACCTCAGAGAGTGCAAGCTCTGCATCACCATTGTCTGATCACATCACCCACTTGGTGGCTGTGTATATCCTGCTTGTCCAAGGAGAAAAGTATTAAACAGCAATGGTTCAAACACTATCCGTGGTGGAATCCCACCTATTACCTTATAGCAATTACATGATGTGACATTAAGTGAGACTCTCTGTAGCCTCTGCTTCAATTTGTTCCTAATTCACTTACAAATTTTTTCCTTAAACCCCATCTTTCTTAATTTGAATATCTGCCTTACCGGTGGCACCAAATCAAATATTTGAGTGAAATCCAGATACACTATATATAATAACCATCTTTCTTAATTTGAATATCCGCTTTTCCTGTGACATTACATCAAAGGTTTTAGTGAAATCTGGTTACAGTATATATAACCATCTTTCTTAATTTGAATATCCGCCTTTCCTGTGGTATTTCATGAAAGGTTTAGTGAAATCTGGATACACTATATATATTAACCATCTTTCTTAATTTGAATATTGCCTTTCCTGTGGCATTACATCAAAGGTTTTAGTGAAATCTGGATACACTATACATATTAACCATCTTTCTTAATTTGAATATCCGCCTTTCCTGTGGTATTACATGAAAGGTTTTAGTGAAATCTGGATATACTATATATATTAAACATTTTATTAATTTGAAAATCTGTCTTTCCTATGATATTACATGAAAGATTTCAGTGAAATCTGGATACACTATATATATTAACCATCTTTCTTAATTTGAATATCTGCCTTTCCTGTGGTATTATGTGAAATGTTTTAGTGAAATCTGGATACACAGTATTAGTCAGATATCCCATATCAAGCCTGTGGCTAGCCTTCTAGTAAAAAAAACCCCCAAAAACAATTAGGCTGGTCTGGCAAAACCTGAAGCTCCTGAACCCATGCAGAATCTTGTAATCATTCTCCTCTCTTCCAAGTGTGCCACCAGCTCCTTTTTTTTAATAGGTTAAAAAGACTTTTAGAAAATATGTACAAAAGAAATAAAACATAAAATGAAATAAATCGTTTAAATAAAAAACAAGAATCTTTACTTATTCCAATAAGATGAACAGAGTCTGGCAAGATTAAACAGAAGTGAAATAAGTCCCAGCGTTAAACTCACCATGGTCCACCATTATTAGTAGATTGACCAAGCTCTCAAATGCTGCAAGGCGTACACTGTTGTTTTCATCTCTAGATAGTTCTACTAATTCAGGCAGGACCACAGTTTTTGTTAGTTCTGTCCTGCACAACAAACAAAATAGTTACAGCAAAGAAATCATGAGGAACTGCAACTTTTATCTTCTGTTCTTTCAAACTTTGTCTTTATTAGGATAAAAAGCATACAAAATAAAAAGTCTTATACATTTAATCAAAATACACAGTGAATGATGGCAGATAAAAAGCAAAATGGTCTATCCAATCAGCCCAGTACAGATTCATCTAATTTGGGTAGATGCACATAAAATCCTCATTGAATCCAACACCAATTTCCTAATACCCCTCCCCATCTCATGTTTTTTACCTTTCCTCTCTACTCTTATCCCACCACTGTCCTCCACATGTCTCTAGCATGTCCAAAATCTGCCAAAGTGATAGCCTGTATCACCTCCGCTAGCAGGCTATTTCAGGCTTAGCCATCTTCAAGTTCATTTCTTAAAAAACTAAGACTTAAACCAACAACCAGGCCTTTGTCTTGTTAACAAATTTTGCTATAATCTTCAGAGCCACCAAGGTTTATGAGGCTGCGACAAAACAGAACTATCTCTCCAAGCTCCTTGAAGTTTTAAATTTAACCATGATCCCTCCGTGCAGGTCACCCCAGCCTTCCTGAAGGCCCAATACAATCTTACTATTTCTGTTTAGGGTCGCAACCATCGTTCTGTGTGGGTTACTCCAGGGCATAGTTGAAAGCACAAAGCAGTTATATTATTGCTATCAAGGGCTGAACTGCTGCTCTTTGCAGGTTACCCAGGTGCTTCATAACCATTCCTTAATCTCCAGGGATCCTCTCATTTTAGTGCTACTGCAGGAGTACCCCCTAAGCAAGCAAATTAGCAGTAACAAGTCACTGTACAATGAACTAACACTGAACAATGGCTTGCATTACATAGATGCTCCAGTTTCCTTGAAGCCTTTGGGCCTATTCTCTCTGTTCCAAGCCTTGCTGCCTTCGGGATTCTGTGTTCTTTGTTCTCTGTTTCCTTTGTCTGCCTTGTCTAAGTCCTGCCCTAGTCTACCTTGTTGGTCTTGTCCTGTCTGTTCCAGTATCCAGTCTTGCTTGTACCAGAGTCCTGTCCTTATCTAGTCCTGTTCCTGTTTGTTCCAGTTCGCTTATCTGTGTCTTGTCTAGTTCCAGGTCCTGTCTAGTACCAAGCCTTGCCTTGTTTGTCAAACCCTGCCTGCCTTGTCCTACCAGCCAAGCTTGCCTGCCTTGTCCTGCCTGCCTGCCTTTGATGATGCCTTGTCTCCAGCCTGTCTTGTCCAAGCCTCGCCTGTGTGGACTTACCACTATGATGTACCACTGCTGCAGAGACCTACTGGCCCCCAGAACCAAGGGCTCATCCTGTGGGGGAAGTTCCTGGCTAAGCGAAAGACCGGCTTTTGTCTTATCCCAAGTCCTGCCTTGCAGTCCCATGTTGCTCCCCAGGTAGGTTTCCCAGACTCCATGGCCTATAACAGTTGGGAACTCATTTTGATGGGGACACAACAGTTAAATGGCTTCCAGGATCCCCAGCTAATAGAAATGCAAACTAGGTAGTCAAAGCAATTATATAAGAAAGTAAGAACTCTGATATCAATGTTATCATCCATCTGGGGATCAATGACCTCGCTAGAAATGGAGTCCATAAAGTACAGGAAGAAGTTTAGATACATAGTAAAGACTATTGCCTTTTCAGAAGTATTACCTGTTCATGGAAAGGAAAGGCTATGCCATATAGATAATTCCAATTTCTGGCTCAAAACATGGTGTAACAAAAGTGATTTTGGATACATTGGAGGCTGGGGCCATGTATGGAGAAATAAAAGATTATATGGTAAGGATGGCCTACATTTACCTATGGCAGGAAAGAGGATGCTAAGTGAAAAATTCAGATCATACATTATCAGGCATTTAAACCAGGGAACTGGGGTGGCAGGAGGTGGCCAGTGAAATTGGCATATCACCCCCAAGCAAAATGGGAAGAAGGAAGAACATTAACAAAATCAATCAGTTCAAAAAAGCAGAAAAAGTGACTGCTGGAAAGCTATGACCACAAATGTTTGTAGTCTGGGCAATAAAATCCCAGACCTGTAGGCCCTAATGGTGGAGGTGGACTTGGGCATTGTTGCTGTTACTGAGACATGGTTCATGATTTGGCTATGGCCATCTCGGGCTATAACTTGTTAAGGAAGGAAAGAGAGGATAGAAAAGGGGGAGGAGTAGCTCTTTATGTCAAAAACAATATCCAAGCAACTGATCTGCAAGGGGCATGGGGTTGAGAAGAAGCATTATGGACTGCCCTAAAAAAAGAAGATAGCGTTTCCATCTACAGTCCACCCACTCAAACAGAAGAACTGGATAGAGATCTGATTGAAGACATCCAAAATATGGGAAAGAAAGGAGAAGTGTTGCTCATTGGAGATTTTAATCTGCCATATCTGGATTGGAATCTCCCTTCTGCAGAATCTATAAGAAGCAGAGATAGTGGATTCCCTTCAAGGAGCTCTGCTCAAACAAATGGTAAGAACCCATGAGGGAGGATGTGATATTCGATCTAGTGCTCACTAATGGTGATAATGGCTCTAATGTTTGGGTAGGGGCTCACTTGAACACCAGTGATCATCAGACAGTATAGCTCGATATCACAAATAGGATGCAGAGAAGTCACACGAAGACCCGAGTTTTGAATTTCACAAATACAGTCTTTGTCAAAATGGGGAAGTACCTGAAGGAAGAACTAGAAGTCTGGGAGAAAATGGGTGAAGTGGAACAACTGTGGGCCAAATTAAAAGGAGCTATTACAAAGGCAACAGATCTATATATTGTATTAGGAAAGTACAATTTTTTCAGCCCCCTCTAAGGAGGGGGCTGAAAAAATAAAGCAAAAAGAACAGCATTCAAAAAGTATAAAGTTTCCCAAAAAAAGAGAACGCAGTTAAGATGTCACGTTTGCTTGGATCGGGGTACACCACCCCAGGAGCTGTACAGGACTGCAAGGCAGGATGCTGGGCAGGACTAGGACCAGTCTTCCACATAGCCAGCTACCTCTCCAGCAGACTGAGGCACTGGAATCTGGGGGCTAGTAGGTCTTTGTGATGGCAGTTCATCATAGTGAGTCTAGGAAGGCAGGAGCAAGACCGAGCAGGCTGTACCAAGGCTGGATGAGGCAAGACTTGACACAAGCAGGATGAGGCAAAACTTGGTATAGACTGGACAATGCAAGGTTTGGTACAGGCTGGACAAGGCAAGGCTTGGACAGGCTGGATACTGGGACTGGATACAGAACAAGGACTGGGGCTGAGTGAAGACAGAGACAAGGTAAGGTACAGCACACAAATTGGGAGAGACACAGGCAAGGAATGCTGCTGAAAAGGGACTGGAACTATATATAGGCTGGGGCAAAACAAGGTACTGACAAGACAGGGAGTGAATACCAGGAACAGGATGGGGCAGGACATGGCAAGACCAACAGAGAAAGGACTGGACAGGGCAGACTAGGACAGGATCGGACAAGGACAAGGCAAGACTACACAGAACAAGTAACACAAAAGCCCGAAGACAACAATGCTGGAGACCTGTAGGCCACAAGGCTGCAGGCCCAAAGTCTGTTAGGTTTAGAAAGAGGCCTGGATAGGCCACAAAGCAGGATTATAGGTATAGAGCAGGCCGGGAGGCCACAAGGCAAAGCAAGGCCTGAGTAGGCCACAGAGCAAGAAGCAGGAAGCAAGAAGGTCCTGAGGCCACAAGGCAAAGTAAGGCCTAAGGTAGGTCACAGAACAAGAAGCAGAAAGCAAGAAGGTCTAGAGACACAAGGCATAAAGGAAGAATACAGCGACCAGGTCAGACAGCCAAGAATTACTCCATGAAGAGGCAAAAGTGTATGGGCCAAGCTGGGTAACACAGTGCTGAAGCTTGAGTGTGGTGCAAGCATTAAAGAGGAGCTTGGCAAGGCTGGAGATGAAGCTTTCTGAGGTCCCTTGGTGGAGAGGAGGTTGCACAGTACAGGCTGAGTAAGAAGGCCAGTGAGGAGATGGCTTGGATAGCTCTGAATGGAGCTCCCTGGAGGCCTCTGCTGGTGAGGAGGTGTCATAGCCAGCAGACTCAGGGCACAGTGAAGCTGTGAAACAGGTAAAACCATGACAGAAAAATATCTGTTAAAACTGAGGGAGGAGAAGAAAAAAATAAGGAAAGCAAAAGGTCAAGCAGAAGAAAGGATTACAAAAGAGGTAAAGCAAGGTGACAAAATATTTTTCAGATATATTAGAGTAAGAAGGGAGAACAGAAGTGGTATAGTGAAACTGAAAGGTGTTAAGAGGCAATGTGTGGAGAGAGATGAAGAAATAGCAGAAAAATTAAACAAATAATTCGGTTTGGTGTTCACTAAAGAAGACCCTGGAGAAGGAAAGTTGCTGGTTGACAAGACCATAGATGGGGATGAAGTTGACGAAACTCCATTTACAGAAGACAATATATGGGAAGAGCTAGGCAAACTGAAAGTGGACAATGCCATGGGGCCAGATGAGATATGTCCCAGGATACTGAGGGAACTCGGAGATATTCTGACAGATCCATTGAAGGGCCTATTCAATACATCTCTGAAGATGGGAGTGGTGCCATTGAGACTGGAGAACAGTTGTGATCACACTTCACAAGAGTGCAGAGAAGAGGCTGGAAACTACAGGCCAGTTAGCCTCTCCTTGGTGGTGGGAAAATTAATTGAGACTCTGCTGAGAGAAAGGATGGTGAACTAACTCAATCAGGTGGATTACTGGACCTGAGGCAGCATGGATTTACCAGGGAAAGGTCCTGTCAGACAAATTTAATGGATTTTTTTGATTGGGTGGCTAGAGAATTGGATCAAGAAAGAGCACTTGATGTGATCTACTTGAATTTCAGCAAAGTTTTAGATACGGACTTGCATAGGAGGCTTGTGAATAAAATGAGAAGCTTGGGAGTGAGCAGCAAGGTGGAGGCATGGATTACAAAGTGACTGACTGATAGTAGACAGCGTGTAATGGTAAATGGAACTTATTCTGAAGAGAGAACAGTGTTTAGTGGAGTCCCACAGGATCGGTATTGGGACACGTTCTGTTCATTATCTTTGTGAGCAACACTGTGGAAGGGATAGAAAGTAAAGTTTGTCTATTTGCAGATGATACTAAGATTTGCAACAGAGTAAACATGCCTGAAGGAACAGAGAATGAAAAGTAATTTAGGAAAGCTTGAAAAGTGGTCAAATATTTGGCAGTTGGGATTCAATACCAAGAAGTGCAGAGTCATGCATCTGGGATGAGGTAATCCAAAAGAGCTGTATGTGATGGGGAGGGGGGGGGGGGATGAAAGACTGATGTGCACGGACCAAGAAAGGGATCTTGAGGTAATACTTTCTGGCAATCTGAAGAATGCTGGGCTGCATAGAGAGAGGAATAACCAGTAAAAAAAAAAAAAAAAAGGAGGTGATAATTCCCTTGTACAGGTCCTTGGTGAGGCTTCACCTGGAGTACTGTGTTCAGTTCTGGAGACTGTACCTCAAAAAGGATAGAGACAGGATAGAGGCAGTCCAGAAAAGGGTGACCAAAGTGGTGTGGGGTATCTGTATTGAAAGACTTTTGAGGAGAGATTGAATGATCTAAATATTTATATCCTGGAAGAGAGGAGGTGCAGGGGAGAAACGATACAGACCTTCAGATGCCTGAAAGGTTTTCGTGATACAAGTACTTTGGACCTTTACTGTTGGAAAGGAATCAGAACTAGGGATCATGAAATGAAACTCCAGGGGGGATGACTCAGAACCAATGCCAGAAAATATTTCTTCTTGGAGAGGGTGGAGGATGCCTAGAATGTCCTTCCAGAGGAAGTGGTGAACACAAAAACAGTCAAAGAATTTAAAGGGTCATGGGATAAACACTGTAGATCCCTGAATGCTAGAGGATGGAAATGAAGAAAAGTGTGTATGGGGGTAACTTGCTGATGAGGCAGTTACTAGCGTTAGCACAAGGCATGGAGATTATGAGAAAGTCAAAAAGCTTTATTGTATCTCTCTGTTCAATATAATGCATTGTTGTGCAATATAGTTCACTGTAGCTTATAATGTTCTTACCTGATTTATGCTATGCTTGCTATGAACAACGACAGAAGCTAATATTTAGATTATAATAAGAATGAAAAATATGTCAACAAATTTGTATATGTTTGTACATCGGTAGACTTCTTGGCTCCATGGACAAGATAAAAGATAGCAGAGTTGCTTACCTGTGAGAGGTGTTCTCCTAGGACAGCAGGATGGTAGTCCTCACATGTGGGTAAATACCAAGCTACAGGCTGCTCCCAGATACAACGACCAACAGCACCTGACTGGGTGCCAATGAGCACAAGAAACTACAATGCTGTTGGTTACAGGGGGAGGTAGCCTGAACCCTAGCAATGGGCCCTAGGCAGGAAGAGTTTATTACAGTTGGAAGAGATTGCGAAGGTCAGATTGGCCGAAGCTACTGTCATGCTGATCATCCTTTTCCAAGCAGTAGTGGGCAGCGAACGAGTGTAGGGAACTCTACGTCACAGCCTTGCAGATTTTGGCGATGGAAACTGCCCGCAAGTGGTTTACCAGCGCCGCCATAACTCTCACAGAGCGAGCCTTGACATGGCCTCCAAGCTGTACACCCACCTGCATATAGCAGAAGGAGATACAATCTGACAGCCAGTTTGACAGAGTTTGCTTGCCCCACCGCAACTCCCAATCTATTTCTATCGAAAGATATGAAGAGTTACGTGGACTGCCTGTGGTCTGCTGTGCTGTACAGAGCCCGTTCGCCCTGGTGTGAATGAGGCCTCGGAAAAAAGGTGGGCATAATAATTGATTGATTGAGGTGAAAATCAGACACCACCTTAGGCAGGAACTTAGGATGCATATGCAAAGCCACCCTATCATGGAAGAATTTAGTATAGGGCGAATACGTCACCAAAGCCTGAAGTTCACTAACCCTGCATGCCAAAATGACTGCACAAGGAAGAAAACCTTTCAGGTCAGGAACTTCAGATTGCAGGAGCGCAGAGGCTCGAAAGGATCACGCATGAGTTGCAGCAATACCACGTTGAGGTCCCAGGACACAACGGGAGGCTGGAGGGGAGGCTTCAACTGAAGCAGACCCTGCATAAACTGCACAGAGATGGACGTACCACCAACACCCTGATGGTAAGCACTGATGGCACTCAGGAGTACTCTGACTGAATTGGTTTTCCAAGAGGTGCCACAAATTGTCCAGCAACTTTGGAGTGGGACAGGTGAACGGATATAAGCTATGACCCTCGCACCAGACAGAGAACCTCTTCCACTTCAGACTGTAAGACTTTCTGGTGGAAGGCTTCCTGGAAGCTACCAGTACTTGACACACATCAGAGAGGTCAAGGGACCGCAGGACTAGCCTCTCAACATCCAGGCCTTGATCCTGTGTAATCAGATCGGGGGAAGTCCCCAGGCTGATAGGATCTCTGATCGACATATCCCGCAGGAGTGGGAACCAGATCTATCTTGGCCAATACCAGGATCATGGTCCCCTTGTCCTGCTGGAGCTTCAAGAGGGTCTTCATAACCAGTGGAAGCAGAGGATACGCATACAGAAGCCCCTTGCCCCAACGGCGGGCAAAGGCGTCTGAGGCAGGCAGTCTGTCTGCCCTGAACAGGGAGCAGAAGTGGCTCACTTTGCTGCTGCAAGGGGAGGCAAATAGGTCCATATCCAGGGTTCCCCATAGGTGGAAGAGCCATTCCGCCACTGCTGGATTCAGCTCCCACTCATGCATTCGGAATGTCCGTCTCAGGTGGTCTGCTACCACATTTTCTGTCCCTGCTAAGTACACTGCTTGCAGGAGCATGCCTTGGGACAGAACCCAGGCCCATATCTGTACTATCTCTTGACAGAGGAGGAATAAGCAAGTGCCCCACTGTTTGTTTATGTACCATATCACCACCTGATTGTCTGACTGAATCAGGACTGCTTTGTGGGACAAGCGATCCTGAAATGGCAAAGAGCGTAGCGGATCGACGGAAGCTACAGGAAGTTGATCTGGGATTAAGACTCCTGAGCCGACCAATGACCTTGCGTGCGGAGGCTGTCTACATGCACCCCCCCCCCCCCCAATCTCAGGGATAGGGACAGGGGAACTTGAAACGAAACCCCCTGCTCCAGATTGGACAGATCCTCCCACCAAGACAGGGAATCTGGAGAGGCTGTGTAATGCAGACACGTGCATTGAGGTCTTGGGGCACCTGTGCCCACTGAACCCGTGCATTCATAGACGGGCCAAGGGGGTAACATGGACAAATGCTGCCATGTGACCCAGAAGAATAAGCAACAGGCGAGCCGAAACCTGCAGGCGTTGGCGGACCAAACTCGCAAGGGACTATAGGGCAAGTGCTCGATCTTGAGGCAGAAACGCCCTGCCTTGAGCTGTGTCCATCCTGGCCCCGATGAGGCCCAGGCGTGTCGATGAGCTGAGATGGGACTTGGGGTAATTGATCACAAACCCCAGAGACTGCAGCACCCTGATGGTCAGACGAGAGCATGGAGCACACCCCGAGTGTCACTCTTGATCAGCCAGTCATCCAGGTAGGGGAACACGTGTATGCCCTGATGGCGGAGGTGCGCCCCCACAACTGCCAGGCACTTGGTGAAAACCCGAGGGGCTAACGCAAGACTGAAAGGCAACACTCTGTACTGAAAGTGTTCCCTGCCCACAACGAATTTGAGATATTTTCTGTGCTTAAGCATCTTTTAAGTTGAGTGAGCACAGCCAGTCTCCTCTTTCAAGGAGTGGGATCACGGTGTCCAAAGAGACCATCTTGAACTTTTCTCTTTGAAGAAACTTGTTCAAGGCTCTTAGGTCAAGAATAGGGCAGAGGCCTCCTGCTCTCTTTGGTATCAGGAAATACCGAGAGTAGAACCCCCGCCCCCGGTGGCACAGAGGAACAGGCTCGACCACTCCGGCCATTAGATGGGCGGAGAGCTCTGTCCACAGTATTTCCTGATGAGCAGACAAGGCCCACGATGGACATAAAAACATAAGAAAACATAAGAACATGCCTTACTGGGTCAGACCAAGGGTCCATCATGCCCAGCATCCTGTTTCCAACAGTGGCCAATCCAGGCCATAAGAACCTGGCAAGTACCCAAAAACTAAGTCTATTTCATGTTACCATTGCTAGTAATAGCAGTGGCTATTTTCTAAGTCAACTTAATTAATAGCAGGTAATGGACTTCTCCTCCAAGAACTTATTCAATCCTTTTTTAAACACAGCTATACTAACTGAACTAACCATGTCCTCTGGCAACACATTCCAGAATTTAATTGTGCATTGAGTGAAGAAGAACTTTCTCCGATTAGTTTTAAATGTGCCACATGCTAACTTCATGGAGTGCCCCCTAGTCTTTCTATTATCTGAAAGACTAAATAACCGATTCACATCTACCCGTTCTAGACCTCTCATGATTTTAAATACCTCTATCATATCCCCCCTCAGCCGTCTCTTCTCCAAGCTGAAAAGTCCTAACCTCTTTAGTCTTTCCTCATAGGGGAGCTGTTCCATTCCCCTTATCATTTTGGTCATCTACAGGGACATCCCTGAAGTTTAGCCTGCACCCTTGGCAAATGATGGAGAGAACCCACTGGTCTGAGGTAACGTGGGGCCAGTGGTCTGCAAAAAGATATAGCCTGCCCCCAATTGGAGGGCAGCGCACCAAAGGGACGGCAGCCTGGCTCATGCTCCCCTGCTCCCAGATCATAAGGGTCCTCCTCCTCGCTAAGGTCTCCTGAGGGCTGACGAGAAGGGTCCCTGCCCAAGCATCTCGGTTTAGGTACCAAGGACAACGAGAGCACCCACGGCCCTGAGGGCATCGATGGCCCCAGGGGCATAGACGGCCTCAGGAGCATCGAGGGTACTAATGGCACCATAATCCCCAATAGCCCGGGATCGGGAGCATGGAATCGCAACCGCGGGACCAGTAGCCCCTTGGGCGCCGGCCACATCGACTCTTCCTCCTCGCAGGACCCTTTGATGGGAATCGCTCCAGAGGAGGGCATTGGTGGCCGCTGGGGCACGGATGGTACCCCGGGCACCGGTTGCATCAGCAGTACGCTCAAAAGGACATCTAGACACTTGATCAGGGGCACCAAGAGAGACGGCGCAAGCTCCGGTACCAGCATGGGGACTGGTGCCGATAGTGGCTCGATACCCCATAAGGCTCGTAGCATCACTAGTTGACCCCTGTGATCCAACTCCTCCTGAAAATCCACTGAAGGATGAATTGAGGAGGAGGAGGAGGACTTGTCACCAGAGCCTCCTCGGGGCTCTGAGGAGGCTCAGTGTCCAGCACCAACACTGGTGGGGAATGCCTGGGACTCCCGGGTCTGATAGAGGCCGAGGCCTCCTCTCCACGGGGTCACTTCGGTGCTGGCATGGTGCCCCCCGGTGCCGTACCTGTCCCAGTGCTATGTAGAGATGGCGACCGGTGATGATGCTTGCATGACTTCCCTCGATGCTTGGCCTGGTCCTTCCCCAGAGCCGAGGAAGGTGAAGATCCCGATGTTTTGGAATGTGAGGACACAGGAGATGACCTATCTCCAGTCCCGCTCTCTCAAGAGGGTCCTGATGGAGGAGTGGAAAGGAACTGTGTATCTAACAGCTCTCTGCGGCCTCCTGGTGTCGATACCCCCCGACGTCGAAGTAGATGCATCAGACATTTTGGACCCAAAAAGCTTCTCCATCTTATCCAGCCAGGCGTGACAGTCTTTGGGAGTCATCTCATCATAGAGAACGCATCCCCAGATGTTATGCGACGCCCTCAGGCAAAGCATACAAACCTCATGTGGATCAGTAATAGACATGGTCCGCGGGCACTGGGGTCATTGTCGAAAAACAGCCGGCGAGCAGTTGATGGCCAGCAGCCACCAAAGAGCGACACCCCAGGAATCGACTGCAACAAGGGAGAATTTTACACCTACCATGTCATGGGAAGGACACTGTCCAGTGAAAAGGGATCTGGCACAGAAACAGCTGAAAATCGACCTGAAAATACTTTGAAAAAAAGGAATGAAAAGCAGAGCTCCACTACCACGAGACAAACACTTCGTGGAAGAAAAGAGACTGAAGAGGGACCCTGCGTGGACGCACTGATAGTGGCATGCTGGGCACGCTCAGTGTGCCAGTCCAAGTTTCTAGAAACTTGGACAAAGGTTTTCCATGCTGGGCTCTATCTGATGATGTCACCAACATGTGAGGACTACCATCCTGCTTGTCCTAAGAGAAAATTATAATTGGTAGAAAATATGTATAATAATGTGTGATCATTTCTTATGTTACAAAATGTGCTATGCTTGTAGATAATTGTAATGAGAACCTAGGCCATGCTGACCTGTTGATTCCACCAGGACCTAAAACCTATGGTATCTAAATAAAATGCAGAGATGTAACTGTAATTAGTCAACTTAAGATAAAATTCTTCTAATGTTTTGCTTTATCATGCTGACTTTGTGTTTAGAAACATTATATAAGCCTGACTGTGCGTACTGGATTTTAGGAACATATGCTGAGAGTATGGGCCTCATGCAATTTACTAATAAGTGTGGTTATCTTGTACTGCAAAAATATTTATTTTTATTGTGGAGAAAGTTAGAGGGAATAATCTTTAAATCTCCACTTGACCAATAAGCCTTGATGCTTTTAATGCAACTGCAACATTGCTCTTTGCTTCAACAGCAGGGGGCCAAGTGGAACTGGATTCAAACAAAACCAAGGAGGGCCCTGACATTTATAGTCTGGGGTACTGCTAAGCATGGGGGTAACATGCATGGAGCAAAATTACTACTTATAACCGAAGGCATGAGGATTACTGCTCTTAATCAATAAGCCTTTATGCTTTGCTGCAACTGCAAAATAGTTCTCTGCTTTAAAGGCGGGGAGGGCGGAAGAGGAATTGGATTCAGATGACAACCATCACGGGCCCTGATTTTCGCAGAAATGGGAAAAAGCACAGGACTCCTTCTACGGCCAAGTACATAAACAAAGCACGTCAAGCAGCACTGTCTGAATTCTCAAGAAGGCTCATTACCCAGTAAAAATGTTGCTAGCAGTAATTTTTTATGGGTTATCATAAGGCTTGGGGATAGCTGCAGGGAGTGGCAATTACTACCCTTAAGAGAAACATGGGGGTAACCTGCATAGATTGGCAGCTACTACCCTTAACAGTAACATGGAGGTAACTTGCACAGATCGGCAGTTACTACCATAAGAAACATGTTGGGTAGACTGGATGGACCATTTGGTCATTTTCTGCCATCATTACTTTGTTACTATAAAATGAAGTGAAATTACGCAACCACTAATTTTCACTTAGCTTTATGCCAGCCTTATCTCACAATTTAACCTTTCAGTCAGCTCTGTCTCGCTATTTTCTAAGTATATCTCATTCAGAGAAAACATTTAAAACAAAATTCCCAATATACATTTCTAGAAATTATGAAGTCAATATTCAAAGCCATTTAGACAGATAACGTGTGAGCTATCCAGCTAACTCTGATATTAGGAGTTAGCTGGATAAGTCATTTGCCTAAATGTGCCTGAGAGTAGGTCTAAAGTTATCTGGGAAAATAATATAGCTAGTTAAGTAGTAAAGTCAGGCTTTAAAAAAACAAAAAAAACATATTTACTCTTTCGGATAATAGAAAGACCAGGGGGCACTCCATGAAGTTAGCATGGGGCACATTTAAAACTAATCGGAGAAAGTTCTTTTTCACTCAACGCACAATTAAACTCTGGAATTTGTTGCCAGTGGATGTGGTTAGTGCAGTTAGTAGAGCTGTGTTTAAAAAAGGATTGGATAAGTTCTTGGAGGAGAAGTCCATTACCTGCTATTAAGTTCACTTAGAGCAGGGGTCGGGAACCCATGGCTCGCGAGCCAGATATGGCTCTTTTGAGGGCTGCATCTGGCTCGCAGACAGTCGCCACACTTTCCCGCTGACCCAGCTGCTCCCCGGTCCTCCTCCGCCCGGGCTTAAAATGCCGGGCGGAACGCGGCAGGACAGCTGGAGTCAGCGGCACCGGCGTGCTCTCTTCTTCCTGCCCCCCCCCCCCCCCCGCGGCCCGGAAGAGGAAGTGGAGAGTATCGGGTGCGTGCGCGGCAAGAAGAGGCCACGCTAGTGCGATCGGCATCGGCCCGAAGAAAAGAAGACTGCAGCGCGGCTCGGAGGAAAATGAAGAGGTTCAGCCGCGGCCGATGGGACTCCGCCTCCGCGAGGGCTGAAAATGAAGAGGTTAGCGTTGGGAGAAGGCTGCTGCTGCCGCGAGTTCCCGGGGTGGGGGAGAGAGTGAATGAGCGAGCAAGCTGTGTTTGCTCGCTCATTCACTCTCTCTCTCCCCCACCCCCACCCCGGGAACTCGCGGCAGCAGCAGCCTTCTCCCAACGCTAACCTCTTCATTTTCAGCCCTCGCGGAGGCGGAGACCCATCAGCCGCGGCTGATCCTCTTCATTTTCCTCCGAGCCGCGCTGCAGTCTTCTTTTCTTCGGGCCGATGCCGATCGCACTAGCGTGGCTTCTTCTTGCCGCGCACGCACCCGATACTCTCCACTTCCTCTTCCGGGCCGCGGGAGGGGGGGGGGCATGTGTGTGTGTGCGTGTGAGAGAGATTGCATGTATGTGAATGATTGAGAGCCTGTACATGTGAAAGAGAGTATGTTTGTGATTGAGAGCCTGCCTGTGAGAGAGAGAGAGCATGAATGTAAGTTTACCATTGGGAACCTGTGTGTGTAAGTTTGTGATTGAAAACCTGTTTGTGTGAAAGAGTATGTGTGTATGATTGAGATCCTTTGTGTGTGAGAGAAATCATGTGTATGTATGATTAAGAGCCTGTGTGTATAAGTAAGAGAGAGATCATGTGTGTCTGTGTGTGATTGAGAGCTGGTTTAGGTGATGGAGCATGTGAGTATGTGATTGAGAGCCTGTGTTTTAAATGAGAGAGAGAGACCATGTGTGTCTGTGTGTGATTGAGAGCTGATTTAGGTGAGGGAGCATGCGAGTATGTGATTGAGAGCCTGTGTGTAAATGAGAGAAAGAGAGGACATGTTTGTAAGCATGTGAATGAGAGTCTATGTGTGAGAGAAAAAGACAGCATGTATTTATGTGATTGAAAGCCTGTGTGTGTGTGTGTGTGTGTAAGCGTGAAAAGATAGACAGCATGTGTGTAAATGTGGAATTAAGAGCCTATATAAGTGAGAGAGAAAAAACATGTGTATATGTGAGTACTGAGAGCATGTGTGTATAGGTGTGTCATTGAGAGCCAGTGTGAGAGAGAGCGCTGGTATGTGACTGAGAGAGGAGAAAGTTTCAAGCAAACCACCCCACCTCCTGCTAATTCAGAACAATCTCAGGACACCTGGATATCAAACGTTCCCAGGTATGAAGCAAAAAAAAATTTTGTGTCCTTATTATTTTTCATTACTGGGTCTTTGTGTCTGCTATTTTGAAATATTTTGTTGGTATCTGGAAATGTTTTATATGAGTTTTTAATTATTGGATATTCCACTCATCAGCTGTTTTGAAATATGTTCTTTTTGTTAGTACAGTTTTACTGCTGATGATTTTATATTTCTTGATTTGTTTTATAAGGATGTGTGATGTTTCTTTTTTCCTTTGTTACACTGCATACAGAGACTCTGGCTTGTTGCAGTTTCCAATTCAGTTTTTGTCTGCATGCTTCTTGTTATGCGTTTTGGTCTCTTTATTCTATGTTAGGTGAGGGACAGCACGTGATTCAGGTGAGGTTTTCTGCTGGCGTGTAGTTTCTGTGTAGGACTCTATAGCAGCCTGACTTGGTCCGTTTTCCTAATAGGAGATGTATTGGTGTCTTAAGGCCTGGTGTAATATTTTCAGAGACTTATTGTACTTTAAAAGTGTGATCTTACATAAAATGCACACATTTACTTGTATTTAGTTTTAAACATATTGTATGGCTCTCATGGAATTACATTTTAAAATATGTGGCGTTTATGGCTCTCTCAGCCAAAAAGGTTCCTGACCCCTGACTTAGAGCATAGCCACTGCCATTAGCAATGGTAACATGGATTAGACTTAGGTTTTGGGTACTTGCCAGGTTCTTGTGGTCTGGGTTGGCCACTGTTGGAAACAGGATGCTGGGCTTGATGGACCCTTGGTCTGACCCAGTATGGCATGTTCTTATGTTCTTATGTTCATACAAAGACTGCAGGCCTACATATCCTCCCTCTCACCTGGGTCCAAATGCTTGGCCCTCCTGGGCCGAAGCTGCAGCCTCCAGCCCAAGCCCCCTCCATCTAATAATCTGGAAAATCTTAAGTGATGGGACCAGTCCCAGTCTCTCCTTCTCACACACACCCCCATGCCCAAGTCTCATTCAAATTTTTATAAATCATGTAAGCTCCAGAGTCCCCCACCCCCCCTGGTACCTTAATCTCCTTTAATCTTCAGCCTAGATTGTGACAGCAGCCTACGGCGACATGGGGCCAGTGCTTCTGCCGTCGCTAAGCAGCTACGTGGAACCCAGAAGAGGGGGAGGGGAGAGACCGGGCCCGACCTTCGTGCACAGAATTTTCTATTAGATGGAGGGTGTTTGGGGGTGGGGACTGCAAGCTCAGCCCAAAAGGGCCGAGCACTTGGACCTCAGGGAGGAGGGAGGAGAGGGGATGTGTTAGGGCCAGTAGGCCCAAAATATTTATTTTTTAAGCTTCACTTTGCCAAGTAACCAGCTATATTTTTGGAATATAGTTGGTTAAAACTAAAGTTTCTGGCTAACTACAGCCAGATAACTTTATACTTAATCTGTGATTATTATTCAAAAGAATATCTGCCTAGGTTAACTTTAATCAGGGATATTCAGTGGGAGATTAATCCCACTGAATATCCAGGACCAGATAACTTATCTGCTCACTAACATACCGAACATGGCCCCTAAAAATAAAGTAAGAAGAAAGAGTCATAGTCTGCAAGTCTCTTACCATAAGAAAAAATAACCTCTGCATTTGCTAACAGTGTTCTTAGCGCACCTATAATCGGGTGATAGCGTATGACGGATCCCATCACACAGTCTGGCTTTTGCCTTGGATGCTGCTGACAGAGAAATGCTCTTTTATTTCCCTGGCCATCCCCATAAAGATCTCCTTATTTGCAGTTGTCTTCTTAACATACCACATTCCCCATGGTAATAATGCAAGGCATGTAATGTACACATTCAAACCTCTCCAAACACCAAACTGGTTTGTCTGGCGAGATCTCTCTTCAAACTGAGAGCAAGAATGAAGTTTCCTAGGTGCCTATAGTACTGCAAAAGGACAGCACAGTGAACATCTGCTGACATAAGTAGAGCTGTCCGTGGAAGTCAGACTATTTGTTCCTTTTCTTGACAAATGCCTTTCAATAGCATACTTGCTGGTGCTGGCATCAGTTTTAGCTCTGACTCTCCTTCCCCCTTTTCTTAAATATTGGAAGAGACGATGCCTGCACCATCAACAAATATGAAGTGGATAATCTTTGGAGCATGTTAAACCAGAACCTTTGTCTCGTGAAAGCTAGAGGACAATTTCTCTTTTGCAGTAGATCCTGAATGTGGTTTTCCAGCTGTCATGACACAATTTTTGACTGCAGAAATAGACTATAGATTTCATTCTGAACAACCTCTAATGAATTTAGAACGGAAGCATTTGTGAAGACTTTGATGTGTCTTTTCTCTTTTAAATGTCACTGGTTATTTCTTTAATTGTTACTTATATATTGAACTGCACTTGTGCATTCTGAAGTAATTTAATTTTTGAACATGCTTATTCCACAAAAGAGCTGACTAACAGGCCAATACAGTAAAGCGCGGCCGCGGTTACCCTGCTTCTAACCCGCCTTCTACTCACAATTTGGCCGCGTTAGTCCAACCCGCGATTCACTATCCCCTTTAACCCATTCTTACCGCCTCTTTAAATCACCGGGTAACCCCTTCCGCCCGCGGCATGTATATGAGATGTAAACGATCGGATTAGCTATTCCCCCCCATTCAGTAACTCGCGCCCCGACTACCGCCTTTTTAACCTGCAATTTAGCCGTGCGTTTAACCTGCTAATTTACCGCCTACCCCTACCCCTGCGTTAGAGGCAGGGGTAAGGGTAGGCAGCAAACTTTCCCCCAGCCCTCGCTCACCTGCCCTGGCCGCGTCCATGGGTGCTGGTCTCCGGGGCAGCCCCAGTCCTCTCTACCCTCCTCCCGAAGCAACGAAAAGCGAAAAAAGCGAAATTTGGGCGCTCAAGCAACATTTGAAATCCCCTCGCGACCCGACACGCAAAGTTTAACTTACTTTTCCCGCAGCCCTCCCCCGGAGACGGACCGCGGCCCCCCTGCCTCCCGGGGGCAGCCAGCGGCGAAAGTGGCCCCCGCCGCCTGCGAAGATGGATGCCTGCACGGGCCCTCTGCCACGATCGCTCCCGGGCGGATTCCTTACCAAAGCGCGGCCTCTCCTCCGAAGCTTCTCCGCCCTTCCGCCGTGACGTCAGTTCGGGCCCCCAAGCTAGCAAAGCGCACGAACACGCCCCCTCAGTCATCTGTTCTCTAAACTGAAAAGCCCTAACTTCTTTAGCCTTTCCTCATAGGGAAGTCGTTCCATGCCCCTTATCATTTTGGTCGTCCTTCTCTGCACTTTCTCCAGTGGCGTAGCGAGGGGTGGGCGGCCGCCCCGGGCGCCGGGTCTAAGGGGGCGCCAAAACGCCTGATAAAATAAAATGTGTATGCTAATTTGCCCTCCCTGCTGAGGAACATGCCCGGATCCGCCATGCCTTCCTTTCCCCCTGGTACCGCAGAACCACTCACACCCCTACCCTCTGCTGCGCCACGGGAAGGAACAGGGCTCGGGGGCGGGGCCGAGGTGTGAGAGGGGGCGGGGCCTTGCATTGAGGCCGGAGAGAACGAGCGGCAGGGGCGGGGCCTGTGCGGAGAGGCAGGAGAGAGGCGGTAAGGGGCGGCGCCTTGCTGAGAGGCCGGATCGAGGCACCAGGGGACGGGGCTGGAGCGAGACGATAGGGGGCGGTGCCTGTGCGGAGAGAACGAGCGGCAGGGGCGGGGCCTGTGTGGAGAGGCTGGAGTGAGGCGGCGAGGGGCGTGGCTGCTCAGAGTAGGCGGGAGGCGGCGGTTGCGGTGGTGGCCACGTTACTCGTTTCCTTTCTCTCAGGACTTTCCCTATTCTTCCCAGTCTTATCCCAGGCGTGAGCACGGGCAGAAGTGAGGGAGCGGCACCCTCCCGCCGGGAGAGGAGAAGAGGCGAGAGCCCGAGGAAAGCTGGATGAGGTAGGTGAGACTCCAGCTGCGTCTTTCTCCACACAAAGCCCGTGCGCGGCCCCGACGGCGAGGCGCGCCCCTGGAAACAGCGCCGAAAGCGAAGCCCGGGTGAGATGTCCGGTACCGGCTCAGACCTGGCAGGCTCCAGAGGGGTGATACGTAGCTCCCTGCCCCTTCTCCTCCCCCTGCACCCCCTTGACTTGCAATGTTACCGTCAATTTTTACGCAAGATGCAAATCATTGATGGAGGGAGGGGGCGCCGAAGAAGTCTCTTGCCCTGGGCGCCAAATTGTCTAGCTACGCCACTGACTTTCTCCAGTGCAGCTATATCCTTTTTGAGATGCGGTGACCAGAATTGCACACAGTATTCAAAGTGTTGTTTCACCATGGAGTAATACAAAGGCATTATGACATCCACCATATTATTCACCATTCTTTTCTGTTACGCGTGCCATCCGCGGCAGACCCGCGACACAGCCCTATCACCTCTCTGCAGTAACCCCAGCTCCTGGTTCCTCGTCTCTGGAGGCGGTGGGCCACCAGCTCCATCCTGGGGCCTCCCCGGGTGCCTCCAGCTCAGCTACAATACCTGGCGTTCCCAATCCAGCTACCACCTCCATCGCTTCACGACGGGCCTCTCTGCGTGGCCCACAGAGAGACGCTGCTACATGGCGCTGTGTCTCTCCTTAGGCGCGCTTGCGCGCACCTCCAATGTTTAAATAGGGCCTGCGGCGGGAACCTGGCCGCAGCCCCGGATGATGTCATCTGCGGAGCACTGGTACTTAATCCCGGGCTTCGCTCCCTAGCTTTGTCTTTACAGCAGGTCTCCTCGCTGGCCAAATACTTGTTGCTTCCTGAGAGATTTTTCTCGCTCCCTTGTTCCTGTTCCTCGCTGTTCCTGGTTCCTGATTCCTTGCCTCTACATTCCTGCTCTACACCTTCCCTCGGATTGCTTGTACGGACTTTGACCTTGCTTTGCTTGACTACGCCATTGACTCTCTCCAGACCCGGACCTCTGCATTGCCTGACTACGTTGTTGCCTCTCTCCAGATCCAGACCCTTTGCATTGCCTGACTATGCTGTTGCCTCTCTCCAGACCCGGACCTCTGCATTGCCTGACCACGCTGTTGACTCTCTCCAGACCCGGACCCCTGCATTGTCTGACCACGCTGTTGACTCTCTCCAGACCCAGACCTCAGCATCGTTTGACTGTGCTTGACCCTCACCGTGTTCAGACCTCAGCCTTGCTTGCCACTAGGTCCAGTTTGCCGCCAGCCCTGACTCAAGCCTGTACTTTGACGCCTCTTCAGCTTACTTCCTGGACTTGGCCCATTCAGGCTTCGGCCTGCTCTTGCTTGGGCGCCCCCTTCATGCCTATGTTCCTTTGGCGCTCGAGTTTCCAGGATACTACCTCGTCCAGTGTAAGTCTGTACCATATTCCCTCTGCTGTCTCTAGGCTGATCCCCATCTCCTCATTGATGTCATACAGAGGCCCACCTAAGTCCAGCTGGCCCTGGCACCCAAAGACTCAACCTGTGGGGAACGAGGGCTGGTATTGGTGAAGCTCCAGTTGGCCTCTGTACATCAGCCCACTCTGCCTGCCAACGGTGGGGAACCATAGGTCCCTGCCTACGGGTTGCGTCAACCCATTCTCGGCCCAAGGGTCCACCTCCGGTGCAACACCTTCTTAATAATTCCTAACATTCTGTTTGCTTTTTTCATTGCCACGGCACTCTGGGCCGATGATTTCAATGTGTTATCGACTATGATGCCTAGATCTCTTTCCTGGGTGGTAGCTCCTAAGAGAGAATCTAACATTGTGTAACTACAGCAAGGGTTATTTTTCCCTATATGCATCACTTTGCACTTGTCCACATTAAATTTCATCTGCCATTTGGAAGCCCAATCTTCCAGTCTCACAAGATCCTCCTGCAATTCATCACAATCTGCTTCAGATTTAACTACTCTGCATAATTTGTATTATCCAGAAATTTGATCAGCTCACTCATTGTACCCCTTTCCAGATCATTTATAAATATATTAAAAAGCACTGGTCTAAGTACAGATCTACAGGCTCTCCACTGTTTACTTTTTTCCACTGTGAAAAAAGACCATGTAATCCTACTCTGTTTCCTGTCTTTTAACCAACTTGCAATCCACAAAAGGACATCACCTCCTATCCCATGGCTTTTTAGTTTTCTTAGAAGCCTCTCATGCAGGACTTTGTCAAACGCCTTCTGAAAATCCAAATACACCACATCTACCGGTTCACCTTTGTCCATATATTTATTTACCCCTTCAAAAAAATGTAGGAGATTTGAGGATGCAAGACTTCCCATGTGTCCAATCAAACCATGCCTATCTAAATGTTTTGTGATTTCATTCTTTATAACAGTTTCCACAATTTTTCCCGGCACTGAAGTCAGGCTCACCGGTCTATAGTTTCCTGGATCACCCCTGGATCCCTTTTTTCAAATACAGGGGTTACATTGGCCATCTTCCAATCTTCAGGTACGTCAGATGATTTTAATGATAGGTTACAAATATTTACTAATAGTTCTGAAATTTCATTTTTTAGTTCTTTCAGAACCCTGGGGTGTATACCATCCGATCCAGCTGATTTACTGTCGTTCAGTTTGTCAATCAGGCCTACCACATATTCCACGTTCACCATGATTTGGTTCCCAGTTAATCTGAATCAACACCCATGAAAACCTTCTCCGGAACAGGTATCTCTTCAACATCCTTTTCAATAAACACCGAAGCAAAGAAATCGTTTAATCTTTCCACGATGGCTTTATCTTCTAAAAGTGCCCATTTAACCTTTAATCATCCAATGGTCCAACCAACTCCCTTGCAGGCTTTCTGCTTCTGATATATTTACAAAAGTTTTTATTGTGAATTTTTGCCTCTATGGCAACTTATTTTCAAATTTTCTCTTGAAACATGGCAGCCATTGGCCCCAAAGCCTTGTGGGCACTTCAGACCCCCACTGGACCACCAGGACTATTTTTGTAAGCAAGTGAGGGATTGGGAGTCCCGACCTCTTGTGGCAGGATTTTTGTGATGGGGAGTGGTTTGGGGCAAGGCTTGATGCCAATATGAAACATTTATTTTTTTAATATTTTGATAACAGGCTACCTCCAAGGGGAGTCTATGGAGATCTCTGGGGTTTTTGAGTACTTTTGAGGGGGCTTTCTTGGGGCCATTGGCCCTTTTAAGTCAAGGTTCCGGGAGCATCGAGTCATGCATTAATATCCCAATGCTCCTAGGAGAGGTTAGCCACAACTCAACAGTTATAGCTAACTTCAGGTCAAATAACACGGCTTGCAATTTTTTTCGTCAAGCCATATTATTTGATTTGCATCGTTTAGGATGTTTATGAATGTAACAGCATGCATTTGTAATCAGCTCATTTAAACACATGCAGTGCTGGGGCTGAAATAACGTAAGATATTTGAAATATCTTGTGTTATCTCTGCATTAGGCCATTTACCGTGCTTATCTCGGGGTAACAGGCCTAACATAACTTAGAGGTAGATATTAAGACCCGAACGTGGGCTGCACATGTGCGCGTGTTTGCTGGCAATTTTATAACATGACTTAAATGCTGTCCATAGCAAAAGTAAAGTTACGCAGTAGGGGACCCCGGCGCGCTTGTGCGCCTAAACACTTACACGCAGACTTCATGGGGCAGTTCCAGCCCGACCATGTCCCACCCATGCCCCGCCTAGACCACATCCATGCCTTGCCCCTATTGGTGAAACAAATTTTATGTGTGTACCAGGAGATAACGCATGTACCCACGAGAGTTTTAAAATCCGCATGGGTGCGCCAGGCCAAGTCTCACACATATCTCCTAGCTTCAGCATGCCTAGGGGTTTTAAAATCTACCAGTTAGTGAACAAGACCCTTAAGCACGTAAACTGGGGAGAAAATTCACCTAACTTTAGCTGCCTAGTTGGTTTGTTTACTTTTCTTTGAATAGCAGCCCCTAGGTATTTTAGCCTGTTTGCATATTTTCCTTCACTTAATACTTTATCAGTTAGAAAACCTCTTGCTCATAATGTTACCCATCTCAGCCTGTGCACCCTCCATTTTAGGGTCCTATCCTACTGCTATAGATCTGGGCTTAAATAACATACAACGCAAGTCTCCCGCCCCCCACGGTATTTCAGGCTACTTTTCAAAACTGGAATCTTGGGATTTGGCTTCCAATATTCTGACTCCAAATCAATGAAGATTACACCCATAATATCCTTATTTTAAGAAAATAGGAAATTTAAACTGCCTTTTCTCTCTCAAAGTCTACTTAAATATTTCATTCTCTTTTGAGAAATGTTCCTAGTGTTATTACTTGTTCTGGACAATAAAACCAGGAAGGAAAACCTAATTGTAACTATAATAAAATAGTTTTCTAAAAGATTGATTGATCAGCATATTTACCAGGTCTCCATAACTTGTAATTGTAAAACAAAATTCTTTAAATTGTGAGTAACCATCAAAATATATAATTGGTTAAAAATTAGCTCAGAATAATATAATATTATATAGCCAGTTAAGTAGTAAAGTCAGGCGCAGGTTTTAAAATCTAACTTTAAGTTTACCAAATAAACTGGGCAGATCAGCAACAACTGCAAGCTTCTTACATTCTTCATGACCCACCTGCAAGCCTCAAGCACTCAGCAACCTCTCCTGCAAGCTTCTAGCATTCATCAATCCTGCACCTACAAGACTCCAGCATTCACACAGCACTTAATCATAATCCTTCTAATCGCGCAACATAGTTCCTACAAATGGCCCCATTTTTCACAATTCCAATTCTCCAACATAATACACCATCTAAAAGAATTTCTTTCCGACATGCTCAACAACACAACCTCAAATCCCTCTCTTCAATTATGATCACTCCTACCACGCAACTTCTAGGCATCACCCTTTTTTCTTTAAGCCTTTTCAATGCTCAATCTCTAACGAAAAAATCTATAATCCTAAACGACTACCTCATCGACATGAAACCGGAGATATGTGCAATCACTGAAACGTGGTTAAAACCATCAGACACAGCAATAATCAATCAATTACCTACAGAGGCTTACGACTTCTTCTCACTTCCTCGTCATAAAAAAAGGGAGGAGGTATTCTTTTAGCAACCAAAAAGGAACTCAGATTCTCTCTACATCAATCCAATTCCAATTCAAAACTTGAATTCGGCTTTTTCACCTCAGACAAGCTCCAAATCCTCCTCGTATATGCTCCCCCAGGACTCCTGGAATCAGATGCATCACCCCTGGTCGAATTAGCCACTTCCCTCATCAACTTAGACTCGCCAGCTATCATTCTAGGCGATTTCAACATGCACGTTGATAACCCTACCCCATCACCCAACTGTGAAACTCTACTCACAGCCTTCTCCGCGCTAGGCTTCACTCAATTAATTAACAAACCGACCCACAAAGCCAGCCACACGTTAGACCTTATTTTCGTTAACACAGCAATCAAGCCCGTATCTCTCCCAAATTGCACAAAGGTCCCGTGGTCAGATCACTACCTCATAACAACTTCATTCTCTATAAAAGATACGAGCCCAGCCTGCATTCCCTCGCCCTCCTTCACATACAGGAAAACCTGCTCCCCAGAAGACCTCCATAATCAACTATCACCACAACTCCACCAATTGGACCTTACAGATCCGAACTCTGCACTTCAATCATGGAATACAATTACCGAAACTATAGCTAACAAGCTATGCCCTCCAATTACAAAAAAACCACACCAGAACTCCTCCAAAAGACAGCCCTGGTTCTCCTCAGAACTAAGAAAGCTCAAACTCCAACTAAGGCAAAATGAGGCTAAATGGCGCAAAAACCCAGGAAACAACACCCTTTCAATCTACAAATCATCTCTGCATCAATACAAAGCAAGCACCTTAAGATCCAAGAGGGACTACTACGCCTCGAAGATACACGACCTTGTATTCGATGCCAAAGCCCTTTTCAGCTATGTATCCAACCTTACACAATTAAACCAGTCAGAGATTGCACATGACCAAGCTCAATCGAAAGCGGAAGAATTAGCTCTATTCTTCAGCAACAAAATCAACAGTCTTCTATCTCAGCTCCCCTCTAACCCCACTGTTCCACTAACCACTCCTCAACCCTCAATCAACAACACTCGATTTGAAGAACTTGACACAACCTCATCCATTGAGATCCAAGGAATTCTAAAGAAAATGAAACCTTCCTCTCACCCTTCAGATCACATCCCAGCGAAACTACTACTATCAATTCCAGATTCTATCTCCAAAACCCTGGCAGACATCATAAATTGCTCCCTCACACAAGGATTCTACCCTGACAACCTCAAACTAGCCTCACTCAAACCCCTTCTCAAAAAACCAAATCTTGACCCCAACGATCCTAACAACTTTAGACCGATAGCTAACCTTCCCTTCATAGCCAAGATTATGGAAAAATTGGTAAACTCACGACTCTCAAACTACATTGAAGACAATAACCTACTATTCCCATCACAATACGGATTCCGTAAAACCTTAAGCACGGAAGCCCTCCTCATCTCCTTGACTGATCACATCATCCTAGGCTTAGACAAAGGACAAGCCTTCCTTTTGATCCTACTCGACCTTTCATCTGCATTTGATACGGTCAATCACTCCCTTCTCATCAACCAACTAACAGCCATAGGTATTTCAGGAACTGCCCTATCATGGTTCAGAACCTTCCTCAGCAACAGAGGATATAAGGTTAAGATTCATAATAAAGAATCCTCACTTCACCCCGCATCAGTAGGAGTCCCTCAGGGCTCATCCTTGTCTCCTACCTTGTTTAACATTTATCTGTTACCCTTATGTAAACTTCTCACGGACCTCAATCTCAAACACTTCCTCTACGCTGACGATATCCAGGTCCTGATCCCCATCAAGGAGTCACTCGCGAAAACATTGTCTCACTGGGAAACCTGCCTCCAAAATATCAAACAGCTTCTCACAAGCCTCAACCTGATACTAAATTCATCAAAAACAGAACTTCTACTCATCACGCCAGAAAACAGCTCCCTCACACCCACTCATCCAGCCTCACCAAATACTACACAAGTGAGAGACCTAGGAGTCCTAATTGACAATCACCTAAACCTGAAAGCTAACATCAACAAAACCACCAGAGACTGCTTTTATAAGCTCCAAGTGCTGAAAAGAATAAGACCTCTCTTCCACACACATGACTTTAGAACGATTCTACAATCAATCATTTTCGCAAAGCTGGACTATTGTAACACCATCTTGCTTGGTCTCCCTTCATCACACACCAAACCACTGCAAATGGTCCAAAATGCCTCCGCCCGGATACTCACTAACACCAGGAGAAGAGAACACATAACCCCTATCCTGATAGGCCTCCACTGGCTGCCCATCCACTTCAGAATAATCTACAAGGCCATTCTCACCATTTTCAAAAACATCCATCAATTAGCCCCAATTGATCTCCATATCCCACTACGATTACACAACTCAACAAGACCGACAAGAGAAGCTTACAAAGGAACACTTCAAGTACCTCCAGCCAAAACTACCAGACACATCACGCTTAGAGATCGGGCCTTCTCCACAGCCGGGCCAACTTTATGGAACTCCATTCCCCCAGATCTTAGAATGGAACCCAGCATCTCAATCTTCAAGAAAAGACTCAAGACGTGGCTGTTCACACAGGCCTTTCCTAACTCCAACATTATTTAACTTCCATCAATCAACACACTTCGCTAGTATTAGCATTAATAGCCTCCTCTTACAATGTTGTTATATTTATATAATTATCTGATCTACATTTCCCTTCTTACCCCAAGTTATTGATTTCCTTGTTACATGTAACTGCTTTTCTGCACTATTGTTCAAATTGTAAAGTTTATTATAATCGCACCCCTGTTTCTTGTGAACCAGCATGATGGGACTATCGTCTTGAATGTTGGTATATTAAAAAACTTAAATAAATAAATAAATAAATACATTCTTTCAATATCAAGTCATTTTGAATACATCTACTTGGAAGCATTATTTCCAATATTATACAGGTATTAACAAAAAAGTAACAGTTATTTTGGATTTTATTGTAATTAAAGCTAAAAAGCCATGCTGCAATAGAATAAACTCTACCAGAGTTTTCACAGCCCTGGCTTACTCTTCTTCACACAATCAAATAAAAATACCTTTGTTCTGCTTGAGGGATTGTGGCAACATTGTTAATTTTAATATAAATGATGCTACTTGAATGGTATTAGGTAAACAAAGAGAAATATATTTTCATTAAAAGCCATGCAAGTTCTGTAAGTATGTCGCACTCACCCTATTCCTTGCGCTATATACTCCAGTTGCCGACCCATGCAGGACCGAACTTCGTACTCTACATCCTGACAGAGTGATTTTACCAGTGGAAGAATGTCTCTCTTAATGCTAAAAAAAATGGAGTTTTTATTAATGTAAACAAATTAACTTTAATGGTAACGTGCACTGTAGACAAAAGTACCAGCTGGAATGTTTTTTTGTATGTTTAAAACATTACTGTGCAGTTAGAAGTTACATAATCAGCTTTAAAAGGATTTTTAAACAGGCTGTCCCATGCTAGCTAAATGCTTGGCAGGGACTGGTCAGCTGTCAATTGTAGCTGGGCTTCCTCCTGTTTCCCTCAGGAAGGACCTGCATGCCCCTTGAAGACAACTTTCTGATCAGTTATTTGCATGTGATTGAACATCATAGTGATCCTATCTTTTGGGTCGTAGAAAAAACTAAAATTGGTTATCAGGTTTTTCCAACCAAAGCCACAGCGTAGTCAATAAAGACCTCCTTTCTCTCCCCTCCCCCCCCCCCCCCTCCCCTCCCTCCACCATTAACACATAACTGGAGCTGGAAACCAGGCTGTCTTTAGAAGAAAGGCTTCACTTCTCCTATTGGAGCGTGCATGTCAGCTAAATTATATAGGAGTTTTCCCATTCAATGCCTATGAACAAAACCCTTGAAACCTCAGGTTGCACATTTGTACCAAACATATTTCAGTTTCCAAAGCGAAGGATTAGAAGAGGTGAATCCCAAGGATCAGCATTCCTTGAGACCTTTCCTCATTGTTTATGAAGGGATTTATTGAGTTAGGAATTAGCAATGTGTATTAGAAAGCTACTACATACAGTAAACCTGATAGGCATCCAGTAATTAAGGGTACAGTACAAAGCTTCAACTGTGTCCTTCAATGTGGCTGTGGGAGTAGATGTAAGTGGGAGACAGTCACAAACAGACCATTTGCAAAGGAGGGGATTTAAACTGGAAGCCATTTTATAGCAGTATTACACTTTCTCAATCAATGATTTATATCATAGCAGCTTTATAAGGCAGGAAACAATGTTAAAGAAATAAACAGGGTATTGAAAAACTGAATGTACAAGACAGATACAGAATTTGTTGCACTTAATCCACAACCTTTCCAAATTTTCGGGAAAAGACAATACGCTTCAGAAAGCTGTGTTTTAATAACAATAATTAGTATGAAAGTAATTACTGTGCTTTTAAACTTATGTTGCAAATAATTTGAACAAATAGAAATCCAGGGTGAACCCCCAATTATGCTTGTCATTTAAACTGCTGGTGGTACTGTAAATAACATAGAAAGAAAGAGAAACTACTCACACATGAGCTTCAAACTTGTTAGCTAACTTCCCCAAGATTTTACAACTAGCTATGCGAGACTGCACTGTTTGAGAAAGCTGAGCCTTGGAAACAAGTGGATTCAAAATCTGAAAAAGGAGAGAAAAAGGCAATGGTGAATGTTGCCAACAGCACAGATTACAGACATCATATTTACTTGCTACTGAATTTACCCATTAGTAGGACCCAGATCTTCCATGCTACCATTCGGCTTCAATTGTCTTACCTTTAGATTCACTACCTCTTTCATAAGACTATTCATTAATAATGCTAGCAACTATACAGGACACTTCTTACCATTCTGTTTCTGGATTATCTGAACCTTAGTAAAGGTGAGAAGAATTAAGGAAGGTAAGAAGGGAAAAAAAACCACCTTTCTATAAAATGACTCTCAGAAATACTTTGTAACAGACCCGTGTAAATGTAACAATACAGACAAGCTTAGTGGCTTATTTTGGTTGGTGCCTGCAACTTAATGGCTGTTAACATCTCAATCCAATCTGCTGCACTAAATCTTGAACTAAAATAGTTGAATATAAACCACCATCTTAGATTGCAAAGTGTGGGTCTCATGTTCTAATTAGCAACAATTAAAATCAACTTTGATTAGTTTATCTATTAAATGTGTATACTGATTTACATCATTACAATTATTTTAAGAAGTTTAAGTTTGTAGGTGTTGTTACCATTGACCTAATTAACTGGAACGATGAGGCTGCAGGGATCAATGTGCTAATGGACAGGCTGCCACCAGTTAGGAGATGGATTCCAGACTCACTGGAAACTGGGAAGGGGGATCTTAGTCCAACAGGGTGCATTGCACCTTAGAACACAATTTTAATTTATAGGCCACTTTTCTAATATAAAAGCCTACCAAAAGTGGTTCCTGGCAAAATGAATTAAAAAGGAGATAGAAACCAGTCTTCCAACCAAATTATAGGGGACAGTTGCTCAGGAGCATGTAGCTCTGAGTGAAGTACCTGCAAAGATAAGAGTATCCTGATGGAAGGGATGTGGCTAATGCTGAGGAAGCTCAGGGGGATCATGTGAAGAACAGTCCAATATGAAGGACGTCAAATTTCCTGCATCAACTGCTAATAAGAAGCGAGTTGCGAACAGGAAAAATAAAAAAAAGAATGCATTTAGGTGACTCAATGCATACGCCAGTAATCTAAAAAAATACAATTGATGAAAATTAGAGTGCACTGCACTAAAGAGGCGTCGCAGAGGCCTTGTGGAAAGAGGATACTCAGTGGGACATTGCGACACCAAACATACTTGAAGATCAGAATGATAAAGCAGACAGACTGGGGGGTGCGGGGGCCGCCTATGTTAAAGATGCCGAACAGTCAAACAGGATGCAAAGATCCGCAGGAAGCAAACTGGAATCTCTACAAATAGGAATTCCATGCATGTCCGGGAAACACAGAGCAGTGGAAGCAGTCTCCCTCTCACCTGATCAGGATAGTGAAACAGACTGTGAAATGTTAACGCAGATTAAAAAGGCTGAGAAAACTGGAAACCCAGTAATAACGAGAGCTTTCAAGTGGATGAATATTTCACCAGGGCTTGTGAGGGAGGTAGCTTCTAGCAGGCATGGGCTATTGTTTCTTTCCTTTCATTTCACTTAGTTAGAGAGCATACCAAATGTTTTAATGTGCGTTCAAACTTTTAACATGCACTTTAACTCATTTCTTTTTATTTTATACTTATGCAATTCCAAAATGTCATCACGAGAAACATTCTGCTTCAGAAAGCATTGGACACACGGCCAAGAAAAAAAAAGGCAATAATCCCAAACCAATATTTTATTCTAGCCCCTAACAAATTAAGGGAGAGGAGTCAAAATAATACAAGATTACTAAGCGAAAGAAAGAAAATAAAAGGAAAAGACACCTCTTAATCTTGCCTAGTTACTTCTCAGTCACAGAAACAGCTCCTGTGATTATCTGGGGAGTCCAAAAAGTAAAGCAACTGTTCAGGGGTAAAGAAAATGATACCTAACTCCAGCATAATTAATAATACACTTACAGGGATATCTTTAAAAAATGACATGCCCAGAGCTCTCAGCTCCTGCCGCATAGCTAAAAATAACTTTCTGTGTTCCTGAGAGATCTAGAAATATCTGGATAAATCCAGATCTTCTGTCCAACAAATAATGCTTGAACTCAACAAAAATACAGGCGCATTTACCCCAATAAACAGATTTGGAAAAAAAAAATATATATATAGGCGCATGATCATATTATGGACTTGTTGAAATACAAAAGACACCAAAAGGATAATTTACTCCCCGGGAGAATTCTGCACAAAAAAATTGAAAATTCTGCACCAAAAATTAAATATTTGGCGCGCACATTTTCTAAAGTCTACAAAATTCTGCATATTTATTTGTCATAACAACACAATATTTTTTGCAAATTATCAATCTGCATTTCAGTGCAATCCAGTATTTTCATTTAAATAATATTACAGAAAACAAAGAGCCTTCACATGTTTCTCACTTAGTAAGGATCTGCAGTGCCCTAGGCAGATCAATATAACACCGCCCCCCCCCCCCCCCCCCACTGCCCTACCCATCCTGAATTGAAAATGCGCCTCTTACAATGGTAGATATATATGGAATCAAGTTCTTCCTTGTACAGTTCTCTCTCTCCTCCCCTACCCCTGGTGACAGCTCTCATATTGCCTTCAGAAGTCCTCCCTACCCATCCAAAGTATGGTTTTCGGGCAGGCTAACCTGTGCTGCACTGTCTTCCATGTGCTTCTGGGGATCATGCTCTTCCTCTTCCGGCAAGGCTTGATGAGAAAATATTAATTAGTGCCATAATCCTGCCTGCGAAAGCGCTCAGAGTGGCAGTGTGGTCTGAATTCTGCAAGTGAAGGGAGAAAGCTGCGGGAAAGGGCAATTCTGCATTCCCGCAGTAGCACTGCATTCCCCCAGGGCTAATGGTTCTATCCTTTTCCTCCTTACTCAACATCTCCAACAATGTTGACACATTTACTCTCTCCGATAAAATAGGAGGGAGAACGGATTCTTCTTTCTAGCTTCCTCCAGTCTCTTTCTCAGGAAGAAAAACATGTATTTACAGGTGGAAAGGCTGCAAGAGCAATACCCAAAACCTCCTGTAGGTATTTATGAAAGATGGCCTTGAACCAGAGTCTGCATGGTTTGGAGCTAGTGCCTTATGCATACAGCCACAGTCTGCCTCAAAGAGTTCCAACTTCAGACAGCAGATAGCCTGCTGTATGGTCCTGGCCGTGAGGATCTGGATTGGTGGTCAGGGGATTCAAACACATGGAAGGTGTTTCCAGTATTTAGACAGCTAGGATGCCAAAGAAAAGTTAGGGATCCCAAAGGAACACTGTGAGCTCTTCTCCTGGTATATACTAATATTATATTATGAGGTTAAGTCTGGAAGTTTTGTGCCACGCCTGTAAGTAGAAGCCTTGCTTCAATTGTGTTGTGTGCTGTCTATGAAGAGGATCTACTGTGAAATGACCTGCACTGAACACCTGGACTGGAAGAAAGCTGTGAGTTACCTGTTAAGTTACCTGGAGTGCAAAAGTCAGGAAATGTTATTTTGTCACTGTTATTAAATAAATCAGTATAGATACATAATACCTGTGTGAGTGTTCTACAAGGGCCAACAACCTGACACCCGGTACTTTAGGGAAATTTAGGAAGGGGAAGTTAAGATGTCTCACGTAGTTTGCCATCTGTTCCATTTTCCTATGCAACCGCATCTTGTCTTGAATTAAAGCTGCATCCACAGCTTTTAGCCCTGAACCTATAACTTCAAACTTCCCTTTTATTTCACAGTCTGGGCTTCCTGGACTTGCACCAAGTCAGACTCAGATTTACTAGTACTATCAAGTCAGAGGCACACCAAGTGACTGATGAAGCCACTCTCACAAGAGCAGACCAGATGGTACCTAATGTGGACTACAGCTGGCTTGACCAAGAAAGGTAGAGGAACTCTTACCAGCTTAAGGCCAGATATCAAGGGAGAATCGGAAATACTCCCACCAGAGCATAGGACATTCTCTTCCACCATCTCCTTTCCAGCTTGATCTTGCTCCAAGCCCTTGCGTTGGCTTGTGCCTCTCTCCTCCACCATTATAATGTTACAAGGCTTCTCGCTCTGCAGACCAGCCCCTCCCACAAGGAGCAAGGCACTGCCATCTTTGGCATGTGCCATTTCCTGTCTCAAGCCCACATAAACCTCAGGTCTTGCTGGCAACACTTGGTCCAAGAGCTAAGGAAAACATTGCCCCAAAAGTCCTCTGCTCCTCCAAGGGACACCGACAAGGGGCCCAAGCCTCCCCCAATCCCAGAAGTATGGCTGGCAAAGCCATCCAGATGAGGTTGTTCTGGCAGCAAGGACAACAATTCTGAGGGTAAGCACAAGGCCTTCCTTTCCTTTTTGGAGGTTTAATGAGGAAAATGAGTGTCTTAAGGAAAAAATGCTGAAGTAAAGGGAACATCGCATTCATGCCACCATCTTGAATCCTTCCCTTCACGTTAACTCATTTTATCATACAATAAAAGGTTTTAGTGAATGTTGACACATTGTGCAACAAAATGATTTTAGTGCACACTAAAAAAAAATTAACACAATAAAACAAAACAACATTACATGAAATGAAAAAAAATTAATGAAACAAAAAAAAAGACTGAAACAAAATGAAAGAGAGAAAAAACGTTTTGGCTGAAAACACTCCTAGTTTCTAGATGGTTCATGGAGCAGCTGGTCTTGGAACCAAGAAAGGGAACTACTTTAGATCGAGTTTTTACTGGAATGCAGGAACTGATGCAAGGTGTAATGTGGTGGAGCTGTTTGACAATAGTGATCCTAATGCCGTCAAATCTGTAATCAGTGAAGGACAAATGCTAAGTAAAACTACTGCAGTTGTATCTAACTTAGGGAAGGTAACTGTATAACAGCACACATACGGGTAAAGTCTGCATCTACATAAAAATGGAAAGCATATACACAAATGATTTCCCTGCTCCAAATTTCCTCTCGGGAACACCTCTTTGCAGTACACACAAAAGTATGAATGAAATTGCTTCCATTCATACTTTTACGTGTACAACCCCCCAAGGTTATTTTCAAAAAGCACATTCCTGTATGTAAAACTGCTTTTTATGCACGCAAGGGCTTTTGAAAATTAACCCCATAAAAAAGAAACTATGATCAAATGAGGAAATTGGTTAGAAGGAAAATAAAAGGAGCAGTTGTGATAGTTAAAAGCTTGCAGGAGGCATGGAGATTGTTTAAAAATGCCAGGGTTCGTTTTCACCTGCTGTGCAGCTCAAGTAGTTAGCTGGATAAACCCTCTACGCTTAGGTATCCCCTGAAGAAGATGGCATATAGTCATCGAAACTAGGGTCCTAGTTGGGAGTAGTTCAATTTTTAGTGGGGTGTATGTGTGGATTGGGTAGTATTTATGTTTGTGGAGATTTCTGCATTTTATATTTTGTATAAATAATTGAAATAGTTTTGGTAAACAATGAATACAATTTAAATATTTCCATACATGTTTATGACACCATTTTATGTATATCTAGTTCTAAATAAAACAGTAATGTTTTCCTGCAGACTGGAGCATGGAGCACTTGTTCAGCTTTGTTTGAAGGAGGTTTGGAGAAAAAATGTAAGAAGAAAAGTGGATTGATTTGGATAAAATTACAAAACTACTTTAGGTAGGAATTTAGAGATCTTAATACTACCCTGTTTTGTTTTTTTTATTTGTGTATTTACTTACCCAGATGAGCTGATGTTATAGCCACTAGAAATATTACTTTCCAGGTCAGAAAATCATGGTCAGTGCTTGCTAAGGGTTCAAAAGATAGAAACATCAGCACTGAAAGTACAACACTGAGGTCCCACTGCGATGGGAGAGTCCTTATTTATTTATATTTTATTTATTTATTTAAATTTCTTATATACCGGCATTCGCGATGGGAGTCGCATCATGCCGGTTTACAAATAACAAGGTGTGACAACAGAATAAATACTTAATAACTTAAAAACATTAACATGTGATAGAAGAATAAGGTAGCAGTTACAATAAAACAGGGATAAAATGCAACTTGGAATGAAGAGAAGGCAAAAGAGAGATTAACACCTTATTGGGTAGAAGCCCCTTAATAAACTTTGTTACCATGGAAAGTCTGGATACTGGAAACCCTTCCAAGTGCTGGTGATATACTGCAATAATACTCAAGTAAACAGAAATAGAATTGGTCTTTAGTCCAGAATTTAAGAGATTTAGGAGATTCTGAAGCAACATAAACATTGCATATTTGATTCGGAGATGCAGCCAATTGTAAGCATGTCTAATAGATGGTTTTCTTGCTGCTAAAATTATGTCTAACTTCTGTGGAGAAAGGCAACTTGTGTACCAGCTGCCCTTTAATATCCATGCTGTGAAGGCTAGACACTGAAGGTTAGAAGGAAGGAGAGATCCATTCTGTTGTGTCAGGAGAGATGGGAATACTTTTAAGTGAACTGGTTCAACAACAGCAAGTCTTTACAACCATAGAAACTATAGTTGGTATGGCCAAAAGAGAAATATTAAAATCATTTTACCCTTCTCCTTCTGTAATTTGAATATTGTTCTGGCAATGAGAGATATTGGAGGAAAAGCATTAAATGTTCATTCCAAGGAATCCGGAAAGCATCTCTTTCTATGATATCCAAAGATGACCTTTTCAAGTGGTACAGAGGGGATTTGTGATTGAATGGTGCTGTGAATAGGTCTATCATTGGCTTCCCCCGAAAAGGAACTGAAGCATATCGGAATGAAGAGGACAAAATCAGTGAATCTGCTAAGACACTGTCCTTCCCTGGAAGATGAATTGAAGTGAGGTCTATTTCCCATACTGTTACCCAATTCCAAATATTGCATGCTTCCTGCACAATTTTAAGGAACCTCCCTGCTTGTTTATATAATACATTACTATTATATTTTCCATCTGAACTTGAACTACTATTTTCTTGAGCCATGGTCCAAATAGAAGAAGGGCTTTGAGTCTAGAAGGTTTATATGAAGAGCTTAATTCTGTCTGGATCAGGTCCTTTAAGAATATAATGTTTTGAAATGTGCTCCCCTACCTTGACTGGAGGCATCCATGGATAAGAAGTGCTGAATCTGTAGCGGGTGGGGGTGGAATAACTGAATGCAGAGGAGATTGGATGGATGAGTCGACCATCTTAAAGATTGAATGAGATGTCTGAAGACTGGAATTCTGTGGGGTAACTGATGTAGATGCTAACTCCAAGGGAGTTTTAAATGCGACTGAGTGATTCTCATGTGAAGACGCGTAAAGAATGTCACATGGACCATGCCTGCCATTTATCCCAATATTTCCATGTAGATTCTGGTAGACATTGCTGGTTTGATGGATAATCTTTGAACTATGTTAATCAGGTTGTGCATCCTCTTTAGAGGTAGAAAACCTATTTCTTTTCAAGTATAAAGATGTGCTCCTAGAAACACCAAACTTCTTCTTTTAGAAAGATGGGATTTTTTTCACAATTCAATAGAAACCTTAGAGAGAAGAGTTTGACTGTTAGGACTCCTGGCCGCTGGTCGCCGTGCCCGGGCCCCCTTACCTCTCCTGGAGGACGCTCATATCAACCTCTCTTCCCAGCGGGCCGGGGCGGCCTAGCCCCGAATCCTGTGGCAGCGGCCTGCCCATGCGGCCCTGGATGCCGCCAACTCAGCCTCCGCAAGCGTCTACCTAGGCGCGCACGCGTCTCTCCCCTTCTTAAAGGGGCTGCGGCGGGAAACTTCTCTGCAGCCCAGGAGATGACGTCACTGAGCTTGGGTATTTAAACCCAGCTCAGATCTTAGCACCTCGCCTTGGTAACAGGTCAGGCTCCTTGGTGAGTGCATTGTTGCTTTTTCCTGATCTTGTGTTACAATTTGTGTTCCAGATCCTGCGTTCCAATTGTGTTCCTGATCCTGCATTCCAGTTTGTCTTCCTGATCCTGTGTTCCCATCCCGTCTCCACTCCTGCACCGTCCTCGGACTGACTTCCTGGTTTTGACTTCTGCTTGGTATCCTGACTATGTTTTTTCGCTGCCTGTCCTGACCTCCGGCCTGTCTCACTGTTCTGCCACTTCGCTGCCTGCCGTGAACTCCGGCCTGTTCCCGGTTACGCCTGCCTGCTGCCAGCCTTGACCCGGTCTGCCTGGCGCCGCCTTGCCTTCTTCCGGACACTCTTCGGGAGTGACCTGCGCCTAAGTCCTGCTGGCCCCGGCACCCAAGGGCTCAACCTGGTATAGGTGAAGCTCCTGTAGGGTCCTCCCCACCTGTACCACCTCCCGACGACAAGGGTCATTGGGGGCTTGCCCTCGGTGGTGATTCCAACCTCGTCGTGGCTCAAGGGTCCACAAACACAACATTGACTAATAAAATCAGTATTTTGAGTTGCTTCCTTTGAGGATCTATTCAGTTATCAGCCAGTCATTTAAGTATGGAAACAACAAGACATTGTTCCTTCTGACATAGGCTGCTCCTACATTTTGTGAAGACTCTTGGAGCTGCAGAGAAGCCAAATGGGAGAACATGCTATTGGAGGTGCTTTTCAGCTACTGAGAATCAGAGATATTTTTCTGTGCCTGTATGAAAAGGAATATACATTTCAGCATCTTTTAATTCTAAAATGGTTAACCAGTTGCTGATTATCCACTGAGGTAGAATGGTACTGAGGGAATTCATTCTGAACTTTTCTTTCTTTAGAAATTTGTTCAGTTTCCTTAAGTCCTGAATAGGGCAAAGCCTCCTGATTTTTTATGAATTGCAAGATATCTAAAGTAAAAATCTTTCCCTTTTTTTCTTATCAGAACTGGCTTGCATGAGCTAGTAGTAAGGAGTGTATTTCTCTCTGTAATATTTAAAGCTGGTCCAGAGATGTATGTTGGTTGCACAAAAATAGAGTACGAAGAACAGTCTGAAAATTTACATGATAATTTTGAGATCCCAGTGATCTGTGGTGATGTCTGACTGTTAGGTATAGAAAAAACAAAGCCTTCTCCCAATTAGAAGAGCTGATGGAATAAATAATTAGAATGTTTTGTAGTCAAAAACTTTCAGACGGTTTTGTGATAACCATTGGTTTTATTTTTGCTGGAACTTTTCACTTGGATGTGGTCTAGTCTGAGTCTGATGTAATTGAGACTGTTGTTGTAGAGGATGTTGTCTCTGCATGGGGTACGGAAGATAATTTCTTCTATAGTAGTAATATTATCTCCTGTAACACTGTGCCTGATATCTTTTGCGATACATAATAGGATCTGATGTCAAAGTTAATAGTGTTTTTAAAGTTGAACAGTAGTCCTTTATGATATTCACTGTCTCCTTTATTTTAATCCCAAATAAATTATCTCCTGAATATGGAGCATTGACCAATTTTTCATGCACATCTTCTCTAATTCCACCTTCCTTGAGCCATGCTAATCTTTTTGCACCAATAGCTAGGGCTATTGATCCTGAAGTATCAAATCCATCATACACTGACCTTGTAAGATGTTTTGTGTATTCATCTGCCTCATTAATATGTGGTGTAAACTCATCCTGTAAATTGAGAGAAAGATCTTCTGATATATTTTTCATTTTATGTAAGATATTATAAAAGGTATTCAATCAGTTGTAACTGGTGAGCTGAAATTCTACTTTATAGCATTGAAGCTTGGAAAAACAATTACCCATATTTTCTAAGAATCTAAGATCTTTTCCTGGAGGATCATTTGAGTATATCTTTGACTTCTTAGCTTTCTTCAGTGCTGACTTAACCACTACAGAGTCACAAGGCAGTTGGACAATTTTGGACTTTACTTTTGAGATCAATCTTGGTAACCAGCAAGTTAGAAAAAGGTGTTTTTCATATCTTTGTTTGAAGGTCTTAAGAAGGTCCATATTCAAAAACATTTAGTCAGTTAACACAGAGGTTAGCTGGCTAAATGAATATTTGGGCAGTCATCCAGTTAAATTCTAGACAGCTAATAAGATAACAAACTAAGGGCCTGATTCATTAAGGTATATTCCCATAGATACAGACGGGCAAATTTTAAATCGTCCAAGTGCGTAAAATATTGGGGTTGTGTCATAGCTGGGCCTTGCGCGCACTGCGCGCATATTAAGTAGCCGGCCGAGCGTGTAACCCTTGTTACGTGCACAAGAGCCAGGCCAAAGAAAAGGGGAAGTCTGGGGGGTGGGGAGGGGCGGGGCTTGAAGTGCCGGTACAGCGGCCATTTGCCGCAGTGCCGGGGGATCGCGCACCGGCAGCAACTTACTTCAGGTCGGGCCCTGAAGTAAGCTGTGAAATAAAATAAAAAGAAGTAGAAAGGTAAGAATTAGGGGTTGGGAAGGAGAGGGGAAGGGAGGTTAGGGTAGGGGGTAGGGAACTGGGGAAGGCTGCGATGCGTCACTGCACGAAAATTGCTTTATTCCACCCCCTTGCGCGCGCTGCCCCAGATTTTATAACATGTGCTTGCCGGCGCACGCATATCTTGTGAATTGGAACATCAGGAGTTTGCTTGGGAGTTTTAATATATTTTAGAATACCTGGAAAATCATCTGTTATTTGTCTCTTCTTGCAAAGGAACACATTTTCTGTTATCTTTCTGTATACGAAATATCCTCTGATGGAATAGGACCTTCTCATTGGTTCAGGATATGGCTCTTCAGGTAAAGCAGGTGAATCCTGCAAAGATTCTCCTGAAAACTCTTGAGAAGAGGTATGGGAATCTTCATCTGAGTTCAAAATTATAAGCAGAGACTTACCTCTCAATTAGGTTGATTTTTTTTTCTTGATGCACTACTGGAAGAGTTTGATATAAAGGACTGTGAATCCATTTGAGTTACAATCTTTGTAAGAATGAATCCATCTGGGAAGTAGGAGAAGGAGTTGATGGTATATTTTTCATGTAATTATGAATGAACTCTATCCACATCTTTGCAGAAAAGGACATGTGTCAGATGCTGGCAGTGTTATTGACGACGCAACCGATTCTGGTATTAGTGTGTAGATGCTCTCTACACTCTTTCCAGACTGAGGATATCCCAGAGCCTCCTCGCCACAACTGCAACACCAGTCCCGCCCAGAAAGACGGTAGTTCCTAAATGACTCCGTGAAAAGGTACTCAAATGGGCCCATGACTCTCATGTGGCAGGTCATCCTGGGCCACCCAAACTCTCAAACTCCTCCTTCGCCACTATTGGTGGTCTCACATGAAGTCAGATGTAAAAGTATTGTAGAATGTTGTCTTATCTGTGCTAAGCATAAGAGCACACATGCCTAACCTTGGGCATTGTTACAGCCATTGCCTGCGCCTGAGGAACTCTGGACCCATCTGTCCACTGTTTTTGTCATGGACCTTCCTCACTCCAACGACCACACTACAATATGGGTCATGGTAGACCATTTTTTGAAAATGGCTCACTTCACCGTACTTCCTAGCTTGCCATCTGCACCAGAGCTGGCTTGTCTCTTTGTGCAACATGTCTTTGGCCTTCATGGACTTCCTTCGCACATCCTTACGGACTGAGGTGTCCAATTCATGATCTGGTATTGGAGGGTCTCTGCAAAAGATTTGGGATAGCACTAGATTTCACATCCGCTTACCACCCGCAAGGAAATGGGCAAACAGAAAGAATTAATAAGGTTCTCAAAATCTTTCTGAGAATGTATGTCAATGAGCGACAGGGCAATTGGGCTATTCTTCTTCCATAGGTAGAGTTCTGCCATAACATAATTAAGACAGCCTCAACACCAGGCGTCGCGTGTGGGAAGCCAGATAACATCAAGGGGCACCCTGCAGCGCTTCTCACCCCACAGTCATGGGAGGGGAAGTGAAGGAAACAGCTTAATCTTCACCTGGAACTGGAAAGAAGCAGCAATGTAAGTGCTGCGATCATTAGACCCGCCCCCCCCATGACATCACTAACATCGGACAGTTAAGACAGCCTCAACACCAGGCGTCGCGTGTGGGAAGCCAGATAACATCAAGGGGCACCCTGCAGCGCTTCTCACCCCACAGTCATGGGAGGGGAAGTGAAGGAAACAGCTTAATCTTCACCTGGAACTGGAAAGAAGCAGCGATGTAAGTGCTGCGATCATTAGACCCGCCCCCCATGACGTCACTAACATCAGACAGTTAAGACAGCCTCAACACCAGGCTTCGCGGGTGGGAAGCCAGATAACATCAAGGGGCACCCTGCAGCGCTTCTCACCCCACAGTCATGGGAGGGGAAGTGAAGGAAACAGCTTAATCTTCACCTGGAACTGGAAAGAAGCAGCGATGTAAGTGCTGCGATCATTAGACCCGCCCTCCCATGATGTCACTAACATCGGACAGTTAAGACAGCCTCAACACCAGGCGTCGCGCGCCAGGCGTCGCGCGCTGAAGGGGCGCAACAAAGGGGCTCTCCCCTTTGTGCACCCCTTCGTGAAAACCTTTGTGTATATGTAAAAATCTATATTTATGTTTCCTTTGTTAACTAAGCTGTTTCATTGTATTCGACTAAGGAATTTTTTCCTGCTTTTTCTGTTTCACTGTAAACCGGCATGATTTGCATTTAATGCAAGAATGTCGGTATATAAAAGTTAAAAATAAATAACAATCAATTGGCTGTTCCACAGGCTCATCCCTATTCCAGATTGTCTATGGCAAGCACCCACGGGTACCTCTACCCTTTCCGCTCTCAGAAGCATGCCCGGCAGCCAATACCACAAGTCAAGATCTTAAAATCCTCTGGCAAAGAACTAACCAACTACTCACCAAAGCAGCCAGCTGATTCAAAATACAGACAGATAAAAAACAAAGACAAGCCCTCAATTTAAACCACGAATCTAGTATATTTGAGCACTCAGAACCTATGGCTTAAAACTCCATCAACTAGATGTGCACCCATGTTCATTGGAGTAGCAACCAGAAGGAAAAAGGATCAATAAACACTGCAATATTGGATCAATTTCCGGTTTGTTTTTTTGGACCTTCCCATGTTCATTGGGCCATTTCCTATCTTACGACAGATCAGAACTGTAACATATCAGGTGAAGTTACCACCCAGCATGAAGCAAAGAGGAGCAACGTCAGCCCCTGTGGCCAATGGGGATCCTTTCTCAAGCCACGAGGGCTGAAAGTGGAGGAGGCTGCTGCTGCTGCTAGTTCAGTGGGGGGAGAGAGAGAGTGAGTGAGTGAGCTTGAGCAAGCATATGTGTTTGAGATCCTGTATGTGTGTGTGGGGGGAGGGTATTGGTGTGGGTGGGTGGGTGTGTGTGAGAGAGAGAGAGAGAGAGAGAGAGAGAGAGAGTATGTACATAAGTATGTGACTGAAAACCCATTTGGGTAAAAGAGAGTATGTGTGTGTGATTGAGAGCCTGTGTATGATTGATATCCTTTGTGTGTGAGAGAGATAATGTATATGTATGTTTAAGACCCTGTGTGTATAAGTAAGTGAGAGAGCATGTGTATCTGTGTGTGACTGAGAACCAGGGTAGGTGAGAGAGTATGTGAGTATGTGATTGAGAGCCTGTGTGTAACTGAGAGAACAAGAGAGAAATTATGTGTAAGTGTATGAATAAGAATCTGTATGTGTGAGAGCAAGAGATAGCATGTATATGTGTGTGATTGAAAGCCGGTGTGTGTGTGTGTGTGTGTGTGTGTGTGTGTGTGTGTGTGTGTGTGTGTGTATGAAAAGACAGACAGCATGTGTGTAAATGTGTGATTAAAAGCCTATATAAGTGAGAGAGAAAAAGTATGTGTACATGTGTGTGATTGAGAGCCAGTGTGAGAGAGGAGAAAGTTGCAAGCAAACCATCCCTCCTCCTGCTAATTCAAAACAATCTCAGGGCACCTGGATATCAAACATTACCAGGTATGCAGAGCAAAGCATTTTTTTATCCTTATTATTTTTCATGATTGGGTCTTTGTGTCTGCTAATTGAAATATTTTATTGGTATCTAGACATTTTTGCTATGAGTTTTTAATTATTGGATATTCCACTCATCAGTGTTTCGAAATAATCTGTTCTTTTTATTATGGTTTTACTGCTATTGATTTTATATTTCTTGATTTGTTTTATGAGGACTGGTGATGTCTCTCTTTTTCCTTTGTTACACTGTATACAGTCTCTCTGACTTGTTGCAGTTTACAGTTCAGCTTTTGTCTGCATGTTTCTATTTATGCTTTATGATCTCTTTATTCTTTGTTAGGTGAGGGTCTACACATGTGACTGAGGTAAGGTATTCTGCTGGAATGTAGTTTCTGGTACGGTTCTATAGCAGCCTAGCTTGGTCCATTTTCCTAATAGGAGTATTGGAGTTTTAAGGCCTGGTGTAATATTTTCAGTTTTGCCTTGTAAGGTGGTTACTGTTTGAATGTTGGAAAATTGGTGCTGTTTTGGTGTGGGATATTTACTATTTATACAATTTCTGTTCAGAGTACTTATCTTTTCCTTGTGTCATTCTCAATAAAAATAATACTGGGCATTTTTTTATTTCCGCTATGAATTGTAATGAGCAGTGTCATACATGTAAGCGTGGTCTATCAGGTGTGTCATGATGGGAAAAAGGTTGAGAACCACTGCTCTAGGGGGAGCACCTGGGCCAGCAGGGGACCGGGAAGTAGGGCAACACCACTACGTGTGCTTGGCGACACACTGGTTGAGAACCACCGCCCTATAGGACAAGAGAGACGGGGGGAGGGGCTATGATACAGATTTTTTTATTCTTTAAGGCTATTAATAATGCACAAGAATCAAAATTTTTCCAATGGAAAGGAAGCTGCAAAAGCAGGGATCCTGATATGAAACTTTTATTTTTATCCTGGTTCATTATTTTTTCCAGTCCTTCACTTAAGTTGTTACCCCTGTTGAATGTAAACCGATGTGATATTCATTTGAATGTCGGTATATAAAAGTTATAAATAAAAATAAATAAGGGACTAGACTCAGAAACACCAGGAAATATTTTTTCACAGAAGTGCAGGAAGTATGGAATGCCCTCATGGAAGAGGTGGCGAAGACAAGGATAATGGAATTCAAAAGGGTGTGAGAAAAACACAGAGGATCCCAAATGGCTAGAGGATGAAAATGGGGTAACCTGTAGTGTAAGAGTTTTTTCCCCTCTAGATGGTTGTCATGTTTATGCAACTGGCGAAGATATATCAACGATATATTTTTTTATATAAACAACCAAAAACATTCAAACACATTTTTTAAAACAATCCTTGTAGGAAGTGAAACATTTCCTCAAATGAATGCACCTCAGCAGCCTGGGATGCTGCGGGGGAACCCTACCATCATTAGTGACTGTGCATGAATGTTAATTTTTATAAAAAAAATTTCAATATGCTGCAGTTAAAAATAGACCAAAATTATAAATGTTGAAAACTTATGTCCCGATTTTAAAAAGGCCGCGCACATAAATTTTGGGGGTTACACCCGTGGCCAAGCCTTGCGCGCCACGTGCGTATTCCCTGATACGTGCCGAAGTGCTGGCCTGTCTGAAATGGGCAAGCCGGGACGCGTGGTCTGGGTAGGAAGGGAGAGCCGGGACAGCACCATTAGCCACTGTCCTGGGGAAGCGCGCGCCAGCTAGACGCCGGCATGCGGAGTCTACTGCTGCTCCAAAGCAGCAAGGTAAATACAAAACTTATAATAGTTGGGGGTCGGGGAGGAGAGGGGCAAGTGCAGGAAGGTTAGGTAGGGGTAAAGGGAAGTTCCCTCCCAGTACGCTCCTTAATTGGAGTGGACTGGGAGGGAACTGGGGAAGTCCTACTTGCGTCGCAGCACATAGCTTTTTAAATGCCCCCCCTCCCCACGAGTCCCGACCCGCCCACACATGTGCGTAGGGATTTTAAAATCCGGCTCGCATGTGCGCAACGTGAACCATATTTTATAACATGCACGCGCTGACACGTGCAAGTTATAAAATACCCACATCCATGTGCATGTTTTAAAATCTACCCCATTCGATTTTTGTAACTCTCAGGTGAGAAAGCAAGACTGTTCACCCGACACTGCCTAGTGTTTCAAAAGTATCCCTATAACGATGGCAGTGCATTTATTTATTTATTTATTTATTTAACAAATTTTTTTATACCGACATTCGTAGGAACATCATATCGGTTTACAAAGAACTAAGAGAAATACAGCGAACAAGGTAAAGGGGATGGGTGCAAATAACAATAGATATACATTAACGAATAAGAAAGTAATAGTACAAAAGAATACTGCAAACAGATAACCGTAAACATACTAATAAAATAAAGGGTGAGCTGAGGCGCCCAATAAGGGGAGAAAATAAATAGCTACGCTAAAATAATAAAATGGAGGGGACGGGAAGGGAAGGGAGCTGGAAGACTTCTGCTGCCCTGAGGCAGAGAGTTGATGGTGAATACTCTCGAATCCCTGGGCAGCATCTGGTGACCGGTCTTGATTTCTCACCTGAGAGTTACAAAAAGCTACGTTTTCAACATTTATAATTTTGGACTATTTTTAACTGCAGCATATTAAAAATTTTTTAAAAATTTAACATTCATGCACAGTTACCGATGATGTTAGGGTTTCCCCGCAGCATCCCAGGCTGTTGAGGTGCAATAATTTGAGAAGCTGTGCTTTACTTCATGTAAGGACTGTTTTCAAAAATGTTTTTGAGGGTTTTTTTGTTTGGTTACATTTACAACTCGTTTATGTATGTTTTAGTAGTTGATACAATATGTTTTTTTTATCTGGCATGGATCTATCACAGAGTTAAGTGTCTTTCATAACTGGATAAACTCTCTTGATCCTCATTTACAGTTCAGTATGGAACACAGTAATGTATCCTTGCCGTTTCTGGACATTCTGATTACCATTAAGGATGGTCTTATTGAAACATCTATTTTTCGTAAACCAACAGAACACAATAACCTGTTGAGATATGAGAGTTTTCATCCACACAGAATCTGCCAAAGCTTACCTATTAGCCAGTTTTTACAGCTTCATCGTTTATGTTCAGATCTAAGTGAATTTAAGTAGCAAATTATGGAGATGCAAACATGATTTTTAGAAAGAGGTATCCTGCTGAAGCCATCAGGAAGGCATAGAAAAGAACCAGATATGCCAATACAGATTTATTATTGTAATATAGAATTTCAGAAACAGATGTAAGATCTAAATGTGCTATCCGTTATTCCAACAAATCTAATGTTCTTATGAGGATTATAAAAAAATATTGGCATATCTCACAGTGGCAAAGTGTATTTCAAGATCCTCCATGATTTGCATTTTCAAGAGGCCAAAACATTAAAGAACAGGTTGGTAAGTCAACTCTCCCTATTGCTAGCACTGGCATGACTATGTTCCCTGGACATTCTAGGTGCAATCGGTGTTTCCATTGCGATCAGACTACTGAAGTTCCAAAGTGGCATCCTCCCAAGAGACAACATATTGTCAAATTACACCATCGCACAGTCTGTTCTTCTACGTGGGTGGTGTATGCCTTAATCTGCACAAAAAGAATGGTGAAGACACGTTTCAATGAACACAAGAGTTGTTTAGTGACACAAAAGATCAAGTCACTGATTCTACACTGTATACAACAGGCTCACAACGTTGGACAATTGCGTTAGCTTGTGATAGATCTCATTATATCCTTGTCTCAAGGTGGAAACAGAAAAGCTTTACTCAATTACAGAGAATAGTATTGGATCTCTATGGTCTCAATCTAGAAATAGATCGGTATTACTTAGTATGAAAGACGATGTTTACTGAAAACATTTTTTATAGAAGATCTTTAATTATATTGCTCATATTTTTGCCGATAAAGTTTTATTATATCAACTGCTTAATGGTTGCCAGCGTTGTGATGTGTTCTTTTGCGATTGGTTTCCAGGATTTCCCGCACGCAAAGAGATTACATCTTTTCAGTGATGTAAAGTGAACAAGGGTAATTTGAAGGGAAGCTGAGTTTAAAAATGGTTGGGATGTGACTCAGTACCCGCACATGCTGTCGTTTAGTTCCCCTGAAGCAAAAGGTTATCTCCCAAAACGCGGTCCATGTTGGGACTTTGCAGAACGAGGCATTCAGGTTTATTGTCGAATGGTATATTCTTTTGCAAAGAACAGGACATCCAACTATACCTGGGAACAATGCATTTCTTTGAGAAAAAAAATAAATTGTAAATTTTGGACACCATAAGGATGAGTCATTCTCATTTAGATAAGTAGTATTTCTTTTATATGTAATTAAAAAGACTTCAAAAATTACATATAATTATATTGCAGCCCCATGATTATAAGCAGGTGCATGCAACACAAGTTGCTGGAGATCTAGTTGCAACATTAGCCCTAAAATATGAAGGTCTTGCAAATATAGGTTGGTCATCTAAATGGGAAATCATTAAATGAATTACATTGTGGAGGAGGAGTTGTTAGCATTGCATTTTGTTTCTTTTTCCTTGGACTTTAATTGTGTAATGTAACATTTCTGCATGGGGATAATCTCCACAGAGCAGCCGACAGAACCCTAAACACCTTGTTGGGCAGACTGGATGGACCATTTTGGTCTTTATCATCTACCATTTACTGTGTTAATATGGACCATTGATCTGATCTAGCATGGCACTTCTTATATTCTTATGCTTCTTTTTGCAGGAAAACTCAGCAAATACATTTTGTACTGTTTCCTACAATTTCTGCCATGATTTTCATGTAACCGAGGGCAGCCTGTTGAGTTTTCTACAGTACTAATAGAAAGCAAACCCATGTAGCAGCATCCTTTCATTTAATTAGATCAAAGGTATCAGCATAAACATTTCATTTTAAATAAACATGTTTTAATAATGTAAACCAGTATGCATTATTACATAAAGTACTAAAGATTTCCCTATTGTGGCTGAGACCCACCTTTTACAGGCTAACCTCACAGGGTCTGATTTTAAAGGGCTTTCTCCTAGTTTGTTTTGTTTGGTTTTTTTTTGTAAAGAGATCATGCCCCCAGAGTTGGCCTTGCGGCTTGGCCACAGCGCTATGTGCTGTGGTGCAGGAGACTCACATTCGAGTCTCCTGTCCATTGGGGCCGACGGGGGATGGGAATGCTGCGGAAATGATGCATCTGGGTCCCGGGGCGGAGAGGGAGGACGACTGCCACTGCAGGAGCAATCCCTGCTAGTTGAAGAGCAGCACTGAATGGTTCTGCAGCGGGACCAGCGTCACCCGTGCAATCATCCTGGGGAGGGGAAAAGGGAGAAAATGGGGAAAAATACAAGACAAATCAGGCCCACAGTGTAAATGTCTGGGAATCTGAATACATTTAACAACAGAAGTGAAGAGTTCAGACAGGTCTAATGCGAGTGAAGGGCGAATATGCTGCGCAACAAAGCAATTCTCATATAAATCGATTGTGAATGACTTCGCATTTTCCCTGGTTATCCCATGTTCTAGAGTGGAAAAGCACTCTATATCGCTTGCAAACTATAAAGGGAACAAATGTCGGAAATGCTGCCAAGACGGTAACGTTTTAATACGGCAATCAGATCTGTGTGGTTGCCTTATTAAAACTTTACTGTCTTGACTGCAGTTTTAGCATTTGGTCTCTTTATTATCAGGATGCATGGCGTGTGCTTCCCTTCTTTAGAAGACTGAATAACCAGGACATCAGAGATTTGTAACCATAACTTATTTACAATGACATTTTAAAACATTTTATAAGATGAAGGGTTTGTCTGCTATTGAAGGCACAATATCTATATTTCTTCAGTTACTTGGTTATAAATCTTGAATAACAATAACTAAGCAACAGTGAAGAACCAGTTGGTTTATTTTATTTATTCAATTAATCTATCAGATTCAAATGAACAGAAACAAATAGGAGACAGGGTTTACGTTTAATTCAAAAGTCATGCCCATATGGCGGAACACAATATAAAGCCACTAGGGTACCTTTTTACTCGATAAGTGAAATGTTTTTACCAGTACATTGAACATTTTCATCAAAAATATCTTATTTTAAAAGCTGAGATTACATCACATAAAAAGACTCTAGGTTTTCACTAGAGACCCCATAATTATGGCTAGAATCAATGGCATACCTGCGTTAATTCATAATTTCATTCTACTCATCACTGTGCAAACAAAAGCCTATTTTCCTGAAATCTGGCACATACCCTGCCAATCCTAGTACCTTTCAGCACCTTAGATTTCTAAAAACAGCTGTATTATGGGTTTGGAGATGAAAACAAGGTGTACGTAAAATATTCAATATAAAAGTGTTTAAGACTTTGCACTCACCTCTAGCTTAGAACAAATAGGATTTTTAAACCTAAATGTCAGACACTGCTGAGAGTTAACACTTTTGGTATTTTTACATGTCTAAATAATAGCAGTTAATTCTTTTTAAAGAAAGGTGATTGTATAAAGATCACTAGTTGTGCACATGCAGTAAGAAAAACAGTGGATCACAGTACCATCACAGAGTGCCGGATCCTGGCAAAATGTAGCCAGAGATCAATACTAAATACATCCACACTGATGTGGATCTTGATTACAACACATTATTGCTTTGGAGAGAGACAGTAACATTTACTGATTAAGAGGTCTATATTCAGAGGCAATTAGCCAGATAGTCACAAGTTATCCGGCTTTTAAATATTTTGAGCTTTATCCAACTAAACATTTGCAATTTCATTATGTGACTAAAATTTAGCTGGATAATTGAGGAGCTTTCTGGAGGTATTTCTGGAAGGAGTTAGGTTAGACAGAAACTCTGATATTCAGTTAGCCAGATAACATATTCAGCTAATGCAGCAGAGCGATCCTAAAGTTAGCTGGATAAACTTATCAAGCTATGTTTAAGATAGCCAGCTATATTCAATAGTGCGGCTGCTCCACTGAATAGCCCTCCAAAGTTAGCAGGAGAAGTTTATCCGGCTAGCTTTGCAATCTGGCCAGTGACTGAATATGGACCTCAACATTCATAGTGGTACAGTATTGCCTTAAACAATGATGTCAACAGAAAGCTAAGCCACAAAGAACAGAAGGCCAAAGTACTGGCTAGCCTATGTTTTAATCTGGTCTTGACACGTTGCTTGGTGTAAGCTTTGCCTTGGCTCATAAACTCATCCAGCCAGGGTATCAAGAGATAACTAACACAAGCCTTCCCTGGTTAGGGAGGTACCTGCATTGATATGGATGCTAATATCTACAGACACTCATTTTTAGTTCCAGTGTTCATATTGATACGTTATGATTCATGAATATAGCTATGAATACAAATGCTAACCAATGCAGCTCTGTGTAGTGATAGCGCTATAAAGATCCACATAAAGAACAAACAAAAATTTAGACAAGAAAATTCAACACAAAAAACTATGCAAGAGAAATGCTATAGTTCTAACACACACATGTAAGTCAGAATATTAGGTATTATAAACACCCCAAGAACCACAAATCAGCACCCTTTTTCACTGCCATAGCATCATAAATAGTTTTAAATGACATAATCACACAATAGAGAAGGTTAGAATAGTTTTCTATTTACAAATACATCAGAGAATATAAACACCAGTGGGCATTAGTCCGTCACAAAGGAGCTGATGTAATAAGCCGTGCTCTCCTTAGAGTGGCTTTTTACTACTGTTTGAGCACAAGTTTTTCAGTGCTAACATAAGCTTGGTATGTAATATAGGTTTTAGCACCGAAAAACACGCAGCAAAGCAGGAGTTAAAACACGTGCTATGATTAGCGCAGATACCTATTACCCTGCAATGCGAGGAGGCATGCTAGTGGGGAGGCTACAGAGCACAGGATCTGTAACTGCAGGAAATGTAACTCCTGATCAGAAGCAGGAATTAAAATTCCCACAGTAATAAGGAGGCCCAGCTGAACCTCCTCCCACTGAAAGACATTAAATTAAAATTAGCTGGGTCGGGAAGGCCAAATCCTCCCTTCATCCCATTCCCAGCGCGTCGAATCCTCCAGGCCAAAACCTAAATTAGAATTGAATTGAGCCAGGTCAACTGAGAGGCAGAACCCTCTCCCTCCCTCCCACCCACCCTCAAAAAATATTTGCTGGGCCAGGCGGTGGAGCTCCTTCCTTCCCACCATCCATGCCCCTTAAAAATTAGCTGGGCAAAATAAGCCAACTCCCCTCTCATCCATCTGCCTGCCTTCCAAAAAATAAAACTGCAGGAACCCTCTAAATCCTCCCCCAGCCCAGAGAATCCCAGCCCAGAAGACTTTACCTCCTCGTGCGGGACTGCTCCCTCACTACTGCTGTCAGTTGTCAGTGAAAGGACCAATCCCCGTTCAGAATTCTGAAAGGACGGCCTTCTGAAAGGGGAATGATGCTTTCACTCACTGCTTATTGTGGAGGGACAAATCAGTAGACTGCAGGCAGTTAATATTAATTTATTCACTCCTCCATTGTCTGCTGATTGGTCCCTCCACTGCCACCTGTCAGTGAAAGGACCAATCCCCTTTCAGAATTCTGAAAGGGGACTGGTCCTTTCACTGACAGCTGACTGTGGAGGGACCAATCAGCAGACGGTGAGGGAGCAGTGCCACCCAAGCAGGTAAGGTCTTCTGAGGCTGGGGAACATTTGGAGGCCGCCTGGTTATCATTTTGTGAAGGCAGGTAGGTTGCAGGGGTTCGGTCACTGGCCCTAGCTAGTTTTTTTGAAGGTGGATAGGAGGGAGGGAGTTACCCCACTCAGCTGGCCTGGCTGGGCTCAGTTAATTTTGAAGTTGGGAGGGAAGGGGTTCAACCCACTTAGCCACCTGGTTAATTTTTTAACTTTTTTTTTAGCATGGATATTCTGCTAATGGCATGCAGAGTGTCAAATGAGTAAAAAAAAAAGCTGTTTAGAGTACTTTTTTTTTTTTTTACTGCTTAGCTATTTGCATGTCATTAGCTTCCTGCATCCCACGGGGCCTCCCTGTCTTTATTGCGTGCATTAAATAAAACCCATGCTAAAAGTTTACTCTGATTTCAGTGTGAGTTTTATTAAATTGGACCCAAAGTGTGAAGAAATAACAGAGGTGTTAGGAACTGCATGCAGCTTCAGACTGAAAGTTGCATCATAGCATTTCCTGTCCCAACTCCTCTACCTGCAGATTCCTTCCTGCTCTGTCTGAGCATTTCTCAGACATGATCTGATATACACATCTTGATACTATACTTTAAAAGAGAGAACAAATGCTGGAATAGGTAACCTATTAGATTACACACTAAACAGATCAATAAGTATCACAGTTAATAGCAGTTAATGGTAAACATAATTCACATTCTATTAAGCTCCTCAGCAGCTAGGATCTGTGGGAGTAGTATAACAATACCTCACAGAGCGGGACTCACAGCAGTCTGGAGAACTCACTTCCCAAAAGTCACATCTGCTGATGCCCATTTGTCTACTCTGCATTCTTCACGAAAGTATACAAAACAGCCATGTTGCTGTTTGTGTACCTCATTTACAGAGGCATAAGCCATGTTTGCCTAAGAAGCAGAGATTGTTCTAGTTGAATGTGCCCAAAGCAAATACAGAGGAGTTCTATGGAATTTCTGGTCCAACCCAATAATATACGACTCAATCTGCCTCCGGATGGAAGTCTTAGAAACTGGAAGACCCTTCTTAGCAGTGATGTTTGATTTAAGACTTTTAACTCGCCTTACCACTAGAAAAACTTTCTAGGGGGGTACACTTTAAAGTCTATATCTCAACATAATAATTAAACTATAAAACAGAATTAGTCAAAACATTTTTACAAAATAAATAATTAAAATATGATCATTAGATAAGACATTCAATATATACAAAATGTAATAAATTATACATAAAATCTTAGCTACAATCACAGAACCATAAATCATATCTAAGAAAACAGAAACTCAGTCAGCCTCAAATGAAAACTTCTACCTTGTCCAGGGTTATAATGGCAGCAGACAACAATTCGGAGTCTTCAGTATGCGTCTGAACTCTAAAAGTCATTTGTGAGTCTAACTTTCTTTAGAAGTGAGTTTCATAGTAGGGAAATAAAACATGAAAAGGCCTGATTTTGGGTCCATGACAGTCTGGACTCCTTGTTATTTGGCACTATGAAGAGGGCCTTATTTTTCAACCTCAGAGAACTACTAGAATGATTGATAGCCATCATCAGACACGTGGCCTACTGAAATTAATCAGCAGACATGTGGGTCTCTGCTAGGCCTAATTGGATCTTAAGGTGGGAGGTGGGACCAGGGAAGCTTAGACAGTTTGTCTGATTTGGACAGGACACACGCGGTGCCTGATACTCTATGAAGTTCTATTAGGGTTCTTTGTATGTTTTATCTATAAAAGTCAGCACTGACTTACAAATGGGGAGACAGACACCCAGGAGAGCATTCTCGCTCTGTCTACCAGAGGTCTCATAAGATTGGCTTTTAATATTAAATAAACTTAAATTGGTTTGTATTAAAGTTGGACCTCTGTGTATTATTGAAGCAGCACAGTTACGCTACTTTTAATGGCACAAACAAATTAGACAACAATAGGTTCATGGGTCTACACATACTAAGGGCCATTTGCTGGATTAGGTTTTTAAACTTCAGTTCTTCTGTCTTGGGCAGACCAATTTTTACTCAAATTTACTATAAATAATATGTGATATCACAAATCAGGGTTCCTAGAATGGAACTTTTAAGGAATTCAAAAAATGTGACCACTTATGAGAAGTTGTTTGGAAAATTCACAGATCAAGTTTAATTGTTTATCTCTTAAAACATTGGCTAACTCTTGGGAAAAGATTCTAGAGTAAGTCTATGATATGCTTGCTCCTAAAATAGTATGTAATACTAAGACTTAGAGAAATACACCTTGGTTTCATGAGGGCTTTCATTTACTTAAATGCCAAATTCACAGGTAGGAAGAAAAACTGGGGAAATGTAAATCAGATGAATCTCTGAGTAAACAGAATGTACAGTATATAGAGAAGCCGTTAGGAGGGTAATTTCAAATGGTCAGCATTGCGCTAAAGGCTGCGAGTTCTTTGTACCCAAAGATTTTAACCCAAATTTTGAAAGTGAACATATGCGCATAAGGCTGCTATGAAAATTCATAGGTTCACCCATTCCGTGCACAGACGTAGGTGCAGAAAGCTTATGCTCGGATCAAGTGTAACTTTGTATATAGATTTATGTGCACACTTTTGAAAATTGAAAGTATGGGCATAAATCCTTTCCCAGTCCCCCCGGACCACCTATTTGGAGTTCAGGTAAAAGTTCATGCAAATTTAGCTTTTGCATGTACTTTTATCCCTAGAATTTCCCCAATTGATATTCAAAGTGCAATTTATCTACCTAAAACAGGGTTTTAGGCACATAAAGTACTTTGAAAATCAATCACTAAATGTGCTTAGAAAATATTCTCTGAACAGCTAAATTTGTCCAATGATTACTCAAAATGAATTTTTCAACTAATTAAGTCAATGGCCCTCATTAACTGAGTATTTTTTCCCATAGACACAAAATGGAAAGCCTTAAAGAATAAGGCTCAATATATGGTAATCAGTTCATTATTTCTGATTCTCAGACAAATAAAAGCAAGTTTACTTACGGTGTTTCCGTAGACAGCAGGATGAATTAGCCATTCTGTCTGGGATGTCCTCCATGCTGTCTGGGATGTCCTCTGTAAACAGAGCTTCTCTCAGCGATTACAGAGCTTTGGCTCTGTGCAACTACTTGTGTCTTCCTGCGCAAATCGGTTACTTCTCCTCAGTCTGTAACATAGGCAGGTGTGTCAGCATGGCTAATTCATCCTGCTATCTATGGAAACACCGTTTATGGTAAGCAAACTTGCTTTTTCCTGTCAATAGCAGGGCTGAATTAGCCATGCTTTTTGGAGTCCCCAGCCCAGATAAGTGGTGCACTATGTATATGCCCTGAATGGGGACTGGCACCCTTGTCAGACATTGAAAGTCTTGTATACACAACCTGCTCACAAGGTACTGTCTGCTTCTTACTGAAGCAGACAATACCACCGAACCCAGTGCTGCATCGGAAGCTGATTGCTGATCCAGACAGTAGTGGGATGTGATGCAAATGACCAGCAATGGCACCTTGTGAAGATCCCTTTCATGAAATGAGAAATCAGGGGATGGTTCAATATTGGACGTCCATTGTTTGAATGATGATATGCCGCCATAGCACTCACATGAACCCTGACAGAGGCTATTGCCAAGCCAAACTCATAGAGAGTGTGAAGGTACTCTAGCAAGGTCTCTGGTGAGTAGGAGAATGGATTTATTTCTTTTGCATGAGACCAATTCAAATAACAGTACCATTTCCCCTGATAATCTTTTCTTGTAGAAGACTTTTGTGATGATATAAGGATGTCCTCAACCCCTGCCGACAAGTAAAGATGGTTTAATACTGTCCTATCAATCTCCATGCTGTGAGATGAAGTGAAGAATACATGGGGTTCAGTAATGTTCCTCCCTCCTGCGTTAGCAGATCCATCCTGTTTTCCAACAAGATAGGAGAAGCTATGGAAAGACGAACTAGATAGGCGTACCAAGCTTGTCTCGGCCACAACGGAGAAATAAGCATCAGGTCCGTGATATCCTTGATGCATTTTTGAATCATCCTGGAGATGAGAGGAATTGGAGGCTAAGTATATAGAAGATCTCCTATCCAAGGTATGCTTCTTGCGTGAATCTTTGTTGGCTGAGATATATGGAACAGATCGCCTGAACTTTTCTGTTACATTCCTTGGCTAAAAGATCCATGTGAGGAAGACCCCATATCTCGAAGAGGTCGTCCTCCATGCCCTGATTTGGAGACCATTCGTGTGGGTGGAACACCCTGCTTAGACAGTTGGCCACTCCTGGAATATAATTCATTTGTAGGGAGATGGCGTATGTCTCTGCCCATTCAGGGATCCAGATCACCTCCTTGCAAAGTGGCCAGGAACCTGACCCTCCTTCTCTGTTTATATAAAACATGGCTAATTGATTATCCGTGTGGATCATGATATGCTTCCCTACGATTTGGTTTGAGAAATTCAGAAAGGAATTTCAAATTGCTCTTAGCTCCAGCAGATTTATTTGAAAATTGGCCTCTGATGGGGACCACAGTCCCTCTGTTTTTAGTCGGCCCAAGTGTGCCCCCCCCCCCACCCCCCGCCAAACCCAGCACTGAGGCGTCTATGGTCAGAACTATTTGATGTACTGGGCTGCGGAAGAGCGCTCCCACAGAGAGGTTGCGTGGGAGTAGCCACCATGTTATGTCTCTGTGCATGGCATTTGTTAACTTCACTTTGATGTGTAACAGCAGAGTGAACTGAGTCCATTGTGACTTTAATCCCCATTGCAGGCATCTCATATGGAGTTTGGTATTTGGTACTAAATAGATCGGTGCCGCCATGTGGCCGAGGAGGGATAAAACTTGGCGGGCAAAGGGGTGAGTCATTCTCTAGTTGCAGCGCTAACGACTGAATGGTTTTTGCTCTGTCCTCTGGGAGATAAGCTCTCCCTGCAACTGTTAATTTTTGCTCCAATAAATTGCAGAAGCTGTGCAGGGTGGAGATGTGATTTCTTGTAGTTTATCAGAAACCTAGATCTTCCAAGCAATGGATTGTCTGTGTCAAATGTTCCCGTAGAGAGTTCACTTCTGAGGCTACCAGAAACCAATTGTCCAGATTTATTTATTTATTTATGTAGAATTTTTATATACCGACATTCTTGACAAAAAAATATCAAATCATGTCGGTTTCCATATTAACTGAACAATCGCAGCTAAGGCGTTACATTGAAAACAAGTCGTCAGATAACAAATAGTGTGTTAAGGCGTTACATTAGAACAGTTTGACAGATAACGAATAACATTGTAAGTAGAACAGTCTTCAAAAAAACAAACAAATGGCAGATAAGGGAATAGCTGGATCCCCTTCTGTCTGAGGTGGGCCACTGCTTGGTAAAGACTCTCGGGGCGGACGATACACCAAAAGGGAATACCTCGCACTGGCAGTGGTATCCATTGATTTGAAAACATCAAGTCGTTAGGTTGAAGATAAGGTAGGATGGATTTCAAGGAGGTCATCTTGAACTTCTCCCTTGGCATGAACTTGTTGAGGGCTCTTAAATCCAGGATCGGATGGAAACCTCCTGATTTCTTTGGTATGGGGAAATATTGGGAGTAAAACCCCAAGTTGTGTTTGTGAAAAGGCACCACCTTGCTGTTGTAGAAGACAGTTGGGACTGGTCATGCTCAGGGCCCAGGCAAATATAGAAGAAGATATGTCCATCGGCTATGGACATAAATTTACCACACTAGCAATATCTGAAGCCAGGCGGTTTGGGTGCCATTCTAGCACTGAAAAGTGCTGTTTGTTTTTTGTTTTTTTTAGAAACTCCCCTCGGAGTTTTTGTGGAAAATGAGAAAATTTAGAAACTCCCCTCGGAGTTTTTGTGGAAAATTGCAAAAGGATCTTGCGAGTGTAGAATACTGGGCATTTAAATGGCAGATGAAATTTAATGTGGACAAATGTAAAGTAATGCACATGGAGAAAAGTAACCCACACTGTAATTATATGATGTTAGTTTCCATATTAGGGGTTACCGCTCAGGAAAAGAAACTGGGCCTCAGTGGATAATACTTTGAAATCCTCGGTTCAACATGCAATGTTGGTCAAAAAAGCAAATAAAATGTTAGGAATTGTTAGAAAAGGAATGGAGAATAAAATGGCGAATGCTATAATGACTTTGTATCGCTCCATGGGAAGCCTCACTTAGAGTACAGTGTGCAGTTCTGGTTGCTGCATCTCAAAAAAGATATATATAGAGAAGGGTGGCCAAAATGATAAAGGGGATGGAAAAACTCCCCTATGAGGAAAGGCTAAAGAGGTTGGGTCTGTTCAGCTTGGAGAAAAGGCAGAGGGGGGATATGATAGAGGTCTATGAAATCATGAGTGGATTAGAACAGGTAAATGTAAATCGGTTATTTACACTTTCAAAAATTATAAAGACTAGAGGGTACTCGATGAAGTTAGTAAGTAGCATATTCAAGACAAATCAGAAAAATTTATTTTTCCTTTAATGTACCATTAAGCTCTGGAATTCATTACCAGAGGATGTGGTTAAGGTTGTTAGCATAGCTAGGTTTAAAAAAGGTTTGGACAAATTCCTGGAGTCAATAAACTGTTAGTAACCAAGTAGACTTAAGAATAACCACCACTTATCACTGTACAATAACAGCATGGGATCTATTTACTGTTTGGGATCTTGCCAGATACTTGTTACCTGGTTTGGCCACTGCTGGAAACAGGATACTGGGTTGATGGATCCTTGGCCTGACCCAGTATGGCAAGTTCTTATGTTCTTATGAGCTGTTACTACAGCAATTACAGGTTGCTGGTGTCAGGGGAATCCCTTTTTAGTGGTTTATATCATGTCATTCAGAATTAACCCATTATATCAGTTGGAATAGGAACTATTCCTTACTCTAGAAACTTACTTGAAGTGTTCAATAGGGATCTTTGTTGCTACTAGTGTTTAATATCTTATTTAGCTCCACTACTAAAATAATTGAGGGATTTGTGTCACCTGTCATGATTATGCTGATGAAGTTCAAATGAGGAGGTTGTGACAATTGCCACTGTGAATTCCTACTGAGAAATACTAACTGACTGGTTGACCTCATCTATGTTAAGTTTAAATCCCACAAATCCCAACTATTACAGTTATCTAGAAGAGCTAGATCCTTCATAGTTCTTCCCTCTGTTATGTGGTTAGAAATGAAATCAACAGAGGTGATCTGCGATCTTGGGAGTCATTATTGATTCCAAGCTATCATTAGTCCCCCAAATTACATCAGTGATTCAGTCGGTTATTTCTCTGCGACACAACAGAAAGTTATCCCCCTTTCTGTCTTGCACAGATATATCATTAATTATTCATGCACTGATGACAAGTACGAGTGATTACTGCAACTCGCTACCTCAAGGGCTAACACAAAGCATTCTCAAAAGTCTCCAATTCCTCCAGAATAAAGCAGCAAAAAATTCTAAGCCCAAAGAGCATGATACACCAATTCTGGAGGAGTTACACTGGTTGCTTTTTCGTGGCAAGTTCAATTTAAAATCTTATCTATTATGTTTAAGTACCTAAAATAGAAAGGTCCCGTTTATTTATGTGCCTGGAAAGAATGTGCGTTCTTCACAGCAGGATTTGCTGATTGCTACTCCTCTTTCTAAGGAAAAGCTCGCTGAGACCTGCAGATTAGCTTTCAGCATCACTGGCCCTGCTCCATGGAATGAGGTACCTCTGGATATTCACTCGGATGGTAACTGTTAAGCAGTTGCGTGGGAGTACATGTATACACGAATGCCGGCTCGCGCTAATGGACACGGCCATTTTATATCATACGCACGTATATGCGTATATGTTATAAAATTGGAAGTTCGCACATACATGTGTGCGCAATTTTATATGGACATACAAGCAAATGCTGCCTCTACCATGTAAGTGGGGTGATTTTGCTAGGCGCGTGCACTGACGCAAATACCCATTTCCCCAATTCATCCCCAGTTCACACCAGTAAAAGGAGAGGATTTCCTAACCCCCCTAGGTAGCCTCCTTTTTATCCTAATAGCCCTGACCCTTCAAGCCCTGCTGACTAGCCCTGATGTTTTATTTTAATGATTTCTAAAGGTAAAGAGACAGGGCTGAAGAGTTAAGCAGCAAAAAGGTTTAGAGAGGACATTCAAGAATTGCTTATTCATGTTGTGTGTTTTAAATTATTTTGTACTGGTACTGTATTTTATTTATGTTAAAATTTTATGTGAAAAATGTGTAAACCGCCTAGATTGATGATAGGTGGTATAGAAAAAAGAGAAAGTAAATAAATAAATACACACCATACACTGAGAGGAGAGGATCACCTTGCTGACGGCTGAAAGGAATCAGTAAGTTTTGCTTGGGAAATTTTCTTTTTTAAAAGTATTGGGGTGAAGTTAACTATTTGGGAATATTATTTAGTATGTTTGTGCTTTTAATAGTCAGTAAGGTAGCGAATAAACAGAAGTTAGACTGTATTTTTACATAGTCAGTCAGTAAGGCAGGTAATAAGCAGTAGTTAGTGTGTTTATTTTTAATAGTCTGTAAGGCAGCTAATAAGCAGAAGTTAGAGTGTTTGTATATTAAAAACAAAAAAAAATAAGGTAGCCAGAAGCTAGAAATAAGCTAGGAGCAGTGTATACCTAAGTAAAAAGGTTGAAAAGTTCAGTTCAGTTACTCACCTTGAAAAGGTGTTAAGGTAGTGTGATTTAGTTTGATTAGGTACCAACATCTGTTAATCAGGAGAGCAGTGAGTCACTCTGGCTGACTAACTGAAGTTAGCCTGTTTGTATTAGCCTGAGTTGATATGTGTGGCTAAGCGTTAAAATGGAAACAGCTGGACTACGAGGTGAAGTCCTACACTTTAGGTAGGCACTTATGTAATGACTAGAGAATATACCGAATCATCCGAATCTCCAGCCTAAAAAGCAGTACCCATCTCATTGCCTCTAGAGGACTTCTGATGCCCTATAATAGTATCGTGATCTTTTGTGATACAAAGATGTAGATGGGGCATACAGGTGAAATTTTCATTTTAAGAGAAATATGAAATGGGTACTGCTCTCTAGAGAGGAATTAAAACGTTGTCGCCGAAACAGCCTGAGGAGCTGGCGGCAACCTAGGTTGTCTTACTTGATGTGTTTGTCCTCTCCGTTGGGCCCAGGCTGTTGTAGCACGGGAAGCTGGAGGATAGTATCTTCGTAGTCTGTATTATTGTCTTCTGACGTCCCTACGTATGCCCCCAGGGGCTTCGGAGGGTGGCTCTGTGGAGGCAGTTGATAACTGATGCAGGGTCTCATGGTAATCTTTTAGCTGAGTTACTGCGTCCTGGATCTTGTCTCCAAATAGGAGACAGCCGACTGCTGAGACTCTGGATGCAGTTTCAAATGAGTCGTAAGCAGCTCTAACCTCGTGCTTACCTGCTTCCATTGCCTTTTGAATAATGGAGGACAGGGATTCTTGTTGTTGGTGTGGTAAGGAATCTGCAAATGTTTGGACTTACTTCCAGAGATTCCTATTGTACTGGGCCATGTATAGTTGATAGTCAGCTATCTGCACTATCAACATGGACCCCTGAAAGACTTTGCATCCTAATGTATCCAGTGCCTTCTGGTCCTTACCAGGAGGAGCAGAAGAATGTGGATGTGATCTTTTGGCTTTCTTCTGCGCTGACTCCACCACTACAGATTGGTGAGGGAGCTGACTTTTTTGGAAACCTGGGGCCTGCTGGACCAGGTACGTAGCATCAGTCTTCTTATTGACTAGAGTACCTGGGTGCACCCAGATGCAGTGCAGGAGGTCAAGAAGCAATTTGTGCACTGGTATCGCCATTACTTCTTTTGGAGGATCTACAAATTGTAGTACCTCCAACATCTGGTGGCGAGCGTCTACCTCCGTAGCCAAAGAAAATGGAATGGTTTCAGACATCTCCCTGACAAAACTGGCAAAGGAGAGATCTTCGGAAGTATGAGAGGATTCATCGGTAGAATCGTCTTCCCAGGGATCATAGGGCCTTTCCCCTTATCCTTGTGGATCTCCTGAGGGAGGAAGCACATTAAACTCGAGAGGGTGAGAAGGCCTCAATCGGTGATGGGATGGCTTCGATGGAGGTTGCGGCTGTATCGGTGGATCCGGTGCTGGCATCGATGGACCCAGTTCTGGTATTGATGGACCTGGTATTGGTATCAATGGACCCGGAGTCGAGAACGATAATTTGGAAACGGACGAGGTACGTTTAGGCATCGATATTCCCGATGGTCCAGGTATTGGCTCCAACATCGGTGGCTTCCATGGAGTGGTCTGGCCAGGTACCGCTTCATCGTCCTCCGAGGAACCCGGTATGGGAATCGGGACCTGCAGAAGCATGGATGGATGAGTAGATGCCAACAGACCCGATGGCATAGAAGGAGTCGACACGGCACCGATGAGCACATCTAGGTGCTCAAAAAGTGGTGCAAACATCGAGTGCTCCGATTGCAGTGTCGGTATGGATGCAGCACCAATGGTGAATGGAAGCCCTGGGGGGCTTTAAGCACTGCCTCCTGGACCTTTATGTCCAATTCCCCCTTTGAGGCTGGCATTGAAAGCACTGTGCCTGGGGCAGGAGGCAGGCTAGGCTTTACTGTTGTTTCCACAGTGATCTGTGGAGATTCAGTACCCGGCACCGATATTGGTGGGGAACGCCTCGGTGACCCGGGTCCAGAGGAGGATGGGGGTTCCTCTCCCCGGGTCTTCTTCTCAGGCAGCTCGATGGCCATCAATGCCCCTGCAGAATCGGTGCTGTCACCGGGCATGGAATTGCGACAATGCCAGTGCCAGTGTTTCCCCCGGTGCTCGGTTCGGTCCTTCCCTGCTGCCAAGGATGAACAATCTGATGCCTGTGAGGGGGTCGGTTACGGCTGGTCACCCGCTCCAATAAGGTGTTTGCTCGACATCTTTGATGTCGAAGGACCCTCTTTGGAAGGTTATGGCTGTGTTGGAGACGATGAAGCAGTACCTTTAGGACTAAAGGGCTGCTGCATTTTCTCCAAACGAGTGCGCCTTTCCTTAAGGGTCATTTGTGCACATTTTGGACACCAATGGACGTCGTGTGAGAATCCTAAACACAACACACAAAGGGGTAGATTTTTTAAAAAAGCGCGATCACGTACTTTTGTTTGCGGATTTACGCGAGCAGGGCTTTTAAAATCCGCCCGAAATGTTGTGTGGGTCCATTATGGACATTGTCCTTGGACACTCGGGGCATTTTCTAAAACCTGTCGCTATGGAAAAACTTTGGCGCGCGTGCGGTCGATGACCATCGGTAAACGAAAGACTGCCGCTGGGAATCAACCGCGAAACACAGGGAATACACTTCCTGGGCGTTGGAGGAAATGTATTCGATGGGGGACTCCGGTGAGGGTGATTTTAATGAAGATAATCCTCAAACGTACCGTGAGGAGAAGTTGTGAGGTAAAATCTCACAGAGCTCCTAACTGCGAGGCAACTGCTGCATGGAAAAAAAGAGACTGAAGGGGGACCCCTGGTGGCTGCAGGGTTGGTGCCATGCTGGGCATGCTCAGTGGGCCAGTCAACGTTTCTAGAAACTTTGACAAAAGTGTTCCGTGACAGGGCTCCATCTGATGATGTCACCCACATGTGAGGACTACCATCCTGCTTGTCCTGGAAGAAATTCCTACTCCCATAGCAACCTAAAACTTAACCAGGAACTGAACAAATCTGAGATGAAGGCAGCAGTTCAGCAGCAAGAGGCGGGCTTCCCAGTCTTTTCATATGTATGATTTTTTACCCGCTGGTGAGAAATTGTACATGTGCATGCGATGCAAAGAGCTCCTGTTTCTCAGATAACAAGTCCGATCTCTGGAGGCTAGAGTGGCAGACCTGGAGGAGCTGAGGCAGACAGAGAGGTATATAGATGAGACCATCAGGGACATAGTAGCCAAATCCCAACTTCAGACTGGCAGCCCTGGTGCTGCCTTGGAGGAAGAAGGTCTCATGATTGGAGAGCATCAACCTGATGCAGCAGGAAAGAATCCTGTAGCAAGGACCTGCTCTCCAGGTCCTTGCATTCTCCTTTCGAACCGAGGATGTGTCTCCAGGGCCTACTGCCCAGGAGGGAAGGGTTAGGTCGGCCATCATATTTGGTGATTCACTTATTAGGAATGTAGACAGCTGGGTGGCTGGTGGGCATGAGGATCGCCTGGTAACATGCCTACCTGGTGCGAAGGTGGCAGACCTCACGCGTCACCTAGATAGCATTTTAGACAGTGCTGGGGAGGAGCCGGCTGTCGTGGTACATGTGGGCACCAATGACATAGGAAAATGTGGGAGGCAGGTTCTGGAAGCCAAATTTAGGCTCTTAGATAGAAAGCTTAAATCCAGAAACTCCAGGGTAGCATTTTCTGAAATGCTCTTTGTTCCACGCTCCGGAGGCTCAATGCGTGGATGAGACGATGGTGCAAGGAAGAGGGATTCAGTTTTGTAAGGAATTGGGGAACCTTTTGGGGAAGGGGGAGTCTCTTCCAAAGGGATGGGAGACAGAGCAGCTTTTAAACTAGAACAAAGGGGAAAGCCGACAGTCACTCAGCAGTGCATGGTTCAGAGGGAGGTATCTTCAAAGGATACTAATGATGCATTAGTATTAGGTTATCCCGACAGTGAGGTTCCAATAATAAGAAAAGAAGTCCAAGTGCCTGTAACTAAAAACTCACCTGAGCTAACCTAGAACCTAAAAGATGTGGTAGGCATGATTGACAAACTGAAGAGTAGTAAATCACCTGGACTGGATGGTATATACCCCAGGGTTCTGAAGGAACTAAAACATTTCAGACCTATTAGTAAAAATTTGTAACCTATCATTAAGATTGGAGGATGGCTAATAACCCCAATATTTTAAAAGGGCTCCAGGGGTGATCCGGGAAACTACAGACCAGTTAGCCTGACTTCAGTGCCAGGAACAATAGTGGAAAGTGTTCTAAATATAAAAATCACAGAACATATAGAAAGACATGGTTTAATGGAACAAAGTCAGCATGGCTTTACCCAAGGCAAGTCTGGCCTCACAAATCTGCTTCACTTTTTTGAAGGAGTTAATAAACATGTAGACAAAGGTGAACTGGTAGATGTAGTATATTTGGATTTTCAGAAGGCGTTTGACAAAGTTCCTCATGAGAGGCTTCTAGGAAAAGTAAAAAGTCATGGAATAGGTGACAATGTCCTTTCGTGGATTACAAGCTAGCTAAAAGACAGGAAACAGAGTACGATTAAATGGACAATTTTCTCAGTGGAAGGGAGTGGGCAGTGAAGTGCCTCAGAGATCTGTATTGGGACCCGTATTTTTCAATATATTTATAAATGATCTGGAAAGAAATACAACGAATGAGGTAATCAAATTTGCAGATGATACAAAATTGTTCAGAGTAGTTAAATCACAAGCAGATTGTGATAAATTACAGGAAGACCGTGTGAGACTGGAAAATTGGGCATCCAAATGGCTGATGAAATTTAATGTGGATAAGGGCAAGGTGATGAACATAGGGAAAATAACCCATGATATAGTTACACAATGTTAGGTTCCATATTAGGAGCTACCAATGAAGAATGAGATCTAGGTGTCATAGTGGATAACACATTGAAATCATCGGTTCAGTGTGCTGCGGCAATCAAAAAAGCAAACAGAATGTTGGGAATTATTAGAAAGGGAATAGTGAATAAAACGGAAAATGTCATAATGCCTCTGTATCTCTCCATGAGACCGCACCTTGAATACTGTGTACAATTCTGGTCACCGCATCTCAAAAAAGATATAGTTGCGATGGAGAAGGTATAGAGAAGGGCGACCAAAATGATTTTTATTTTATTTATTTATTTATTTATTTAATTTCTTTTACTATACCGATGCTCAAGACTAGGTCTTATCGTACCGGTTTACAATGTAACTGAGGGGAAACCAATTAACATCAAGGTAGAAAGTAAAGTTACATTAAACAGGGAGCGTAAAACCTGGGCAATGGAAGACAGTACAGAATTTAAACTAAGAAACAATTAGAGAGAGATAAATATATAATCAACAAAAACTATAAGATACGTAAACATAGATTTATCCTAGGCAGTTATTAGCAAGGTATGTCCAGTGGGAGAAGGAAAGGGTGAGGTTGGGTGGGGGGGAAGGGGAGAGGGAAAAGAGGGGGGGGGTAGGGATTAAGGAGGGGTGGGAGAATGAGAGACAGTGATGGTTGAGGAGATCCTTCAGCGGTAGGCTTCTGCGAACAGCCAGGTTTTCAATTTCTTTCTGAATGTTGAATGGCATTGTTCTTGGCGTAAGTCTTGGGGAAGTGAATTCCAATGTAGTGGACCTGCTGTTGAAAGAGCACGCTTGTGAATAGAGTTGTGGACAAATGATTTGTTGGGGGGGGCCTTGAGCGAACCTTTGTAGGCAGTTCTGATCGGTCTTGCGGAAGTATGTAATTCGAGTGGGAAGGTGAGTTGGAGAGTGGATTGCTGGTAGACGGATTTGTGGATGATGGTGAGAGCCTTGAAAAGTATTCTATATTGGATGGGCAGCCAGTGTAGGATTTTTAGGATTGGTGTGATATGGTCCTTGCGACGAGTGTTTGTAAGGATATCATAAATGATATCATAAATGATATCATAAATGATTTATGATATCAATTTATGATATCATAAATGATATCATAAATGATAAAGGGAATGGAACAGCTCCCCTATGAAGAAAGACTAAAGAGGTTAGGACTTTTCAGCTTAGAGAAGAGACAGCTGAAGGGGGATATGATAGACTTGTTTAAAATCATGAGAGGTCTAGAATGGATAGATGTGAATCGGTTATTTACTCTTTTGGATAGTAGAAGGACTAGGGGGCACTCCATGAAGTTAGCATGTGGCACATTTAAAACTAATCGGAGAAAGTTATTTTTCACTCAAAGCACAATTAAACTCTGGAATTTGTTGCCAGAGGATGTGGTTAGTGCAGTTAGCATAGCTGTGTTTAAAACAGAATTGGAAAAGTTCTTGGAGAAGTCCATTACCTGCTATTAATTAAGTTGACTTAGAACATAGCCACTGCTATTACTGGCATCAGTAACATGGAATAGGTACTAGGTATTTGCCAGGTTCTTATGGGCTGGATTGGCCACTGTTGGAAACAGGATGCTGGGCTTGATGGACCCTTGGTCTGACTCAGTATGGCATGTTCTTATGTTCATAGCAGAAGTAAAGTTATGTGGTAAGGGACACCGGTGCATGCCTGTGCACATAAATACTTACACATAGACTTCATGTTACAGATCCAGGCCACCCATGTTCCTCCCAGACCCCACCCCTTTTTTGTCTTTTCAGTTTCAATGGGTACCAAGAGAAACACGCTTACTTGGGTGCTTCTTAAAAACTGCGCGGCATGCGCCAGCCCGAGACACGCATGTATCTCCCGGCATAGGGCGTTTAAAATCTGCCTGTTACGGTGTAGTTATCTAATTTTCAGGAAACTTTTGAAGACATGACCGTTTGTCCAAGCCTTCTTATAATTATATTCTTTTGGCCATCTTTCAATCCTGATTCTTGACTTAGAGTACTCTGTCACTGTATTGGGTTGATGTACTTGGTGTTAGGAAGGCTTACGCTATGTTTTTCTATTATTTCTTTCATTTTACATTTGCTATTGCTGAACTGAATGTACTATATGTTTTATGCTTTGTAACTCACCTTGAGATTTATGCCTGAAAGTTGCGATATCAAATATGGTAAGGAAATCAATGCATACATTTTATATAACTATTCAAATACCAAGAAGAGAGTAGCCTCAATACCTTCAGCCACTGAAAATTTGAGGCTCTGAAAAATCTCATCATGTTTGGGTGAGAAAACAAAGAAATACCAGCATTGGCTCCGTGAACTCTCAGATGTCAATTTTCAAATCATTTAAGTGAGTAAATAATTTATGTGAGTAAACTGGCTGTTTGAAAATTTCCCTCCTAAACATATTGGCCTTATTAGGAGCAGGTTTTGGACAGGAATGGAAAATAATGCACTATAAAATAAAATATCGTTATAAAATATGATACCCACACGGGCATGTGTAGGCGGGTTGCGACTCACGCGCACAAGGGGGCGTGATTTGCTAAAAAAAAACATGCGGCGATACAATGGGGCCATTCCCAGTTGCCTCCCAGTCTGCTCCAATTAAGGAGAAGACTGGGAGGAAGCTTCCCTATCCCCTTTCCTACCCTTCCTCCCTCTTCCCCTCTTCTCCCTGACCCCTAACCCCCCCATACTAACCTATTTTTTTTTGTTTTTGAAATTATAAGCTCTCCTGAGTTGTAGTAAGTTCTGCGTGCTAGCTGGGCGCCGGCACGCACTTCCCTGGGACAGAGCCTAATGGACGCTGTCCCGACCAGCGCTCGGCCCTTTTACAGACTCCAGCACTTCCGCGCATACCAGGAGATATGCTGGGCCATTTCTAACATGAGCTTGACATGTGCACGGCCTTGCCACAAGCATATCACCTGGTATTTGAGTGAGCCATGCTTTAAAAATTTACCCGTTAGATTTTCTACTCGCACAAAAAGGAGATGCAAATGTCTGCGGATACCTTCTATCTGAGGCAAATTTCGAAGCGGAAATATGTGCATACGTTCTCTTTCAAGCTTGGTGTAAAATCCATGGTTATAAAGTACTCGCAAACTTTGTCCAACCCCTCTAGTGTACTAACATTTTATTCTCTTTTAGCACCTGTTAATGTTCTTATTATATTCCCTTTGTCACACCTTGTTAATTGTAAACCTGCATGATGCGATTCCCATCGCGAATGCCGGTATGGAAAAACTCTAAATAAATAAATAAATAAATAAATAAATAAATAAATAAACATTCAGTCTTAAATCTAGGCCTGGAAACAAGTAATCCAGAGCCTGGATAACCAAGGTTTCTGAGATGCTGACGTGATGTATATGTTAAAAAAAAAAACATTTGACAGAGTAAGAAACACAGTTCTAATAGGTGATTTAGAGGATAATTTTCAAACAACTCCATGTGGCCACATATACGTGCATATATAGTTGTGCAGAGATCTACAATAGCATTTTTAACCCGCGTGTATCAGGTATGTGTGTATTATAAAATACGCGTCTACCACTCCCAACGTACATGCGTGTGTATGCTTGCTTACACAAGAATACATGGAATACATGGAAAGTGAGTATTTTAACGTATTGAACGTGTGCAGTTTTCCTACCCTTTTCAAAAAAAAATACGTGCATACATTATACACATGAAAAAAGGTAGGACTTGCTTGCGTAAAACCCAATTTACATGCCAAACTCGGTGCATTTTAAAACATGCGTGCGGCAATTGAAATGACCAGTTTTCTGATTCTTTTACTAGTTCACTCTGTCCTTCCCTAGGTCAGAGACCCTCCTTGTTCTTCAATCTGAACAACCCCAATTCACCCAGACCTCCCACCCAACCAACAGTACACCAGAAACAAGTCTGATATCAATTACGCAATGTACATGTAAGTGTCTTATGTAACAGCAATGTACACATATAATGTTGGCCCTGCCCCAGTATACACCTATACTGCTCCCTTTTTTCACACGAATATGTGCGTGTGAGATGTAAAGTATGCACATACTTGTAAAATAGCGACTGTGTAAGACTGTGCAAGAGCATGCTACTTACGCACGTGTATTCTCCTTTGTACGTGCGTAGCTCTCTGAAAATTCGTCTCATATGGCAGAAGTTTCCACCATATAAATGCACTGTATTAACATATAAGCTAAATAAGTGATCCTGTATTTCACATACTTGTGGAATGATATTACAGGAAAATGTTGTTGATATCTGTGATTTAATAACAGCTCAAAATGGTCTTCAAACATGGTCAAAATTCTGTCCTGAATTTTAGAAAATACTGGGATATCATAAACACTATTTGTGATGTAATGACAATGCAAAAGGGTGCTATATTAAGGTTCCTGGGCCATCTATAAAACTGAATTTCCTTATCCATAGTACACTCCAGTATATTATAATAATAAGTCACTAAACTATGCTTTTATCAAAACTTCTGAAAGAAAAATATCCTTACCTCATGTCTGATGTTCTCTTTTGGCAAAGCTTCGATGACTGAGAGAAGAGTATCCAACCATGCATTACTGACACCTGTTAGAGAAAATGTTATGATGCTTTTTTCCTTTTTAGATTTTTTTTCCTCTTTTTCTTTAGTGACTTTAGTGCTCATGAAAGGTGCCATATGGAAAACACTGGAAACCAAACCTCTGTCTATCCACAGACTAGGTGAAGTATGGACAGTGGCAATGCAAGCTTCCCCACACAGCCCTGCTCTGAAGGGGGCACCTCTGAGGCTGAGAGGGTGATTCAGTCTCCATGTCTGCCCAATCTGCGGGCTCTCGGCCGTCACTGCCAACAATGCTGCCAATTAGTGCCAAAATGGGAGGGAGGTGGATACCTGTGCTCTGGAAGAGGACTGAGGCCGCGTAGGCTGCCTTTTCAAGCCTCTGTCAATCTGAGCTGGATATGTAACCCTGTGACAACGGCTTTAACCTGCAATGCCTTTCTGTAAGACTTTTTTGTGCGTAACTGATTTTCTAAAACCGCTTTCTACATGCTGCAGTAGTAAAAAAAAAATCTCCTCTGCTTCAAGTATCAAAACGGCTGGAACCAAAAGCTATTTTAAGCAGACACAAACTGGAAAAGAACTGATTTAATACCTAAAGCGAGCACACTATGATTATTACTTAATTATAATTCATAACATAAAACATTTCATACACTGAAATTAAGACGCTGGGAATGAAACATGTTGGGTGTATTGTAAGTGAAGCCAAGGGCCAAGTACCTTCAGCAAAGCTGGATAACTGCACAACTCCGAGCGGACTGAGAAGCATCTATTACTTATCCTTGTGGCAAACAGTGCCTGAGATATTGTAATATAGTTTTACTAGGACTCATACTCCAAAAGAAAGCTGAAATCAGAGGGGACTGACAAGCGTCCCCAAAGTGTGCTTAAAGAAAGTTGACGCTGCAGGATAGCCCCTGAAAGTTCTGAGATGGGATTTTGTCTATTGTGAACAGCTATGTTGACCAAAAGAATTTTGTTATTCTTATATATATATATATATATATATATATATATATATATATATGAATATAAATAAAGAGGAGTGGGAATGAGTTAAAGCTAGGTCTAAACCATATAGTCCTAGATGCAAGCATATGGGCAAAAAAATACCGTCAGTCGGAAAGCTCCTGCAATTCTGCCCATTCTGAGGGTAATTTTCACAATGGCCGCCCAGACTTCACGGAGAATTTTCAAAGTGAACTCATGCGCAAAAAATACAGGGGAAATTGGCCAAACACGTGCACATATTACACCTGCTCTTTGGAAGGCATGATTTCCGCAGGATAATTTACAAACGCACTCTTAAAAATCACACACACACACACCCCCAGAACGCCTCTCTGCAGTTCGCGGAGATGCACACAGTTTTACATGTGCTTTATGCACATACATAGCTTTGAAAATTGCTTCCATTACAGCAAGCTTTAGGCTGGAAGAAATGAGTTTTCTCCTTAATATATCCTTATTGCTAAAATACTAATAATGTAATCCTTATGAGTGGCTTTAACAACAACCAAACATATTCTGTTCATTTGAACTTGGATGCCATAGAAGAAAGCCCTTCTCCTCACCTGTGTCTCTGTGCTCCAGATTCTGCAGAATGATTTGGAGGAATGAGTGGCAGTAAGAATTAATCGACACCAGCTCCTCTTGTAAAATGGTCATGAAGGAATAGGCAGCTGTTAATTGCATCTCAACCCCTGCAACATGTAGGACCTCCTATTTACAGAGGAAATATGAACAGAGTATTTCTTCCAACGATGAACCAAAAGTATAAACAAAGCTATAGAGTCCTATTTTCAGGGTTACTTAGCCAGCTAAGTGGTGGCAGAAGAAGATCCAGGTGCGGTCCAGGGATCGCCACTTAGCCGGATAAGTAGTGAGCGGGATGTCGGCAGATTGAGAAAGAGCTATTTATCTGGTTAACTCAGCTTGATAAGTACCGATATTCGGACTTATCTGGTTAACTTAATCAGATACGTTAGACCTGCTCAATAGCAGGTAAAAAATTAGCCAGATAAGTCTTATCCAGCTAACTAGTGATTTTTATGGGGATATTCAGCAACTGCTGCTGAATATTCCTTGTGAGTTAGCAGAATAAGTCTTATCTGGCTAACTTACTTATCTGGCTATGGCACAGATTCACAAAACCGTGACCTTTTATCGCAGGAGAGCCCCATTATCATGGGGGGGGGGTTCCTGCGATATTTGTCCAATCCCCGACAAAATATCACGACTTTATCGCCACATTCTTTTGTCTCGTGGAAAACGTTTGTGCGACAAAAGCGAGCAGCAGGGGACTTGTAAACGCACAATAGCGACCCCTAATGTACAGGGCCACCATCGCTTTAAAGGGTCATGTGGCCCAAATATGACTCCCCCCCCCCCATAAGTTTTCAAAAATGGCACTGAGCAGACTTAGGCTAGGGGACACCATGGGTCCTCCTACTGGTCACCAATTATTATTTTGAAGGTAAGAGGTGTTGGGGAGGGTCTGTGGGTTTCCAGGGTGGGGGCCACTAGCCCATCAGGTAATTTTTGGGAGGTTGGGAGTTGGGGGGGCCTTACCAACTTATACTTTATATGGAAAGGGGATCAAGAATGTGGGGGAAAACTAATGGACCTGGGAGGGGAGATCTGCTTGATTGGGGAGGAGTTTGGACAGGGGGGTGGATTGTTGCTGTGTGGTGGTTTATTTCTGATTTTAAACTTTTTTTTTGCAGGGCCACCTCACATGGTAGTTCCGGGGTCAGCAGTAAAACCTCCAGCGACTTTTTTAAACTTGTGAGAGGGAGTCATGTTGGGCCACATGGCCCTTTAATTCTACCTCGGGGGCATCAGGACCCCACGTTAGGGTCTTGGTGCTCCAATGCTAGAATAGCATTTCCAGCAAAGGTGTAGATAAAATAACGTGGCTGACACATTTCTAAGTCAGCCACGTTATTTTATTTACATAGGATTAAGTATGCAAGAACTGAGTTTCAGGCCAAAGATCGTGCGATATTGCTGCTGTTTAATGCACGTTACAGTCCTATCGCTGCTTCATAAATCTACCTATGTGTTTGAATATTCAGCCTAAGAGCAGTAATTCTTAATCCATTTGAAGCCTTGAAATAATAAAAAACAAAGCATGCTCATTATCAAAGCTTGAGCATAAATCTACAATTAAATTAGAGGTCTAAAGTTGAAATATTTATTATTCAGATTTTACATGAAATGGCACACAGGAAACTGTTATCGCATCCAGGTGCCTTAAAATTGTGTCCTGTGAAGGAATCTGTGTATTTTGATCTCTTGATCATTGTGTTCTCTGCATTTTGTCTCCACCCTGATACCCTGTGCCTCTGACCAGCGTGGGGTCTTCTCAGACTATATAAGTATGCGTTGCCAAAGGGTCATGATTGACATTTACTTCAAATAGACAGAGGGACAGAACATTTTGCTTCTTGTTATTTTTAACACTTATTTTCCTCTGTATGTAAGAAGCAGGGCAGCCTGGGAGCCCAAATTTGACAACTCTCTGCAGTATTCCATTTGTGCATATAAGTGGAGTGTGGAGATTTATGCAAATATTTTATACACTGTGCTGGAATCTGCAGTTTACAAAATACCACGTATTTCAATCCCAAAACGCTGCCGTATTGCCCCTTTTTTCCCTGTTAACATTTACCCGCGAAGCTATGGGAAACCTCGAGGTTTCTTTCAAAGAGTTATGGAGGGGTTTTGCATGTACACATGTAAGTAGCGTGTACCTTGGACAATTTTGAAAGTTAGGCTCTAACTGTAAATGTACATAGGGCCTGGCACTGTAGCTCAGGCCAGCGCACTCTGTGCGTGCATGGGGGGAGGGGTGGGGAGGCGCGTCCAGGTTTGCATCCTGTCTGATGGGACTTGTTGAGCCAGGATGTGCTGCAAAAGTGGCCTGCTCAAGCCCAGGAAGCAAGGGACGAAGACTGTCACTGCCGTGTAGACCACTATTGGCCAACCAGCAGCACTAAAGATGCCTCTGCTGCCTGCGGGCTGGTAAGGAGTTCCTGGCTGCCCAAACATGACAGCCAGGGTAGGGGCAAGGACGTCAGAATCTGCTGAGGTTGCTAGGAGATAAAAAAAAAAAAAATCAAAAGAAAATATGCATTGCATATAGAAAGTATGAATTCCAAAACTCTATCCTATATAAACTTACTCTGATTTTTGGCACAACCCTCCGAAGCGTTTCCACAGGATTTTGTCGTATCAGAACCGGGAGATTTGCAACCACACTTGTTCCCTGGATGTCTTGACCAGAGCTGTAAATAAAGACACATAAACACATTTTGAGTTCCATGCAAAGAAACCTCAAGCTCACAACTTACACAGGAAATAATAAAAGCATGAAACCTTGACACAGATTTACTTTACTATTAAGGGAATGTTTAGGTTAACAGAAATTTGAAAAATGAAGCTTACGAAATGTCACTCAAGGTCTGCGAGTCATTCTAAAGTTGTACTGCATGACATCCAGCGGAGATAACTGTAGTAGAGTAATATGGGGGCAAACATTTCAAGCTTCACACGCCCAATTTTACAATGCCAGTAAGAGTGCTTTGGAACTTGGCTTTTACAAGCAAGTCTTTCGAAATTGCTCTTATACATTAACTTCATTTGCCCAGAGCTGGCCCTTCTGAAACTAACATCAAGGAGGGCAACGTACTAACTCGCAGTACTTCCCATGGTTTAGCAGCCGTCTGGGGAACAGCTCCTGGGAGGAACCTGCTGATTGTCTCCTGCATGGTGAGGGGATGAATTTCTCTTCCATTGGACGCTTTAGCTCTGGGTAATAGCCCCCTTTTAATGAAGTCGAGAACCCACTGGTCTCTGGTCCACTCCTGAAAGTCCTTCCACTGGTGGGGGTGCTGAGTGGCCGGCGTACCGTCGCCGTCACTGGGGTTTTGGTTTCTAATACTCGTGTCTCTGGTACCACGTCTAGCTCCTTGCTGCCGATCTGCCCTCTTCACTGCTCTGGGGGCTCGACCATCTCTACTGATGGTTATCCTTGGACCACTGCCTCCCAAGACCCCTCCTTTCTGTGCTTTTCTGTTCCTGTCCTCCTTTGCGGCTTGGCCTCCCCTAAGACTTGCGCTAATTTTCTCAGATCATCTCCAAAGAGTAGCTTTCTTTTGAACAGAAGCTTGCTCACTTTTGCCTTTGAGGCCAAGTCCACTGCCCAGTCCTTTAACCAGAGCATCCTCCTGGCTATCACGCCTGTTGCTGCTTGCTTTGCTGCTATTCTTATTAAATCACACAATGCGACGGCTACACATACTGCCTAGTGATTCTGTCTGCGACTTCCGCACTACTGGGCTGGGCTCTCTCCATTTCCTCCTCGTGGGCCCTGCGGCACTACACAAAGCAATGCCCTTGCCGCATACCCCCCACAAAACTGCTGTCTGCAATACTGAACTAGCCAGCTCAAGTTTTCTTTTGAGGAGCATTTCTATTTTTCTATCCTCTCGACCGAGATGGTTGTCTTCCTTGAGATTGCCAAGACAGCCACACCCACTTTATACAGGGACCGAAACTTATCTTTCCCTGCCTGTTTCTCACGTACAACTTTTCCATACTTTTCCTGCTTCTTCATCTTGACTCTGGGGAGGGCCCATTCCACTGTTCTAATATCCTGGATTGCGGAATGGATTGGCTTCCTAATCCCTGTAAGGATAGGGTTGCCCATAGGCTTTGCCTCCTTAGGATGCTCCTCTGCTAGTCTTAAGACTTGTGAGACCTTGGCAACGAAGGCCCCCTCGCAACTCCGCCCTGAATAGTCTCACTGCTGATTTCTCCAAGTCAGCCCCTCGTGCCTCCCCCTTCTTGGGAGTCTTCCTGGGATGAGACTCTTACTGTCTCTGAGGCTCTTATATTTCCCTCAGAGTGCCCCCCCCCCCCATCTTCAATATTTAGCTTCCGCTTTTTTCTACAGAGGCTCTTGCCATGGCGGAACCTGCAGTGGGACCTCCCTATCTAGGCAGCCTTGCCCTTCATCTGGCAGTATGCTTTGTTCATTATCAGCACAAACTCTGTGGAGAATTCACTCTCATCCCCCCAGGGCAACTCCCTACTCCTGGCCCCTTCTCCATCTTCCGACCCAAAGGACTGACTGGGGAATTTATCAGAGGAGTTTTCCTATTCTAGAATCGCAGGGAATGCCAGACCCAATGTGCTGCGCTGTTCCAAAGGGCCTTCACCCCTCCCCCTCCCCTCCCCTCACCATGGATTCCTTCTTCGGGATGTCACAGTTGCAGCAAAAAGAGCCCATGATGCTCAGGATGCACCAAGCCCCACAGCTCAGGCACTTCCTACTTCGATCCATCCTGCTCTTGCCGCTTCGGGGAGTGGGCATTTGGGTCGGGTCTTGTGGTTCACTTCCCACCTATTTACCGCTGCTGCTTCTCTCTCCTTTTTGTTTTGTATGCAGCTCTGCGAATCTGAGGGGAAATACAAGGCCTCTGGTTTGATCACCCCTGGGGAAGGAAAAGCAACCCTAGAAGGGCTGTGGCGGGGCCCCCAACCTGGCCCTGATTATCCCTAGGGAAAATGACCTCAGAGATGCTATTGCCCTTCGCCACTTCCTCCGCTTCCTGCTAGACCAGCTCCACCTACCATGAGAACTACTGACTCTCACCAGCCTATATAGGAAAGAACAACAGAGGAGACGTCAAGAATCTGCCTCTGTCTGCTAGTATGAGGACAAAGCCCACTGTGAAGACTGGTCTGGTGGACAAAGAGGAAAGAAGCTTTCCCTTTTCTCCACATTCTAATCATAGGCACCATAAGTCATTTGCATGTGGCACATTTTTTAATAATTCTGTCTTGCCAAAATTTGAGGAGAATCGTCAAAAAGTGAGACTCTGAAAATTTATTTCCGACTGGTTGGAGTGTTTGTTCAAATCTTGCGTTTCATATCTTGTTCATATCCCATCCAGACATGGTCTTCCGGTTGGGTATTAGGATCATCCATCTTGCAGTATAAAAGGGAGAGGTAATTAATGCTCTCGTTTGCTCTGTTGTTTCAGTAAAGTCAGCACTTTAGTGAGCCGAGTGCTGGTGTGGTATTTCCCTGAAGCGGAAGGTTTTCCTTCAAAACATGGTTCAAGGACAAGACATGAGACAGAAGATTTGAATGAGCACGCCAACCAGTCTGAGATAAGCTTTCAGAGTCTCAGTTTTTGGCATTTCTCGAATTTTATTGCAAAAAATCATTATTTAAAAATGTGCTATATGCAAATGATGTGTGGTGCCGATGATTAGAATGTGGAAATAAGGGCACAGATTCTTTCTCATGCATTTCTCCTAATTATGATGGCACCATTATAATATAAATTTATTTTATTTATTTTATTTATTTAACAACATTTCTATACCGGTATTAGTGTGAACATCATATCGGTTTACATCAAACAAAAGATAGAAATTACATCGAACAGGGTAGGGGGGAAACTGGGACAGGGAGGGAAGATAACTAGGGGGGTGAGGCAGAGAGAGGTTAAAGTTAACAACTAATGCATAACAATGAGGTCAACAACAAATGCAAGGTAATTAAATAGTTAAATAGTAAACTGAGAGTGCCTTACAGATAGGTAGACAAGGCAAGGCAAGGTGATCATATCCGAGTCAAAGCAGAAGGGGGGCGGGGAGAGAGAGGCTAGAGTGGGTCCTATTCTGGGTATGCCTGTTTAAATAGCCAGGTCTTTAATTTTTTTTTGAAATTTTTGGGGCAGGGCTCAAGACTGAGGTTTGGAGGTAGTTTGTTCCAACAGGTGGGGCCTGCAATAGACAAGGCTCTGTCTCTTGTAGAGGAAAGGTGTGCTTTTTTGAGGGAGGGTATTTGGAGCATACCCAAACGATTGGTTCGAGTGGGGCGGCTAGGTTGAGCGAGAGTGAAAGGTTCACCTAGCCAGTTAGAGTTATGTGAATAGATGGATTTGTGAATGATGGTCAGTGTTTTGTGAAGGATACGGGAGGGAACGGGGAGCCAGTGTAGGTCTTTAAGGATGGGGGTGATGTGGTCTGATTTGTGTGCATGGGCGATGATTCTTGCTGCCGCGTTCTGCGGCAGCAAGAATCATTGCCCATGCACGCAAATCAGTATTAATCAAAATTAATACTATACTTCTATACACATCACAGCCAGTATTTGAATTAGTTCTTGTTTGGTCAATGTGATTGTCATTAACCTCTCCAATTATTGGACCTTTTTTGGCACTTTAATATAAGGCTCTATAAAATTAAAGCAAACATAAATGAAACAGAATGATCAGATTGCTGAAAATAGTAATTGTTTCTACAAGAAAGTGACACGGGCTCTGAAATAACAGAAACCATAAAGTTAATTAGTTTAATTTCTACATTATATAAGTATGTAGATAGTTCCTGCTCCTCCAGTTCTAGCTTTCCAGAACCTGCCAAATCTGAAGCAAAAAAGTGAGAAGCAATGTCAAACAAAAATAAAAAAGAAGAACTGACATGAAACCCTGCAAGATAGTAACATAGTAAATGACAGCAGATAAAGATCAAAGTGTGTAGGGTTCTTACTGCTGCTCCATGCAGGTTATCCCCATACTTTCTGTTTCGGGTTACAGCTGCCGCTCTGAGCAGGTTACCCCCATACAGAAATATTATTCCAAAAGTTACAGCAGGTTACCCTGTCTCTTCATTTCCATGCTGTAGCCATTAGGGATCCTCTGCATTTATCCCACACCTTTTTGTATTCTGATGCTGTTCTTGTCTTCACCATCTCTGCCGGAAGGGCATTCCAGGTATCTACCACCCTATCCATGAAAAAATATTTCCTAATGTCGTTTCTGAGTCTGCATCCTTGGAGTTTTATGTCATGACCTCTAGTTCTATAGCTTGCTTTCCATTGGAAAAGGTTTGATTCTTGAACATTATTAATACCCTTCAGGAATGTATCAAATCTCCCCATCCCTCCTCTCCTATAGGGCATACATATTTAGGTCCTCAAGTTTCATCTCATATATCTTTCGGTGCAGACCCTGCACCATTTTGGTTGCCTTTCTCTAGACCTCATCTTTCTTGAGATCCGGGCTCAAGAACAGAACAGAGTAATCCAGGTGAGGCCTCTTATCTATGCAGCCCAGCATTGCTCTGGTCTGAGTCACTGTCTTGTTACATTGCTTCACTACCTTCAAATCATCAGGTACTATCACCCCAAGATCTCTCTCCTACTCCGTACATATCAGCCTCTTAAATACTGCTTTTTATTTTTGACATGCACACTTTTACAGACCAGCAGACAAGTTCGGTGTGAGATCAAACTCATACACATGAAAAGCTATACTGCATACAGGTAAAATCATATATCATGCCACCTCTTTGCTCTTTGATTTATGCTTTTCCACTACATGTTGCAGATGTATGTGATTCAAGGAAGTTGTCTCAGGGGCGGATTTTAAAACGAGCGCGAATAGCCTACTTTTGTTTGCGCTCCAGGCGCAAACAAAAGTACGCTGGATTTTAGTAGATACGCGCGGAGCCGCGCATATCCGCTAAAATCCTGGATCGGCGCGCGCAAGGCTATCGATTTCGTATAGCCGGCGCGCGCCGAGCCGCGCAGCCTACCCCCGTTCCCTCCAAGGCCGCTCCGAAATCGGAGCGGCCTCGGAGGGAACTTTCCTTTGCCCTCCCCTCACCTTCCCCTCCCTTCCCCTACCTAACCCACCCGCCCGGGGTGGGTGGGTTAGGTAGGGGAAGGGAGGGGAAGGTGAGGGGAGGGCAGCGGGGGGATTTACGCCTCCCAGAGGGAGGCGTAAATCCCCGCGCGTCAGCGGGCCTCCTGCGCGCCGGGACGCGACCTGGGGGCGGGTCCGGAGGGCGCGGCCACGCCCCTGGGCCGCCCCGGGCCGTAGCCACGCCCCCGGAACGCTCCCGACACGCCCCGAAAACGCCGCGCGGTTCGGGCCCGCCCCCCGACACGCCCCCTCCGAAAACCCCGGGACTTACGCGAGTCCCGGGGCTCTGCGCGCGCCGGTAGGCCTATGTAAAATAGGCTTCCCGGCGCGCAGGGCCCTGTTCGCGTAAATCCGCCCGGTTTTGGGCGGATTTACGCGAGCAGGGCTCTGAAAATCCGCCCCTCACTGTATATGTTACCATTATATATGTATGTATATACAATTAATTATGATTTTAAATTATGTTCTTGTATGTCCTGTATTGTGAATTATATTTGTTATTTAGATTTTAGCCCCTGAGGCAGCCCCGTGTGCGGGCGAAACTCAGCCTGAGTCGGGCACAATATATAAAGAATACGTCTCCATTCAATTAAAGTTTTCAAACGGACAATTCCTTGGCGTCTAACCTATTTTGTTGCCCTCTCGAAAGTTTATCTGACAGCAGGCTTTGGTGGTGGTCCAGAGTCCCTGCATGTGGAGGCCGTTCGCGTGGGCCCCCATCCTTGGGTGGAAGCATCACTGATAAGAGTCACCTGAGGCAGAACGGGCTGAAAGGGAAGTTCTCGTTCCAGGTTAGAAAGGTCTTCCCACCAGGCCAGAGATATTCTTAGAGGGTCCGTTACAGTGACTGGAGCCTCTAGATCCTGAGGTGCCTGTTGCCACTAGGACCACAAGCCCCACTGGGGTCTCCTCATGCAGAGGCAGGCCAAAGGAAGTCACTTGGAAGCAGGCTGCCATATGGCCCAGTAGGCAGAGCAGAAGGCGAGCTGGCACCCTCTGGCTGTCATGGACGAGCATAGCCAGTGAGGTGAGGGCGATCGCCTGGTCCCTGGGCAGAAAAGCTTTCACTTGTGCCGTGTCCAGCCTGGGTCGATGAAGTCCAGCTGAGTGGACGGACAGAGGTGCAACTTGGGGAATTTTATAATAAACCCCACCATCTGTAGGGTCTGCACCATCAAGGCCAGAGCTTTCAAGGCTCCGGAGCGAGTCTCACTCCTGACCAGCCAGTCATTCAGGTATGGAAATACATGGACCAAGCGATGCCTGAGGTAGGCAGCCACCACCGCTAAGCATTTATTTGGTGAAGACACAGGAGGGCGATGCCAGCCCAAAGGGCAGCACTTTGTACTGGTAATGTGCACTCCCCACCACGAAACAGAGGTACTTCCGGTGGTTGGGGACAATCACAATGTGTGCAAACGCCTCCTTGAGATCGAGGGAGCAAAGCCAGTCTCCTCTTTGAAGGAGCAGGATCAGCGTGCCCAGAGAGAGCATCTTGAACTTTTCCCTTACAAGAAACTTGTTCAATGCCCTGAGGTCGAGAATGGGGCGCAAGCTGCCATTCTTTTTCGGAATGAGAAAGTACCTCGAATAGAACCCTTGGCCCCACTGATGGCAAAGGTCCGGTTCCACTGCGCCCACTGCAAGGAGGGCGGAGAGTTCCGTTTGAAGGATGACCAAATGGGCGGATGAATCCCACAATGGACATGGGGGAGAGGTCTCTGGGAGCTGGCTGAAGTGCAGACTGTACCGCTGGAGAACGATGCAGAGGACCCAGTGGTCCAATGTTATCTCTTCCCAGTGACAGGCGAAGCTGAGGAGCCTGCCTCCGACTGGGGGATCTGACAACAGGGGTACAGCCAGCTGACTTAACGCTCCCTTGCCGCCAGTCAAACGCCCATGGCTGCAGCTTGCTGGGGGGACGGTTGGGGTCTAGGGGCCCGCTGTTGGCGGGAACGACCCCTGGAACAGGTGTGAGGCGGACGAGTCCGAGCGGCCGGAGGATAATATTTCCTCTGCTGATAAAAGGGTTTTTGAGAACCCTGCCTGGAGGATTTCTTGGCCGAGGACGGGCCTTCCGAGGCACTAGCGGACGGCTGCCGAAGGGTATCATGATGGTCCTTCAATTGCGCCACCACATCCCAGGCCTTATCCCAGAACAGGTTCTCACCTGTGCAGGGGAGGTTGGTAAACCTGTCCTGGACCTCCAGCCAGAGATCAGAGGCCCAGAGCCAAGCCATTCTCCTGGCGTTGATGCCCACTGCGGCTAAGTAGGCTGCCGTCTCAAAAACACAAGGTGTTTTTCCCGCCTCCAGACCCAGCGAGGCAATGACAGAAAGGACTTCCTGCTGTTGCTGGGAAAGACTCGCCATGAAATCTTGGACTCATTTCCAGAGATTGCGGTTGTACTGGGTCATATAAAGTTGGTAGGCAGCGATGAGGGCAAACAACATGGCGCCTTGGAAGATTTTCCTTCCCAGGGCATCCAGCTCCCTAAGCTTGCGTCCCAGAGGAGTGGAGGCATGGGTATGGGAGTGCCAGGCCTTTTTTAAAGTGGACTCCATGACCACCAACTGGTGGGAGAGCTGCCTCCTATCAAACCCCACGGCCTGTTGCACCAAGTAGGTGGCATTGGCCTTGTTAACAGGGAAGACAGAAATGGGGTGCTCCCACATGCGGAGGAGGAGTTCTTTGAAAATATCGTGGATCGGAACCGCCACGATTTCCTTTGGAGCGTCGATGAACTGGAGAACTTCCAGCATCTTATGACGCATATCCTCCTCCATACAGAGCTGAAAGGGAATGGCCTCAGCCATCACCCTGACAAAACCCGCAAAGGACAAGTCCTCAGGTGGTGACCAGCATCGCTCCTCCGGAAGGGGTCCTCAGAATAGTCCGAGGATGAGTCTGTGGAGTCGTCACCCCAGGGGTCATAGGGCCCTTCCTCCTCACTGGGACCAGCAGGTCGTGGGTGAGGTCCATGAGGGGCAGCAGCCCTGGGCTCCAAAGGCTTCGGAAGCCTTGAGGGCACCAGCAGCATCGAAAGTTCCCCCAGCATGGAGGGAATCAGAGGCCGCAGCAAGCTGGAGGGATCTGGCAAAGGCTTGGGGAATCGTGGGCAAAGGAACATGGTACCGGCCGTATCTTCCTCTTTGGAGGACCCAAGAATTGGGATCACACCAGTGGAGGGTATTGGTGGCTGATGGGGCATCGAAGGCCCCTCGAGCACCGGCTGCATCGGTAGGGCACCCAGAAGGACACCCAGACAGTCCAGCAATGGTGCTAGCATCGATGGCGGAGGCTCGGGCACTGGTATGGGGGCCAGTGGCACTGGAGGTTCAACGCTTTGCAGCGCTTTGAGTACTGCCGACTGTACCCTGCGGTCCATCTCCTCCTGAAAGTCTATGGTGGCTAGGACTGATGGAGGGGGACGAGGCATCTATGGCTCTTCCTCGGGTCTCCGAGGTGCCCTGCACCGTCAGTGGGGAACGCCTCAGGCTACTGGGAGCACCAGAGGATGGGGCCTCCAATGGCTGGTGCCGCTTTGATGGCGGCTCGGCAGCCACCAATACCGCTCCAGAACCGAAACCAGAATCGTGCACCTACAATGACTGGTGTCAATGCTTGCAGGATCATTTCCGGTGCTTGGTCCGGTCTTTCCCTGGTGCCAAGGTAGCCAATGATCCCGATGCCAGGGAGAGCGGGGGAGATCATTGAGGATCGATCCCCCTCTCCCCCTCCCCCTCCCCCTCCCCGCGATCTTTCGGCGTCTAAGGGACCGATGCAGGCGTAGAGGACTTCAAGGTCCCAAAAAGTTTCTCCATTTTATCGTGGCGCGCCCGACGCCCTTTGGATGTCATCTGGTCGTACAGACGGCACCCCCAGACATCGTGCAAGGCCCCCAGGCAGAGGATGCAAACCTCATGCAGATGGACATGGTCCACGGGCATTGGGCGCACCGAAGAAAAAACGATGCCTTGAAAAACACCTGGCGTGTGGTCAATGACCGACGGACACTGTGAGGCGAGGAGTCAGGTATCAACGGCAAAGTTAGAAAACATGGCAGAAAAAGTCCTACCGTACCAAGGCGGCACTGACCACGAAGGGGGACCTGTCAAGGAATTGACAAAAAGCTTGAGAATATCGAGGAAAAAGTAGAAAAAAGAAGAGCTTCACGGACCGCAAGGCAACTGCAACGCAGAAAAGAAGAGACTGAAGGGGGACCTCGCATGGATGCACAGATAGTAGCAGGCTGGGCATGCTCAGTCTGCTGGTCGAAGCTTCTAGAAACTTTGACAAACGTTTTCCATGCCTGGCTCCATCAGATGATATCACCCATATGTAAGGACTACCATCTTATTTGTCCTAGGAGAATGAAATTTTCTCTTAGCAAACAGATGGGATCTAAGACAATGCAGTTATCTGTTTGTATTATTCCTAGGGGTAAATCTAAATGCCTTACAATAACATGATTTTGAGACAAACGGTTGTGAATTTATTGGATTGTATATAAAGTAAAACAAATGATAATTTCCTCTAGCACTGTCTGTCAAGGACAGAGGGAGGAGGGGTCAGCCCACAGGCTAGAGTTTACACTTATTTATTTATTTTATTTGATAATACTTATATCCCGCTTATTGTGAAATAATCATATTAAGTAGATTACATCTTCATAAAATACAAGTAGTTAAAACAAATAACATTAAAATAAAATAAAAAATAAAAACAAAAATAAATACAAAATCTTCATATCTTGCCAACCACCAAGTAACAATGCACTTTCTACAAGTTAAAGGCCTGCTTAAACAAATGAGCCTTTAAGTGTTTCCTAAAAGAGCAAATATCATCAATTGCTCATAGACTCACTGGCAAAGAGTTCCAGAGTTTAGGCCCCATCACAGAGAAAGTTCTCGCTCGCATCATGTTCAATCTTATTTCCCTTGCTGTTGGAATTACCAGTAGCTTCTTGTTACTAGAATGCAAAGAACGGACAGGAGTGTAATACGTCAGTAAATGTGCTAAATAGGATGGACCATCAGATTTCAACACTTTAAAATCTAAGACCAAAATCTTAAAATCAATACGATATTTTACTGGTAATCACTGCAATTCTTGAAGACGGGGAGACATATGATCCCACTGCTGGCACCCCTATAATAAGGCATGTGGTGGAATTCTGTAAAACCTGAAGCGCCCTAAGGGAAGCTACTGGCAATCCAACAAATAAAGAATGGCAGTAGTCGATAATTGATAATACAAATGCTTGCATCACTATTAGAACATCTTGCCTATCAAGAAAAAACTTAAGATGCCCAATAACCTAAGTTTATAATAACCTGATTTTAAAATCTTTGTAAATGGTTCTTAAAAGAAAGTTTAACATCTAATACGCACCCCAGATTCCACACGGAATCTTTAAAAGGGATTGTATCCCCTAAAATAACAAGACTGTAAATTATTTTTAACTAAGTCATCAGGGTCCCAAGAGAAGCAAATAGCTTCTGTCTTATTTATGTTCAAAAGCAGATGATTTTCCAACATCCACTTATTGGTCACTTGAACACTCATAGTGAGGCAATCAAGTGAGATATTCAAATTTCCTCTCAACATAAAATATAGCTGTAAATCATCTGCACACGTATGAAATTTAAGAGATCCTTACAGACCTGTGCACAAAGAGCCCAATATTGTAACACAGCGCTTAGGGCTGAAGTTTTGTTAAGTCCACTTTGAAATTTTGCAGGTACAAGCAAACCCTTGCGTAGCATATATGCACATATTTACACCTGCACTGGAGCACGTGGAAATGTCCAGGCACTTTTGATTTTAGAAAGAGTGTGTGTAAATGGTTCCCTGTCCTAACTCTGCCCTCGGGAGCACTCCTTTCAAGTGCATGTGAAATTACTTCTGTGCATATTTCTGCAATTACAGCTTCCCTCTTTCCCCTGGGTAATTTTCAAAAGGTCTACATATGCATGCATATGCTTTTGAAAATTCACTCTTACAACAACATAATTTTTTTTTTTAAACGGAGACGTTGGAGAGAACCTCGTTCTCTGAGATTTATAAGTCTCTTAGGAAACTGGAATTGGAGAGTGTACATAATAATTTATTTATTTATTTATTTTATTTATTTAACATTTTTTATATACCGAAGTTCTGGTAACAATGTTACCAATCACTTTGGTTTACATAGAACTTAGGGATGACTTAACACAAATGTCTTACAGAGAACAGGGAAAATTTGGAACTTGGACAACATTGAATGGGAGCCCTCTCCCATCTATCAATTTAATTGATAGATGGGAGAGGGCTCTAGAATTGAATCTTACAGGGCCACAACCTTCAAAAGGTTCGGTGAGAATATCAAAGTTAGTCACTAATGTCTCTCTGAGACAAACACAGTACAAGTTAACAAAGAGTACAGACAGATCTGTGTGAGGTACATTGAGACATCTTTTTAAATCTTACTTGAAAATACAGGAGTACTGGGGAAGATGTTTGTGATCAATAGTAAGACAGGTAGTCAAGCTCATTGTAGAAGGGCTTCTTTTGACGACTTCGTCTTTAAGAGGGTTAAAAGGGAAAATCTGAGATTGTTAGGACAGCATATTTGAAAGGTAAAAAGGGAATTTTATTGGTCGGGAGGAAATCAAATCTACCTTCCTTTTGGCAATGGAGAAATGCACTGAACTTGGCAGATTTGATATTATGTAACTTGTTCAGGGCTGGAAAGGCAGGGCAAGTAATCAACTTAATTAAATAAATAAGAGTCACTTGAATGAAAAAGAAAAAAATCTTTCTAGCAGCATGGGAGGACTATATCCAGGCACCCTCCTCCACAGCAGGAGCGAGGTGATCAACTATCCTTAAAGAGTGATCAATAAGGACAGAAAAACGCGAGAGTCCAAACAGACACACAACAGCCCCAGTCCAGTAAATTAGAAAGATTATTGAGTTATGAGATTGGTAATTCAGTAAACTAAAGTGGCGGGGGACAGGGAAGTTGGGAGGAGGAGAAAGGAGGGAAGAGAATCAATTAAATCTGGAATATAGTCAGATACAGTTTCTTTAGTGGTGCTGGATGTGCATAAGGAGCACATGCACATCACACATTTACTGTTGCCATCCTTTATTAATAAAGGGCCTGATTTTCCAAAGCTTTTAAGCACATTAATGGGCTTTTCGAAACTTGCCCTGGGTGCTGCATGCAGAAGCGATGCCGTGCGCATTTTTCCATGTACTTGAAAGCAGCATTCCCCAGGGCAGGGAAACCACTGGCACTCACACCTTTGATTTTCGGAGGTACACAGCTAAATGCATTCATACACATTTGCACCTGCTCCCAAGCAGCCGTAAATGGGTGCAAGTATGCTGAGCAGGATTCGGCATACACCTGCTAATCTTCAAAGCAAACATATGCATGCAATCCCCTTGGGGGGTAGAATAAGTTGTCACAATCCATGTATTTGTTGGTGGAGCTATTATCTTTTAGAAGGACTTTGAAAACATTTTATTTAACCCAGGTTAGGGGAAGTTTTCTGGTGATGCTATCCTTGCTAAAAAAAAACAAAACAAAAAACAAAACACTACTATTATATATTGCATTAATGATACTGTTTTTAATATTTTATTGTATGTTTTGTTTGTTGCTTATCTGCTGTAATGTTTAGGTTTCTACTGTAACCCACCCTGAGCAGTTTCATAAGGATAGGATAAATCACTTGACCAGCACCTCAACTTCAAGCCACACATCAAATCTCTACTTAAAGCGGGTTTCTACAAACTCCAAATCCTCAAAAAACTGAAGCCACTACTCCACACACAAGACTTCCGTCTAGTCCTGCAGTCCACCATTTTTTCCAAAGTGGACTACTGCAACGCCCTGCTGCTAGGCCTCCCATACTCCACCATCAAACCTCTGCAAACATTACAGAACTCCATGGCAAGAATTCTAACCAACACACGCAAAAGAGAACATATTACACCCACACTTATAGATCTCCATTGGCTACCCATCCCGTTCCGCACCCAGTATAAAACCCTCACCATTCTTCACAACATTCTCTACAAAAGCAACTCCCCCTGGCTTAAAGAAATGCCCCACTTTCACTGTTCCCATCGCCCCACAAGATCCACCCTTGCAGGTACCCTACACACCCCACCCCTCAAAACAGCGCACCTCTCCTCCACCAGGGAAAGAGCATTCACCATCGCAGGCCCTGCCCTCTGGAACTCTCTCCCCACCCACCTTCGACTTGAGCCCTCCCTGCCCAAATTCAAAAAAGGCATCAAAACCTGGCTCTTCAGACAGGATTACCCTGAAACCAACCCCCCATAGGCACCTCCCCCCCAACGCTTCGACCCACCCTCGCATTACCGACACCCTCCCTTTGACACCCCTCAAACTTGCTACACGAATATTCTTGCCATAAGTTAATTGTAACCTATACCCTGCTGTAAATAAGTTGTATGTTTACAATTTTAAGTTAACTGTTTCCTAAGTTATAAGTTAATTGTAACCCTCTATCCTCTTAGCTGCTACCCCTTCCTCCTCTGCCTATCCACCCCATCCCGCCCCTCTTTCTCACCTGTTTCCATCACCCGCTCCCTGTTTTAATGTAACTTTTTCCTCCTTTCTCAAGTTTTACTGTAAACCGGCGTGATGTGCCCTACGAACACCGGTATATTAAAAGCTGTTAAATAAATAAAATAAATAAATAAAAAATATTCAAATAAATAATCTGCTTTGAAGTGCTGAAAAAAAATGCAAAAAGCAGAATATAAAAATCTAAATTTAAAAAAAATCTAAAATAAAGTTTCCACGCCCCCAGCTTGAAAACAAACCCAGAGCTGAGATGCGTTGGCCAGTTCTCCTCCTCTGTGGTGAGGTTACAGGACAGGAGTTACAAACACATGTACTATTTTATGAAGAATTTAAGAATCTTAAGAAATGAGGCCCTTTTTCCTTTTCAGTCAGAGACAATGGCAAAGAAGGGCTAACTGCCAAATTAAAATCTGAATAATTTGGCAATACAACACCTCCACAACCTGCAATTTTCCAGCAATGGCATCGTTTTTCTTGTATTATCTAGTGATATATAGGTGAAGAATCAATTTAGAGTTTCTCACCGCCATAGGCAATGTCTCATAGGCCATAGTTTATCCAGCTTGACACTATCCAGACCAAGCCAAATGCCATCATACCTATAAGGGAGCCCGGACCGACGTGCCGCAAATGCGCAGTAGAGAGCAGCTCTACCGCGCATGCGCGCACATCGGCCAGAGCGCAGCATGTCAGAAAAAAAAAATGGCGCTGGCTCCTTAGGAGCGGCGGCGAGCAGGAGCGGGAGGAGCAGTAGCTCCGGCGACACGCGCGAGGGAGGGACACGCCCCTGTCTGCCGGCTGTGGATGAGCTGTGAGGGGAGGGAGGTGAGAGAGAGGGAGGTGGAGGGAGGGAGGAGAGAGTGGGGTGGGGAGGTGAGAGGGAGGAGGGAAGTGGTGAGAGGGAGGTGGGGAGAGAGTGAGAGGGAGGGGGGGGGAGGGAGAGAGAGAGAGGGAGGGAGGAGAGAGAGAGAGGGAGGTGGGGGAGAGAGTGAGGTGGGGGGAGGAGAGAGAGAGGGAGGTGGGAGGAGAGAGAGAGGGAGGTGGGGGGAGGAGAGAGGGAGGTGGGGGGAGGAGAGAGGGAGGTGAGATGGGGAGAGAGGGAGGTGGGGGGAGGTGAGAGGGAGGAGAGAGAGAGGGAGGTGGGGGGAGGAGAGAGAGAGAGGGAGGAGAGAGTGAAGGGGAGGGGAGGGAGACTAGAGGGGGGAGATGAGGGGGAGGGAGTGAAAAGGAAATGGACCAAAAAAAAATTTTAAATGTAGCCCTTTGTTACGGGCTTAACGGCTAGTTCTGGATATAAAATATGCTGCACTCACTGGGCCCAATATTCAGCTAGCAGCTAGCCAGATAAGTTGGACTTATCCGGCTATCTAGCAGCTGCTGAATATCTGCTTAAGTTCAGCGGCCACTAGATAGCCGGATAAGTCACTTATCTGGCTACCGCTTAGGTGGAAAGATTTGTGAGTGGGCAGTGTGATCAGGTGGCGCTACTAAGCCGGATAACTTATGCAGCTAAGTAGCAAGAGTGATCATTTATTTATTTATTTATTTATTTATTTATTTATTTAAAATGATTTATTAATAGCCTAACTGATAACAATCTTTCTTTATTGAGCCCCCTTTTGCTGTAATCTTCCTGCTTCACTATTTTGCACTGAGCACTTTACAGCCTCTGGACATAGTGGGATCAAGGCTATGCCACTGAATATCTGCGCATATATTGCAACATTGCCAGATAAGTTGTCCATTTGATAGACCTGCTCGATAGTAAGTCTAAACTTAGATGGATATAAATTATCCGACTAAGTTGCAATATCTACGCAGATATTCAGTGGCATAGCCTTGCCACTGAATATCCTTGTAACTTAGCCAACTGTTATCCGGCTAAGGGGGTCATTTATCAAAATGTGTTAGGGTGTTATCGCTGGCATTAGGGCCTTACACCTGCGATAATGCCATAACACATGTGATAAACACTGCATTGCGAAATGCCTATGCAAATTTGACATTTTTATTCAAGTGGGAGGAGTTTGGGCGGAGTAAATGGAAATGAGGGCTGGTTAACGTTGCATGCAATAACGTAACACACACTATTGCGAGATTTAACACCAGAAATATCTACACCTTTTTTCTGGTCGTTATGCGTATGATAGCTGTGCACTGTGGCCGAAACAGGATTTATCACAAATCCCGTTTCGAGAGGGGAGAGGGAGAGGGAGGGGGAGGGGGAGGAGGAGGAGGAGAGGGGGAGAGGGAGGAGGAGAAGGAGAGGGGGAGGGGGAGGGGGAGAGGGGAGAGGAGGAGAGAGAGAGGGAGAGGGGAGGGGAGGGGAAAGGAGGAGTGAGAGGGAAATTGCAGTCAGCTAGATAGTGCATCAAGCTAGGTAGAGAGAACATGATACAAATCTACTCTTCTTTCACATTTCATCCCTCCAAATCACATTAAATCTTCACTGATGGTATCTGCGCTGTTCATACATATGACTGTGCATGTAAAATTGTTCCCCTAGAACCCACCTCACCCCAAGTTACTAGTGCCCCTCTTATGGTGGTATAAATAGTTAACGTTTTTGTGAGCCTCTACAAAGACTCTCTCTCTCTCACACACAAAATGATGAATCTAGGCCTAAGTTACTTAGCCAGCCAGGATTGATCCCACTATGTCCAGAGGCTGCAAAGTGCTCAGTGCTATTTATAGTCCTAACTGCAAAACAGCAAAGCAGGTGGATTACAGCACAAGGGGACTCCATAAAGAAGCAGCAACCGCTGCTGCCACCACTATTACTTCTTATCATTTCTACAGCTACTCGTGAAAAACTGCATCTCACTACGATGGTCATTTTCAAAGCCATTTCCTCAGGCAAAACAGTGTTTTACCCGCAGAAATGTGTCTTTATTTATCTGAGATCTTAGAAAGATGACCTCGACTTGCTGTGGCAGGCTTTCAGCTTTCTACTTGGCTAAGCATGAAATAAGTACCAATAAGGATTTGGGGGCTGATTTGAAGTCAGCCTGTATAGGCATTGTTCCACTTTGAAAATGAGCCCAGGAATGCTCCCCACACAAGCTCTGTGGGCAGGTTCTTCCTGGTAAGCACGTAGCTCCTAACATGTCTTGTGACTGCAGGTAAAAGTGCGCACATAAAGACCCTACGCGCAGAATTTCAGCTGTATGTAGGCTGGCTGATTTTCCAAATGTTCAGCAGTCATCGCAAGGCTGTATCGAGAGGATAGTTTTACAACCGCGCACACTTGGGGAAAGCATGCGCAGATGCTATCCCAAATTTTCAAAGCAAGTTATTTCTCCTAAGTTCGCTTTGAATATTCCTGGGTAAGCAACCCAGTGTGTGCACGGAATAGCACCTCCTCTTCGGACAGCATAACTTGTGTGGCTTCATTTACACGCGTATTTTAAAAAAGCAAGCAGGATGCTCCTCGGAATACCCCTGCCTGGCTCACGTAGTTCACACAAAACCGGGTTACGCACACACTTTTACACACCACAGAGTCCCAGATGTTTTTCTAATAGACATTTACACACATAAAACATGGTTTTATGCGTGTAAATAGTTGTGAAAATTCAGCCCCATCGGTACACCGAATAAATGCATTTATTTTATTTATTGTCTGCTTTTTCGGGCACTTCAAAGCGGAATACGTTCAGGTATTGTACGTCCGAGAAGTACATTAGGGTACAGCAATAAAGAAAGCACATGGCTACAGTTTTAGTATGCTGGGATGATTGCTTATGTGTGCCCAGCAGGCTCTTAACGGAGCAATTTTGGGATCAGTGAGCATGACTTGAAAACTAGGGCAGCTTAGGTCTGTGGCTAAAAAGTTGCCTTAAAGAGCCGCGTTTTCTGAAACCGAGCAGACTGGGGGCTAATCTGCTGCTGGGCGGCAAAGGGTTGGCACTGAGCCAGGGAACGTTCTCTGTCCAGTGGCAGGCGAGGCGTAGCTCCTTAGGTCAAGGCGCTCTTGGGCGCACCTTGGGCTTGTGATTAGGTGCATGGGGAGCGGGAAGGCACACGTGGAACAAGTCGGCAGCGGAGGTAGTACGGTGAAACAGAATCTCCAGCACCAGATTTCTAAAGAAGGCATTGGTTTAAAACGAATTCTGAAGAATATGGTTCTAAATGATTTGAGTTAGGAGAAGAGGAAAATGTCTGCCAAGCTCTAGGTCTCTTTTCTCTTCCTTAGCGTTTGTGCTCAAGCACATTACAAGCAGGAAAGGCAGATTCAGAGTATGCCAGTTAGTTTTTCAGCTCTCAGTTCATTCAGCTGTAACTATGCTTCTTCAAGAACGGAATCCCTTTACAAAAAAATATCACAGTAGCTCTGCCTCCTTACTGAAAATGTCAGTTATTCCGCAAGCAGGATAAACTGCTGGTTTAATACGCTCCAAAACATTGTGTTGTAAGGCTGTGTCCCTGTACTTACACTGTATTCTACCTAATTTACATTTTAAGAGCTAGTTCACAAATGACTAAGCATTCTTGTTTTCAGTTTTTATCTTTCCTGGGAATTTATCTGTGTTTATTACTGCAAGAAAAAAAAAAATATTTATCTGGAAAAATGACAAGTTATTTTTTCTACTGATTTGTCCAGTTTTTGTTCTTGTTATAATAAACACTGAGAAATTCCCATAAAATTTAAAATAAAAACTGAAAAGCAAGTTTGCTTACTGTAAATGGGGTTCTCCATAGACAGCAGGATGAATTAGTCATGACACGTGGGTGACATCATCCAAAGGGGCCAAACAGACCCATTTCCCTACTTCAGAAAAGTTTTACTTACAAGCATGCACAAGAGTTCCTGAGCACCTGCTGCCTTCTGAGCCCCTCAGTCGACTGTAGAGCTTAGCAGGGGTGCTAAACGCCTTGTACTATTCAATCCAACTCCTTCAGTAATTTATAGTCAATTTTGCCAAGTTGAACCTGGACCCTACCCAGAGAATCAAGTTCATCGAGAGCATGGATAAACTCGCTACAGAAGATGGCGTCACTCAATGGAAAGCGCAATCTGCCTATGAGCACTGGTCCACAACCTGCTACAGCCAGACCAGGTCCTTGCCCAAACATTTCTAGTAGTCCTTGTGCATATGGCAGCAGCGGTACGTGTAGTCCCCATGACATGCCTGAATATGAGAGCTCTCCACTGGGTCCTTTGTTCTCAGTGGGATCAACTGCGCCAGTCTTTATCATAATGGTAACTCTGGAGGTGAAAACTTCACTCCATTGGTGGCTGAAGTCTGTCAAAAACTTGGCCCTGGTTGGGCTGAGGTTGTTGCAGCATCTTAGGCGGACATTTCTCATGTAGGCATCCGCGGACTTGTAGCTGATGTTGAGGGACGACAGATGTGTTGCGATATCTCTGAAACTGGCAGAAGGGGCGTCTCTGGAAGAAGGATCACTTAAAGGCAAAATAAGTAGACATCTAGAGGACAAGGGCTACTCGGCTCCTGCTGACACGGACTAAGTAGCCACATACTGTTCCTCAATTTGGGCAACAGTTTCTCTTTGTCCCCAAAAAGATTATCCCCATAGCATGGGACACTGGCCAATTTGTCATGAACATCTTCCCACAGACTACTAGCCCTCAATTATGTTATCCAGCATGCCCCAATGGCTGCAGTAGATCTTGCTGCTGTGTCAAAGAACTTATACACTGAATGGATGAGATCTGCTTGCAGCTTTCCGCATTCAGCAGTGCCTGCCATCAGTGGGGGGGAAGGGGCACTGAATACAGACAACAAACAACATGGGCCCTGACGTTTACGGTCTGGGGTACTGATACGCAGTCATAAGGGAAAAAGCACAGGATGGCTTCTACGGCCAAGTCCCAAAGCAAAGAATGTCAAGCAGCATTGTCTGAATTATCAAGAAGGCTCCTCACCCAGTAAAAAAAATGTTGCTAGCAGTAAATTTATGGGTTTGACAGTTGCTTGGTTTTGATGACTGTAAATATTAATACCCTTGTCATAAGGGATAACTGCACAGAGCTGCAGTTTCTACCCTTGAGAGAAACATACAAAGAGCGGCAGATACTACCATAAGAAGCTTGTTGGGCAGACTGGATGGGCCAGTTGGTCCTTTTCTGCCATCATTACTATGTCACTATGATAACCCTCCTGCTTACTATCTACGAAGTCCACAAGAGACTTCAGCTTGATAATACAGTGATATAAGTATTGCACTATGTACAGTTGGTGGGTCATAATGTGGCTGTTTAGCATCAAATTCTGGAAGACTTTGTTTCCAAAGTTGTCCAGCAACCTGGGATCCTTACTAGGTGACGTGTTAGAAAATATCCAAGCTTTCTCAGCATTCTTCAAAGCTGACTACACCACCATGGCTGGTGAGGCAGTTGGGACACCAAAACCAGGAGCCTGCTGCATTCTGAAATTGCGATCCAACTTCTTGGCTAAGAGAGGGCAGGAGGCCAGATTATACCACATTCTCATTTGCAGGTCCCTCAAAATTTGGTAAACTGGGATCACTGCTGGTTCTAAAGGAGTTTCAAAAATGTAAAGCAGGCCAAAGTCTTCCTTAAATGGGTCTTTGTCCCTCTGGATGGTGACGCTGATCAACTTACCCTGTTAGATCTTCTAGCAGTGTGGAATGCTCCTGCAAATCAGAAGGGATCCTCGTAGATCCCTCCTCCAAAACAAACAGTGGAGGGATGCTAACCCACGACCCCACAGATTGTGGCCCCACAGATTGTGATAAATTGCAGGAGGCCCTTGTGAGACTGGAAAATTGGGCATCCAAATGGCAGATGAAATTAAATGTGGATAAGTGCAAGGTGATGCATATAGGAAAAAATAACCCATGCTATAGTTACACAATGTTAGGTTCCATATTAGGAACTACCTCCCAGGAAAGAGATCTAGGCGTCACAGTGGATAATACTTTGAAATCCTTGGCTCAGTGTGCTGCGGCAGTTGAAAAAGCAAACAGAATGTTAGGAATTATTAGGAAGGGAATGGTTAATAAAACGGAAAATGTCATAATGCTTCCTTATCGCTCCATGGTGAGACCGCACCTTGAATACTGTGTACATTTCTGGTCTCAAAAAAGATATATTTGCAATAGAGAAGGTACAGAGAAGGACAACCAAAATGATAAAGGGGATGGAACAGCTCCCCTATGAGGAAAGACTAACGAGGTTAGGACTTTTCAGCTTGGAGAAGAGACGGCTGAGGGGGGATATGATAGAGGTGTTTAAAATCATGAGAGGTCTAGAACGGGTAGATGTGAATCGGCTATTTACTCTTTCGGATAGTAGAAAGACTAGGGGGCACTCCATGAAGTTAGCATGTAGCTCATTTAAAACTAATCGGAGAAAATTATTTTTCACTCAACGCACAATTAAACTCTGGGATGTGTTGCCAGGGAATGTGGTTAGTTAGTGTAATTGGGTTTAAAAAAGGTTTGGATAAGTTCTTGGAGGAGAAGTCCACTACCTGCTATTAATCAAGTTGTCTTGGAAAATAACCACTGCTATTACTCACATCACTGGCATGGGATATACTTAGTTTTTGGGTACTTGCTGGGTACTTGTAGCTTGGATTGGCCACTGTTGGAAACAGGATGTTAGGCTAGATGGACCCTTGGTATGACCCAGAATAGCATGTTCTTATGTTAGATTCCAGGCAGAGACCTCCTCTTGGGTAACCTGTGTTAGGAGATGCATAAAGACCAAGAGCACGATGGATCAGATGGCATCTGGGGTTTCCAGAAGCAGTCAAGACTGGGTGCTCTGAATAGATAGCACTGACAGTGCCCTGGAGGGCCTGGGATCTGGCAAAAGAAATTGAGTCAGTGATAAAGGTGTCAAAAAGGAAGAGGGCACTTGAGAAGAATCCCCCTCAGAGCCAATCAGAACTAACTTCAACGTTGACATCGATGGCATTGATCACTCCATAGACCTCTGTGCCGATAACTCTGTGTGCATCAATGGTGCTGAGAACTTGTTTGTCCATGGCACTGGAGACCAGTGCATCGAAGGCAATGGGGTCCAATACACTGATGGCACAGAGGTCCAATGCATCGACAGCTCCAAGGATCAGTGTAATGCTGATACCGACTATGACTGGTGCTTCTTCTTCAGTGATGACAAGCCTCAAAAAGGAGATGAGGCTTGGGAGTGCACCCTGGAGTATGCCAGCTCTTGCATCCAGCATTTCCACACCTTGATCAACCCCAGGGCTACGGCGGATCCAGAGTCCGGTGCTGTAAGCAGGGAGCCCTGCTTGAGAAACCTTTGCTTAACTAATAATAATAATAACTAATAATAATAATAATAATAATAATAATAATAACTAATAATAATGTTCAATAGTTGATTATTGTTATTGTTCTATGTTCTATGTAAAAAACCCCAGTCTAACCTCCCAGACCAGGGCAACCTTTTCGTTACTTGTAAACCGGACTGATTTGTATTGCATACAGGAATTCCGGTATATAAAAATTAAAAATAAATAAATAAATAAATAACTCAGCATGGAGGGAGTCCAAGAGGTCTTGCTCTGAGAGAAGGAACAACTCCTTCTCTTTCGCAGGTCCCACTCATTGGAACTCCATGCCCCTGGAACTACAAACTGAAACTTCCACCCCCAAATTAAAAAAAAAACCTGAAAACCTGGCTATTTTTGCAAGCATTTCTCGCAAATTCCTCCCGCTGATAACTGTAAATACTCAGAACTGTAATTACCATGATATTGATATGCTCTTCCTCTTGTCCATTTCTACCCTTACTATCTGCTTTTGCCTCTATTATTTATACAGTTAATCAATCCTTTTTCTTTCTGCCACTACTCTTCAAAATGTAAATACCGCCTCCTTATATAATCAATTTTATACCAGGTTCCTTATTTAAGCTTTTGCTACCAGTTGTTGTTCCATGTTCCTTGTAAAAGTTTGCTGTTCCATGTTCCTTGTAAAAGCCTCACCTTGTTACCTGGTGTCGCTCTCTTAGTTCTGTGTAAACCGATACGATGTGCAAACGGATATCGGTATATAAAAACCTCCAAATAAATAAATAAATAAATAATACTGATTGACCTGTGGCGCTTTTCCATCTTCAGTGCCCTGTTCCGCAATCATAGCAGTTGGCAGAGTTGTAGTCAAGTCCCAGACACTTGTGGCAGATATTGTGGTCATCTGTGATGGATGTCTTATGGTGATAGACACAGTCCTTGAAGCCACTGGGTGCAACCTTCCTGGAAGTGTACAACTCTATTCTCTGGTTTGTTTTTTTTCTGGGGTGGATGACAGAACTAAAGAGTGCTATTGATGGGCTGCCAAGGTAGTGAGGAAGAAAGTAAAAACTAATAGATTGCAAAAGCAGAGAGAGAAAGAACTCTAAGAGAGAGATGGTGCATTTCCATGTAGAAGATCAGATAAAAAAAAGATTGAGGGGCTCACAAGGCAATGCAAGCACAGGAACTCTCACACATGCTCAGTGGTAAAACTTTACTGAGCTAGAGAGATGGGTCTGTTCAGAGCTGTTGGATGACATCACCCACATGTCATGGATAATTCAGCCCTTGTTGTTAAAAGAGAAACAAAGGTCTCTACAGATAACATATTTCAGAATATACCATTGTCAGACAACAAAAAATCTGCAAAAGTCTATAATTTTCCTTTAAGTTAACTGTATGTGCTTTGAATTAATTTTACTCTTATGAGATTTTAAGTACCATTTTTTTCTAACAAATTAATAATCATCCTTCTGGAGTGCTCTCACTTGAGGATTTTAAAACTTAGACTTGCTCAGATTTGTTTCACAGACCCAATAGCTGTAAAATCCAAAGGAGGAATTACCTTGGCGATGAGGAAGATGCTACCTGCTCAAAAAGGGTATGCAAACTTTTCCAAAATTTGCAAACTAGTCCGACGAACCCACAAGAAAGTTCAGAGTTTGTCAAAATAGTTCATTGAACATTTTCCCCCAAAAAATCCAAAACGGATTCCTCGAATCTGTGAGTCTGCATCAAAGTTCAAGCAGATTTGCCCAATTCATGGGGTTCGTAGTGGTCAGGTTCAATGAAATTTCCTGTAAATCAGCAAATCCGCAGCAAATCTGTCAGATATTCACATATTTGCTGAGAAGAATTTTGACAAACTTCCATGGAGAATCTGAGAAAAATCCAAAACTTAAGCTGAACTTGCACTGGTTCTAAGTTCAACGCTCGGATTATTTCAGGCAGCTCTACCTATGAAGCACAAATATACCAAGTTCTATCTGTCAATTTTTATTGGAGCTGTGAGCTTTCGCAGTCTGAAAGGCTATCAAAAATATTTTATTGATATTCATTTAAATCTGTCAAACTACTAAATATTTCTGTAGTTCAAATGCTTCAAAAGTCACATTAATAGGCAAAGAAAATTACCTGTATGTTAAAAGATCATTTCTAACCACCTGCTGGGGTAGAGCTGTAGTTACGGATGCTATATAGTAGGAAATAGTGTTAATGTTCAACTGCTCCTCATATCCAACCACCAAACGCCCAAGCCTTCACTTTCAAGCGACCCGGCATACAGTTCCATCTCCTCACAGCCCTTCGTACGAGATCTTGGAGTCCTGACTGACCAGCAATTAAACGTGAAAAGACACATCAATACTGTTCTAAAGGAAGGCTTCTATAAGCTCAATGTCATGAAAAAACTCAAACTACTACTCCATACCCATGATTTCCGTACTGTCATACAGGTGACCCTCTCTTCTAAAATGGACTACTGTAACTCCCTATTTCTAGGCCTCCCCTATTCCACCATAAAACCGCTTCAAATGCTGCAGAATGCTGTCGCTAGAACCCTCACAAATACCCGTAAATCTGACCACATAACCCCAATCCTTAAAGATCTCCATTGGCTACCCATCCCCTCACGCATCCTCTACAAAACCCTTACCATTATACACAAATCCATCTATAACCACAACTCCAACTGGCTCGACGAGCCTCTCCGTTTCATCCCCTCCATCGCCCCACCAGAGCAACCCTCAAGGGTACCCTTCATATCCCATCCCTCAAGAATGCTCACCTCTCCTCCACAAGGGATCGAGCCCTCTCCATCACAGGCCCCACCTGCTGGAACTCACTACCCACAGATCTCTGCCTCGAGCCTTGCAACATTAAATTCAAGAAAAAGCTAAAGACCTGGCTTTTCAAACAGGCATACCCAGACTAGGTCCTCTGCGCTCTATCTAATACCATTGCTTCATCATCATGCTTCTAAGTTTTTAATTGTTATGATATTAAGTTAATATGTTATTTTCTCCCCAGTTAGAACCCATCACCCCATTTCTTTCAACCTTTACGCTATCTCTGTTTTGTAATCCCTTTCCCCGTCCCTGTTCTATGTATTTTCGACCTTAGTTTGATGTAAACCGATATGATGTAACCACTAATATCAGTATAAAAAAGCCTGCAAATAAATACTGCAAAAGAACATTTAATGAAGAAATTTTTAAGTAGCACTTTATCCTAGCCTATAAGAAGATATAATGCTATACACTGCTATTACAGCTGGTGAATATATGCTCTGGACAAAAAGTTTTCTCTGTAATTGTTTTCTGATTTGAATAGCTGTATTGGGTTACCATTGGTTAACTCGTGGATTCTGTTTAATAAGATTTCCCATAGTGGTAAATCAGGTCAAGCATACAGTACAGTATTTGTCCCCTGCACAGATTCAAACCACTGTATAATGCTTAACTGGCTGCAAAATCTGGGCTTGAATAATTGACTTTTTGACTGAATGATTTCAGTGGATAATTTTACCCTCATTAGCTCTCATGCTCATTGATAGACAGGACAATTTTCAAAGCCATTTACCTGGGAAAAATTGGCTGGCTGAAGATGTCCCTTCTCTGCCCAGCAAAAAGTACATGCGGGCTCCCACACAGTTTGAGGTATCCCCTTGGATGCGTTTAGGTTGGGGGAGTAAAACAGTATGCACACGGGACATTTTCAAAAGCACACCCGCTGTTTTACTTCTCTCCTGGGTACCCACACCTGGGAAGTGTGTGGCTGCATTTACCGCTCATACTTTGCAGCTGCTGATGTTCAAAGGGAAACAGTGCACATTGTTTCCCTTTCAAAAATTCATTGCAACATGCATGGGCTAAAAGTGCCTGTATTCAGTGCAAATTCATAATATCTAGACTGTTTCTTTTTGACATAGTAAAGGTAGTGGTATACTCAGGTCCTGCGCGACCGGGTGTGCACACCGTGCATTGGCATGGGGCGGCACACCTGAGGGGGCGGCGGCAGCAGGAGAGGACACGGAGCCGCCAGCGGAGCTCCACCCGCCGGCAGCTGAAGATGAGAAAAGGCCAGGAAGAGCGGCGGGCTGCCAGCAGAGCTCAACCCGCCGAAGCCAAACGCGAGGACAGACCGTGGCAGTTTTCCCTGTAAGCTGCGCGCGCGTGCGCTCACCGCTTTCCTGCCCCCACTCCCCTCTAATCGCCAGAAGGCCGGCAGAGCTGAAGGAAGGAGTAGCCCATGGGGCCGTGGGGGAGCTTATCCCACCATGGCCTGAAATGGAGGATGGAGGGGGCCGCGGTGAGTTGCCTGGAGAAAGGAAGCCATGTGTGTGACTGTGTGTGTATGAACCCGTGTGCACGTGTCTGTGTCAGAGCTTGTATGTATGTGTGTCTTTGTAAGAGCTTGAATGTGTTGTCTGTGTCGGAGCTTGTATTCATATGTACATGTGTATGTCTGTGTCAGATCTATTTGTGAGTGCCTGTGTGCATGTATGTGTGTGTACCTGTGAGAGCCTATGTGTCACATATAAGCTCTCAGAGGCAGGCACACACATATACGGGTAGATTTTAAAACCACGGCGCGTATAAATCCCGGGGTGTACGCGCGTGGCCGGGCCTTCCGCACGCCGGGCCTATTTTCAAATGGGCCCGGCCACACGCGTAAACCCTGGAACGCGTGTAAGTGCCGGGGCTTTAAAATGGGGCAGTATGGGGGGCGGGGCAGGGCTGGAGGCGCCCGGCATCGCGCGGTTTGCTCCTGCTCCTTGGCAGGATAGGGGTAGTTAGGATAGGGATAGGAGGAGGGCAGGATAGGGGGGTTGGGAAGTTCCCTCCCAGTCCACTCCTTAATTGGAGTGGACTGGGAGGGAACTGGGGAAGGCCCCGATATGTTGCCGCACATATTAGTAAATTTATACCCCCCCTCCCCCTCCTTGTGCACGCCGACCCAAAATTTTATGACATGCACGCGTAAGTTTTGAAAATCTACCTAGCGCGTGCACATGTGCGCCCGATTTTATGACATTTACGCGTGTAACCTTTTGAAAATCCGGCCCAATGTGTCTATGAGGGGGAGAGAGGGAGTGTGTGTGAGAGCATAGGCGTGCATATGAAAGATGGAGTGTGTGAAAGAATGAATGTGTGTGCGTGTGTGTGGGTGTGTGTGTGTGTGTGCGTGCGTGCGTGTGTGTGTGCGTGTGCGTGTGTGGGTGTGTGCGTGTGTGTGGGTGTGTGCACGTGTGTGTGTGTGGGTGTGTGCACGTGTGTGTGTGTGTGTGTGTGCGCGCGTGTGTGTGTGTGTGTGTGCGTGTGTGTGCGCGCGTGTGTGTGTGTGTGTGCGCGCGCGTGTGTGTGTGTGTGCGTGTGTGTGTGCGTGAGTGAAGATAAAGTTTGTGTGGCCCTACTTCTCCCAATGCATGACAATGTCAGGGTGACTGAAAATCAGAAGATCCCAGGTATAGAGAGCAGGAGATTTTTTAAATCCTTATTAGTTTTAATTATTGGGGTAATTTTAGCATTTCTGCTGTTTTGAATATTTTATTGTTTTTGGGGGGAATTATTAGCTATTGGATTTTTTTTATTCATCAGATGTTTTGAAATATGTTATTGGTGTTTGGAAAATTTGTATTCTTTTTATGACTATGATTTTACTATTATGACTGATGATTTCTTGATTTTATTATTCAATGTTTTATCAAGAATGCTAATGTTTCTGTTTTTCCATTGCTGCTCTGCTTATTGAGGCTGGTTTGTTGTGGGTTCCAGTTCAATTCTTCTCTGCAGGTTTCAATTTATACTTTCTGGTCTCTTTAGTCTGTATTTGGTCAGGGTCTGTCTGTGTTCTGCATTTGTGACTGAGGTGAGATATTTTGCTGGCCCATAATTTCTGTGTAGGGAGCTATAGCAGCCTGGCTTGTTCTGGTTTCCTAACAGGAGGTGTATTGATGTTCTAGGGCCTGGTTTAATATGTGCAGTGTTATGTTGTCATAGATAAGGTTGTTACTGTTTAAGTGCTGGCAGTAAGAGTTGTTTTGGTATGGGAGGTTTACTATATTGTGATGGTAATTCTGTGTGTTCATGGCTTTCTGAGGGCCAAGCTCATACTCAGTATGCATTACAAAAAGTCTAATTCCACAGGAGTTCCAAGTGCCTTTTTTTGCAGTTTTTTCTTGTTGGCTCCACAGCAGTGCATGTAAATATAATATGCTTGTTGTAAGGGATGATTTTGCATTAGAAGACTGTACTTTTGAATGTTCTTTGCCATGTAAAATGTGTTAAAAATGCATAATTTAATTGTGTGTGTCTAAAGAGTGTGGGAGTATGTTTGGGGGGGGGGGGGGGAGGAGGGCTTATGTGCCAGGCTGTACGGTTTCCCTAGGATATGTAATACACTTCCCTATACATGGTTTCCGGAGCGGAGGGAGGAGGGTGTGTCAGTTTTTAAAAATAAGATTGCTGGAGGGATTCATTCTGTCCCGGGCCCAGGACAGAATGAATTGGGGGAAGGGGGGCACAGCACAGTAATTGTTTGTATAGGGCAGCAAAAACGCTAGCACCAGCCCTGGGTATACTATCTAATTTTACAAATGAAAAAAGAGAGATACTTCTACAGCAACAATCCAAGCAAATTCAATTGGCAGTCAAAATAAAAACACGCAAAAAATAATTTGTGATTTTTATTAGGGATATGCATTTGTTTTGTTATTTTATGCATATACATTTCTTTTGCATATAAAATTGTATTGATGTTCATAAAATCAATGTTATGCATGTACATAAGAGCATAAGAACATGCCATACTGGGTCAGACCAAAGGTCCATCAAGCCCAGTATCCTTTTTCCAACAGTGGCCAATCCAGGTCGCATGCCTAAAAACACATTTTGCATGCACAGCAAAAAACAAAAATAAAATTAGCCGCAACAAAAAAATCACAAGAAAAATGAAATGAATAGCTTTTCCTTATTTTTATTTCCCTTCTCAGGAAGTCTAAAGTTGATGAGTCCCCCTCCTATTTAGCCACTCCAATCACGAATCTAGATAGCCTAGGGTACTGTTATATCAACCTTCATCAGAACCCATATTGACCAATGTCCCCTCCAAGCTGCTCAGGAGTCCACTATCTGCGTTCGAACCAAGGGGTGTGCTGCAGTCTGCTCACAGTCTGAACATGCGGGGCAGACTTGGTGCAGTTCAGACCATAAGAGGGTGCAGCATACCCCCTGATTATAACACGGGTGGTTGATTTCCACACAGCTTAGAGCAGGACTTCCCAAACATTTAGCAAATGTGACCCCATTTTAGCAAGTGAAAATTCACATGACCCCCCAGAGGATGTTCAAATTAGCAGGGTGTGAACCCCTGCCAACAATCACTCCATTCTCATCCTCACTTCTGCTGGTCTCCTCTCTTAACCTTCACCTTCTCTAGTCAATTCTTTCTCTCAACCTCCATCCCCTCCTTCAATCTCCACCCTCCTTTCCAGAATACTCCCTCTATCAACCTCCGCCCCCGCCCCCAGCTGATGCCCTCTTATATCCCCCAATAACCCTCACCACTCCAGCCCACTCCCTCTCACCTCCTTCAATGCTTTTTGTATCCCCAACTGATCCTCTCTCTCCCATGCCTTTCTTATCACCCCCAACTTGATCCTGTTGCAACTTCTCTCTCTCTCTCTCACCTCTCAGCCTCCTCCCTCACCTCTAGCGGTTAGAGGGATAGCCTAGTGGTTAGAGCAGTGGACTATGAACCAGAAGACCAGGGTTCAAGTCCTGCTGTCACTCCTTGTGACCTTGGGCGTCACTTTACCCTCCATTGCCTCAGGTACAAAAAACTTAGATTGTAAACCCTCTGGGGATAGGGAAATACCTACAGTACCTGAATATAAACCAGTGTGATATCTCAATTGAGATCAAATGTTGGTATATATAAATAAATTGTGTATCCTCTTGATCCCCTCTCGCCCTCCACCCAGCTCCTCTATGACATTGCCAATCAATCTTCTTTCATCTCCCCTCCACAGCCAATCCCTTTTCAGTTGATTCTACCCTCAAACCTCTCCTCCATCTGATCCTACCCTTCAAACAGCCCCTCCTTAAATATTCCTCTAAGCCCCGGTCCAAAAGTGGATGAAAACTGGTCAGAAGAGAGAGCAGGCCGATGACAGGGGTAACATCTTTCTCTTGAGTAGGTTCAGTGATTGGTGAAGAGCCGTTGCAGTCTTTACTGTCCCATTGACACTCAGCCCTTTCCTAATCTCGTGGTTGGTCCTAAGCCTGATGGTGATCCACAAGCAGCAAAAGCATTAGTAATGAAAGTGAGCACAGGGCCCGTGCACAGGCCCCAATCCCTCCTCATGCAGGGCTTCCTGTTACCACAGAAACTCATACAAGGGCAGGCCCCCTACTGGGTCTGTGAAGGCAATACTGGCTCACAGGCCCTAGGCGGACTTCCACTACTAATGATGTTGCTTCTGGTGCCTGATGAGTGCCGCCATTTGAGGCATTTGTGACCCCAGCTGAAGGTTTTGAGACCCCATTTGTGGTCAAGACTCACAGTTTGGAAAGCCCTGGCCTAAGACCACATCGCCCTTACAGCCAGGGATGATGTCACAGGAAAAAGGTGTGTCCTCTGTCTCCATCAGCTGAGGGGTGGGCAATCTCACTCATAAAGACTGATCTAGCAGGACGCAAGGAAAGGAAATTAACAGGTAAGACTAAATTTCTCATTTTAAAAGAGCAGACACATCACATAACCCACTCTCAACCCACATAACCCACTCTCAACTTAAGCAACTAAGAACTCCCGTCAGAGTAATCAACAACCTTTGACAACTCAATAATGTTCTCTCTTTTTTAATGAGGCAGGTTTATTTACCTTGGTTCTATTTACCTTGGTCATTCTTTTGTTATCTCAGTGTTAATCTCTCTTTTGCCTTCTCTTCATTCCAAGTTGCATTTTATCCCTGTTTTATTGTAACTGCTACCTTATTCTTCTATCACATGTTAATGTTTTTAAGTTATTAAGTATTTATTCTGTTGTCACACCTTGTTATTTGTAAACCGGCATGATGCGACTCCCATCGCGAATGCCGGTATATAAGAAATTTAAATAAATAAATAAATAAATAATAACATCCAATAATAAAAGTTAAAACTAATAAAGATAAAAAAAAATGTTCCCTGCTCTCCATGCCTGGAAACTTCTGATTTCCAGTCACCCTGAGATTGACCTAGATTAGTGGTGTGAGGGGGCTGCCACCTAAGAATGACTTGCCATATTGGCTCAAATCAAAGGTCCATCAAGCCCAGTATCCTGTTTCCAACAGTGGCCAGTCCAGGTCTCAAGGACCTGGCAGAATCCCAAGGGGCAGATAGATTCCATGCTGCTTATCCCAGGGATAAGCGGTAGATTTCCCCACAGACTTTGTCCACTCTCATATACACACACACACTCAAACACGCATCCCCCTTTCCTTCCCTCCCACTCCTCTCATTCACCACTTCTCTTCCCTTTTCTCCCCTCCCTTGTCATTCATCTCCCTTCCCCTTCCCTTCCCTCCCATCCCCTCTCATTCCCCACATCTCTTCACTATCCTCTCATTCACTCACCCCATCCCTTCCATCCCCTCTTACTCACTCCCCCCTTTCCTTTCTCTTCCACTCACTTACCCTCTCCCTTCACTTCTCCTCTCTTCCCTCACAGTGTCACAACCTCCCCACCACCACCACCACCACCACTGGAACTTTGTTTCTTCTTGCTCGCAGGGTGTGGGAAACCTGCGGACACTTCATCACCCTGCGCTACCGTGGGTTCGACTTCCTGCCCTTAAGTCCTGGAAACTCTGGGGACACATCATCATTTAGCAGCACTGCCGCCACTCTGCGAGTGGCGGCAGTGCTGCTAAATGATGATGTGGTTCCCACACTGCCGCCTGCTCGCAGAGTGTGGGAACCCCATAGGCATGTCATCATTTAGCAGCAACACCACTGCTACTGGGGTCTTCTTCCTGCCCGCCGGAGGTGGAAACCCCGTGGGCATATCATTATCCTGCGCCGACCGCATCTTATATCTAAATGCAAAGTGAGGCAGCTGCTGCAGAGGTGTTTTGGCGGGATGCTTGCTGCTGCCCTGAAATTTGCCTAATGAGAGAGCCGCCCCTGGGTACACGGGCACAGATGTCTCCATGGATTTTGCATTTCTTTTCTCTGTGGTGGAGGAAAGGGGGGGTGGGGCAGGGAAGCAGGTGTGCAGATTTGAAAAAGCTTTCTGCATGCATACCTCACTCCCCCAACCTGAACATGTCCCTCAGGAATGCCCCTTTTCAATGTGGCTGAAACCATGTGCGGTGTGAATCCCAGGCATACTTTGCAGCCACTCTGCAATTTTCAAACAGGCTAACTTACCTGCATAAATTACCTCCCCAAGCACGTTCTTTTGAAAATTGCCCTAGTGCAGAGTTGAATATTGAATTCACACTTTTATTTTAGCAGGTGAACAAAGTCAATTGCTCAGGCATCCTGAAATTGAACCGCACTGCAAAAGTTTAAAGCACAGGGCAGATTTCGATATCCATTTAGAAGAACTGAAGCTAGTTTAATAAGTGTGACAAATAAGAGCCACAAGAAGCAGAAAAGAAGTTTTACAAACATTTAATAATTTATGCTAATAGGGTAAAGGAATAAAGTTCCTCCCACAGCCATGGAAGAAAATCAACTGACAGCTGAAGTGTAGCGTTGCCATTTGGTACTGGGCCTCCAGAACTGCAGAGATCTAGAACCCTGAAATTGAGAATCGCCTCCTAAGGGCCTTGCAACAGGTCGCATGCCCATCAGTGTGAATCAATTAAAAATATTTACCTTCAGCAAATTACTCACTTTTCATGGGAACAAAATAGTTTCATGCAACAAGGAAATAGTTAACGTGAAAACTGGAACACATGCATAACTTCCAATGAATAGATCTGAGATTAAAGAGAAACTACAGCCAGCATAAGATTTAGGAGAGTGGGTGGGAATCAAGAGACAAGCAGACAAAGAGACAGTTGATTCCGGCCCCTGAAATATATAGGTAGTAAGAGTGCCAACCAACCCATCTGTCCAATTATGCATAATGCCCACCAGTCGTATGCGGTTACTGTCAACAAGAGATGCTAGAAAAGCTTATTATTTTCAGCTGAAAAAACTTCCATTTTCTTGGTAGAGGTGGGGGGAGGAGATGTTAACATTTTTTCATTAAAAGCAACTTTGCTGTAAAGAAAATGTTAAGCTAAAATTTAAGGACAAATATTTTTACATATTTGATTCCAAATAGAAATGTATTCTAGTTAAATAAAATCAATAGGTGGATATATTTTAGATGAATTTTCCTTTAGATCTCACTGTTTGCTCTTGGCAAACTGACCTGACATCTTGACCCCACCAACCCCTGAATCTCTGGACCTCCCTCCCTCACCAGCTGGCAGAAAGCAGTGCTTTGCACAGTATAAACCTTCTCGGCTAGTGGAGTTCAGTCTCATGGTTTGACTCACAAGGTGCCCAGTATCTTGTAGAACTTGCCATCAAACCGTGAGAATAAATCCAGCTAGCTGAGGAGGAGGACAACGCATGAAGTGTCTCTCTCCTTCTGGCAGATGAAGGGGAGACTCAAAATGGGAAGGGACAAAAGGATGCAGGGGGCAAGGGAAAGAGACGATCGCTTAGGGGCCAAGGATAGGGAAAGGACTGAACAGAAAAGGGGGGAGAGAGGAGCACAGATGGCGCGAGGAAAAGATAAGTCAATACTCCTCCACAGCCTGCATGCTGCAGCTGACCTTGTGCCTCATTCATTTTGAAATCATTGCCCATACCTTTCAGCACGTACGTTGCACCTGATGAAAATCTTAGAATTTGAATCTGCAACTTTCTGGCTATGTAAACCGTTGTGATGGCGTTACCGAACGACGGTATATAAAACTCGACAAATAAATAAATAAATAAATAAATAAATAGAATATCGGGCAGAAACTCTACCACTGAGCTAAAGGAGCATTTCTCATAAGAACATAAGAAATTGCCATGCTGAGTTAGACCAAGGGTCCATCAAGCCCAGATCCTGTTTCCAACAGAGGCCAAACCAGGCCACAAGAACCTGGCAAGTACCCAAACACCAAGATCTCTTAGCTCAGTGATGGCTAACCTATGACACGCGTGTCAGAGGTGACACGCCGAGACGTTTTTGCTGACACACGCAGCGTTTCGTGGACTATCGGGAATTTTTTTTTTTTTATCGGCTGCGCCGAGCCGATAACCCAAAAGCACAGCCCGACCCTTTAAAATTATTTTTTTAATATCCCCCCACCTTCCGGACCCCTCCATCCCCCCCCCCCCAATGCCCCCGGGTGCAGCGACAGGCAGATGGGCAGGGCCGTGGTGAGGCTTGCGTCACCACGGCCCGAAGAAAAAGATCGCATTTAAACGCGCTGATGCTCTTCCTCCTTCCTGCCTGTGTGGTCCCGGAAGTAAACGTTGCCGGAGCCGCGTGGGCAGGAAGGAGGGGGAGCATCAGCGCGTGCAGAAGAGGAGCAGCGCTTACGGGCCGCCGCAAATCCCAAGTCGCAGCGGCCCGAGAAGAGGAAGAGGCCCGGTAGCAGGGCCGCTGCGGCCCAAGAAGATCAGGGCCGCTGCAGAGCCCATCCTGCAGCGACCCACGAAGAGGAGGCCCAGAGGTGAGAGAGAAGCTGAGGGTCTGTAGAGTGTGTGTGTGTGCGTGTGCGTGTACGAGATGAGTTGAGAGATTGTGTGTGAGAGTGAGGACCTGAATGTTTGCAGAGACAGCATGTGCTTGAGCAAGACAGCATGTGAGTGAGAGAGAGAAAGCCTGTGTGTGAGAGTCAGACAGCATGTGCCAATGAGAGACTGTATGTATGAATGATTGTATGAGAGAGAGCATGTGATAGTGAGAGCCTGTGCTTGAGCAAGACAGCATGTGGGAGTGAGAGACTGAGTGTATGAATGATTGTATGAGACACAGCATGTGCCAGTGAGAGCTTGTGTGTGTGTGTGTGTGAGAGAGAGAGAAATGCATGTGAGAATGAGAACCTGACTGTGTGTTTGAGGGAAGAAGATGGAGAGAAAAGAAACAGAAAAAAAGACAATATAAAAGGAATTGGCAAAAAAAAATAAGAAAGGGAAGGTGGAAAAAAATAAGAAAGGGAAGGTGGAAAAAATAAAGCCTGTGACCAACCAATTAGAAAACTAAGATCAGACAGCAAAGGTAAAAACAAAATAAATTACTTTTTACTGATTGGCACATGTAATCTTTGGGAATGTGCAAGAATAGCACTTTCTCTATGCGGATCTCACAATGTACGAGATCAGCATGGAGAAAGTGGAAGCCCATGGGGCCTGCACAGAGGAGGCAGCAGAATGGGCTTCAGTGTCAGTAGCAGCAATCGGCACCTCCCCAATAGCCACGCGGCAGCAGTGACAGTGGCAGCAGAGGAATGAGAGAGGTTCCAAGGTTGTTGGCAAAAGAAAGAGAGGGGGATCTGCCTTTAGTGTGTGCATTTGTATGAATGGGTGCCTGCCTGGGGGTCTGTATGTGTGTGAATGCTTAGGTGCCTGCCTGGGGGTCTGTGTGTGTGAGAATGAATGTGTGCATGCCTGGGGGATGGAGCGGGAGTGGTGTGAAAATGAATGGGAGCCTGCCTGGGTGTGTGTATGTGTGTGTGTGAGAGCATGAGTGTGTATGAGAAAATCCAGGGGAGTAAGAGTTTGTGTGGGGGGTGTGTGGAGGGGGAGAGAGTGTCTTAGAGCCTGAGAGTGTGTCAGTGTCTGTGAGAGCGAGAGGTTATGGTGGGTATAAGAGCATGAATATGTATGTATGTATGTGACAGTGTATGTGTGAGAGAGAATGGACATGTGAGTATGTGTGTGAGAGAGAATGGACATGTGAGTATGTGTGAGAGAGAGAGGATAACCTCCTAATCCTCGACAATATCAGGGTGACTGGAAATCAAGAGCTCCCACAGAAGGGGAAAGCAGGGGCTTTTTAAAATCCTTATTAGTTTTAATTGAAGATTTAGCCAATGAAAATCAGCAACAAAAAAGTCAGTAAGCAGGTACGGTAAAGAATTGTTTGCTTTTGCTTTATTAATAAATACAGTACATATATTAAAATTATAACTTTTTGTTATTAATTAGAGCTACAAATATCACAAAATTATGGATTTTTCTAGAAGTGACCACGAGTTCACCTGGAGTGGAGGGCCAGGCATGGCAGGATGTGAGTTGGGTTGGCCGCAGCTGCCCATGGCCAACAGTCATTACACCTTGGTCTGACCCAGTTTGGCATATCTTATGTTCTTATATTCTAAGAACTGGAGAGGTCTGGATGACCTCGACATTGACTGGACAAACTGATGGACTAATTGGAAAAACTGGTAATGTCTCTCTTGTGAGCATGTTTTAAAATCCGCTTACATAGGAGCATTAAAGCCAACAATTTCTTAAGGAAGATACACAAAGTACATTTGCTCGAGTTACAGCTTAAAATTAAGCGCACACATACATGTATTATGCGTATTTTAAATCTTATGCAGATAAATACGTGCATGACTTAAAATTCCAGCATATCTCCATTCGCGTGTCCATATGTACATGTTTGAGAGCTTGTATGCTCATTTTAAAATTGATTTGTGTATATTAAATGCCTCGCCATTCTAAGAGGTAGATTTACTAAGGTCCGATAAGTGTTTATCATGTGTAAAATGCTGAGGGGGGCTTTCCAGTCTTTTGCTTTGAGTGTCACATGTATGATTTTTTACCTGCCAGTGAGAGATTGTATGTGTGCACTCGATGCAAAGAGCTCCTAGCTCTCAGGGAACAAGTCCGATCTCTGAAGGCTAGAGTAGCAGACTTGGAGGAGCTGAGGGAGACAGAGAAGTACATTGACGAGACCTTCAGGGACATAGTAGCCAAGTCCCAAATCCATTCTGGCAGCCCCAGTGCTGCCTTGGATCAGAAAGGTCTCCCAGTAGGAGAACATCACCCTGGTGTAGCAGGAAGTGATCCTGTAGCAAGGACCTGCTCTCCAGGTGATGCATTGTCCTTTCACACTGAGGATATCTCCCCAAGGCCTACTGCCCAGGAGGGAAGGGTTAGGCCGGCCATCATAGTTGGTGATTCGATTATTAGAAATGTAGATAGCAGGGTGGATGGTGGACGTGAGGACCGCCTGGTAACATGCCTGCCTGATGCGAAGGTGGCAGACCTCACGCGTTACCTAGATAGGATTATAGACAGTGCTGGGGAGGAGCCGGCTGTTGTGGTACATGTGTGCACCAACGACATAGGAAAATGTGGGAGAGAGGTTCTGGAAGCCAAATTTAGGATTTTAGGTAGGAAGCTGAAATCCAGAACCTCCAGGGTGGCATTCTCTGAAATGCTTCCTGTTCCACGTGCAGGTCCCCAGAGGCAGGCAGAGCTCCAGAGTTTCAATGCGTGGATGAGACGATGGTGCAGGAAAGAGGGATTCAGCTTTGTAAGGAACTGGGGAAACTTTTGGGGAAAGGGGAGACTTTTCCGAAAGGATGGGCTCCACCTTAACCAGAGTGGAACCAAGCTGCTGGCACTAACTTTCAAAAAGGAGATAGAGCAGCTTTTATACTAGAACAAGGGGGAAAGCCGACAGTCACTCAGCAGTGCATGGTTCGGAGAAATGTATCCTTGAAGGATTCTAATGAAACAGGAGAGTTAGGGCATCCCAACAGAGAGGTTCCATTAAAAGTAAACATAGTTCATATGCCTATATGTAAAAAAATCGCCAAAGCTAATGATTTCCGAATTATCCCAAACAACTGAAAAGCAGGTTGTTAAAACAAACAAAAAACACACTTTGAAATGTCTGTATGCCAATGCCAGAAGTCTAAGAAGTAAGATGGGAGAGTTAGAGTGTATAGCAGCAAATGAGGAGATTGACATAATTGGCATCACAGAGACTTGGTGGAAGGAGGATAACCAATGGGACAGTGCTATATCAGGGTACAAATTATATCGCAATGATAGGGAGGATCAACTTGGTGGGGGTGTGGCACTTTATGTCCGGGAGGGTACAGAGTCCAACAGGATAAAGATCATACAAGAGAGTAAATGCTCAGTAGAATCTATATGGGTAGAAATCCCATGTGTGTTGGGTAAGAGTATAGTGATAGGAGTATACTACCGTCCACCTGGACAAAATAGTCAGACAGATGATGAAATGCTAAGAGAAATCAGGGAAGCTAAACAATTTGGCAGTGCAATAATAATGGGAGATTTCAATTACCCCAATATTGACTGGGTAAATGTAACATCAGGACTTGCTAGAGACATAAAGTTCTTGGATGTAATAAATGATTGCTTCATGGAGCAATTGGTTCAGGAACCAACAAGAGAGGGAGCTATTTTAGATTTAATTCTTAGTGGAACGCAAGATTTGGTGAAAGAAGTAACGGTGGTGGGGCCACTTGGCAACAGTGATCATAACATGATCAAATTTAAACTAATAACTGGAAGGGGGACAATAAGTAAATCTGCAGCTCTAACACTAAATTTTAAAAAGAGAAACTTTGATAAAATGAGGAAAATAGTTAGAAAAAAACTGAAAGGTGCAGCTGCAAAGGTTAAAAGTGTTCAACAGGCTTGGACATTGTTTAAAAATACAATCCTAGAGGCGCAGTCCATATGTATTCCACGCATTAAGAAAGGTGGAAGGAAGGCAAAACGATTACCGTCATGGTTAAAAGGTGATGTGAAAGAGGCTATTTTAGCCAAAAAAACATCCTTCAAAAATTGGAAGAAGGATCCATCTGAAGAAAATAGGATAAAACATAAGCATTGTCAAGGTAAGTGTAAAACATTGATAAGACAGGCGAAGAGAGAATTTGAAATGAAGTTGGCCACAGAGGCAAAAACTCATAATAAAAACTTTTTTAAATATAGCCAAAGCAAGAAACCTGTGAGGGAGTCGGTGGACCATTAGATGACAGAGGGGTTAAAGGGGCTCTTAGGGAAGATAAGGCCATGCAGAAAGACCAAATGAATTCTTTGCTTCCGTGTTTACTAATGAGAATGCTGGGGAGATACCAGTTCTGGAAATTGTTTTCAGAAACAATGCACAATAAAGCTCTGGAATTTGTTGCCAGAGGATGTGGTTAGTGCAATTAGTGTAGCTGGGTTCAAAAAAGGTTTGGATAAGTTCTTGGAGGAGAAGTCCATTAATGGCTATTAATTAATTTTACTTAGGGAATAGCCACTGCTATTAATTGCATCAGTAGCATGGGATCTTCTTAGTGTTTGGGTAATTGCCAGGTTCTTGTGGCCTGGTTTTGGCCTCTGTTGGAAACAGGATGCTGGGCTTGATGGACCCTTGGTCTGACCCAGCATGGCAATTTCTTATGTTCTTATGTTTTTAGGTGATGAGTCAGACGAACTGAACGAAATCACTGTGAACCTGGTGATTATCTATAAGTACACAATTTAGGTGTACTTATAGATAATCACCTTACTTTTAAATCATTCATTAACTCTATCATTAAGGAATGTTATTATAAGCTTCTAACGATAAAAAAAAACTCAGACCTCTTCTCCATTTCATGGATTTCCGCACCGTACTTCAGTCTATTATTCTATCCAAAATAGACTATTGTAACGCACTTCTCCTTGGCATCCCCGCTTCACACACCAAGCCTTTACAACTTTTACAAAATGCTGCCGCTCGTATACTATCAAATTCCAAAAATAAGGACCATATCACTCCCATACTCATCTCTCTCCACTGGCTCCCTATACACTCCCGAATTCTTTATAAGGCAATCTCCATCATCCACAAAAGTCTGCTACACTCCAACCTCAATTGGATCAACCCCCCACTCATCCCTCGCACCTCCAACAGACCCACCCGCACAGCTCTACAAGGAACTCTACGTTCCCAACCCATTAGAGCCTTCAAACTCTCCTCCACCATAAGCAGAGCCTTCTCTCTAGCCGCTCCTACTATTTGGAACTCCTTGCCTCATGACATCCGCATGGAGACATATACACCCACTTTAAAAAAAAAAACTAAAGACCTGGCTTTTCCAGCAAGCCTACCCTACGTCACCCCCCATCACTTAAACTTCTTCTGAAATGGATAATCCCAATACACAATTGTGAACTCGGCCTGAATATGGATTACGATATGTCTCTGATTTTGGTACTTTGAACTGTTATAATTTTATGTGTATAGTTATTTATATATATGTATATATATATATTTATATATACATATATATAGGTTATAGTAGGTAAATCAATACCCCCCTCCAGTGTATTGTTCCCTGGTTTTGTTAAGGGCCACGCCCTAAAGTTAATTGTATTTATCTATTTTATCTGTTCTCTGTAAGGGCTTCGCCCATAAAGTTCATGTTTTACTGTGAACCGATGCGATGTGCAAACGGACATCGGTATATAAGAGACATTAAATAAATAAATAAATAAATAAATAAATAAAATAAATATAGTAGGCCAGATTGACAAACTAAAGAGTAGCAAATCACCTGGACCGGATGGTATGCATCCTAGGGTTCTGAAGGAACTCAAAAATGAAATTTCTGATCTATTAGTTAAAATTTGTAACCTATCATTAAAATCATCCATTGTACCTGAAGACTGGAGAGTGGCCAATGTAACCCCAATATTTAAAAAAGGTTCCAGGGGCGATCCGGGTAACTATTGACTAGTGAGCCTCACTTCAGTGCCGGGAAAAATAGTGGAAACTATTCTCAAGATCAAAATCATAGAGCACATAGAAAGACATGATTTAATGGGACACAGTCAACATGGATTTACCCAAGGGAAGTCTTGCCTAACAAATCTGCTTCATTTTTTTGAAGGGGTTAATAAACATGTGGATAAAGGTGAACCAGTAGATGTAGTGTATTTGGATTTTCAGAAGGCGTTTGACAAAGTCCCTCATGAGAGGCTTCTACGAAAACTAAAAAGTCATGGGATAGGAGGCGATGTCCTTTTGTGCATTACAAACTGGTTAAAAGACAGGAAACAGAGAGTAGGATTAAATGGTCAATTTTCTCAGTGGAAAAGGGTAAACAGAGGAGTGCCTCAGGGATCTGTACTTGGACCGGTGCTTTTCAATATATATATAAATGATCTGGAAAGGAATACGACGAGTGAGGTTATCAAATTTGCGGATGATACAAAATTATTCAGAGTAGTTAAATCACAAGCAGACTGTGATACATTACAGGAGGACCTTGCAAGACTGGAAGATTGGGCATCCAAATGGCAGATGAAATTTAATGTGGACAAGTGCAAGGTGTTGCATATAGGGAAAAATAACCCTTGCTGTAGTTACACGATGTTAGGTTCCATATTAGGAGCTACCACCCAGAAAAAAGATCTAGGCATCATAGTGGATAATACTTTAAAATTGTCAGCTAGGTGTGCTGCAGCAGTTGAAAAAGCAAATAGAATGTTAGGAATTATTAGGAAGGGAATGGATAATAGAACAGAAAATGTCATAATGCATCTGTATCGCTCAATGGTGAGACCGCACCTTGAATACTGTGTACAATTCTGGTCGCCACATCTCAAAAAAGTTATAATTGCGATGGAGAAGGTGCAGAGAAGGGCTACCAAAATGATAAGGGGAATGGAACAGCTCCCCTATGAGGAAAGACTAAAGAGGTTAGGACTTTTCAGCTTGGAGAAGAGACGGCTGAGGGGGGATATGATAGAGGTCTTTAAGATCATGAGAGGTCTTGAACGAGTAGATGTGACTCGGTTATTTACACTTTCGAATAATAGAAGGACTAGGGGGCATTCCATGAAGTTAGCAAGTTGCACAATTAAGACTAATCGGAGAAAATTCTTTTTCACTCAACGCACAATAAAGCTCTGGAATTTGTTGCCAGAGGATGTGGTTAGTGCAGTTAGTGTAGCTGGGTTCAAAAAAAGGTTTGGATAAGTTCTCGGAGGAGAAGTCCATTAATGGCTATTAATCAATTATACTGAGGGGCAGATTTTTAAAAACTACGCGAGCGCGTACTTTTGTTCGCGCACTAGGCGCGAACAAAAGTACGGTGGATTTTATAAGATACGCGCATAGCTGCGCGTATCTTATAAAATCCGGGGTCGGCGCGCGCAAGGGGGTGCACATTTGTGCAACCTGCACGCACCGAGCCCAGCGCGAGCTGCATGTTCCCTCCGAGGCCGCTCCGATTTCGGAGCGGCCTCGGAGGGAACTTTTCTTTGCCCTTCCCCCACCTTCCCCTCCCTTCCCCTACCTAACCCACCCCCCCGCCCCCCCGGCCCTATCTAAACCCCCCCTTACCTTTGTCGGCAAAGTTACGCCTGCAGAAAGCAGGCGTAACTTTGCGCGCGTCGCCGGCAGCCCTGCTCCGTCCTCCGGTCCTGGGGGCGTGGTCCGGAGGCCTCGGCCACGCCCCCGGGGCCGGCCCCGGGCCCGCCCCCGAAATACCGGGGCACGCCCCCGAAATGCCGCGTCGTTTCGGGGACGCCCCCGGACACGCCCCCTCCCGCCCCTTTTCGAAAGCCCTGGGACTTACGCGCGTCCCGGGCCTTTACGCGCGCCGGCGGCCTATGCAAAATAGGCGTGCCGGCGTGCGGGCCTTTTAAAATCCGCCCCTTAGGGAATAGCCACTGCTATTAATTGCATCAGTAGCATGGGTTCTTCTTAGTGTTTGGGTAATTGCCAGGTTCTTGTAGCCTGGTTTTGGCCTCTGTTGGAAACAGGATGCTGGGCTTGATGGACCCTTGGTCTGACCCAGCATGGCAATTTCTTATGTTCTTATGTTCTTATGCGTATCACATGATGTTGGAGAAAAGATTTATTTATTTATTTTAAAATATTTCTATACCGGACTTCATGAATGGGATTCATATCAGGCCGGTTTACATGGAACTAGGGGAAAACCAGAGTAACCAAACAAGAAGGCCGAAACAAGCAAAGTTACAATATAACAGGGGGACTGAACTTGGGAGCTATAGTAGCTAGGAAGAGGAGAGATAAGAATTAACTACACATAAATCATATAAGATAGGTTGTAAGATTAGTAAATATTCAGTTCCTTGATCTGAGACTGGCGAGATATTTTGAGTTAGGAGAAGGCTTGGAGGAAAAGCCACGTCTTAAGTTTTCTTCGAAAGGTGAGGAGGCAGGGTTCCAGTCTTAGGTCAGTCGGTAGTTTATTCCAAAGGACTGGGCCTGCTGTGGAGAAGGAACGTTCTTTGGTGGATGTTAGACGTGTGAATTTAGTAGGTGGGACTTGAAGGGTTCCTTTATATGCCTCTCTGATGGGTCTTTCCGACGCATGGTGTTTGAAATGGGTCTGAAGGTCCAGGGTGAGCTGTTTGTGGATGGTTTTGTGGATTATGGTGAGTGCTTTATGTAGAATTCTGTATTTTATTGGCAGCCAGTGTAGGTTTCGGAGGATGGGGGTGATGTGAGCTCTTCGACTAGTGTTGGTTAAGATTCTGGCTGCTGCGTTCTGGAGCATTTGTAGAGGTTTTGTTGCTGAAATGGGGAGCCCCAGTAGTAAAGCATTACAGTAGTCAGTTTTCGAGAATAACGTAGATTGAAGGACGGTTCTGAAGTCCTGGAAGTGGAGAAGTGGTTTAATTCTTTTTAGAACTTGAAGCTTATAGAAGCAGTCCTTGGTGATATTGTTTATTGATTTCTTTAGATTCAGATGATTGTCTAGTATGACTCATAAATCTCTTGTTTGAGAAATCTGTGTGTCAGGAGCTGTAAAGTCGGTGTTGGTCGAGTGCTCAGGGGAAATGAGAAGGATTTCCGTCTTGGATGCGTTGAGAACCAGATTCAGGCTGGAGAGGAGACTTTTTATGGATTTCAGGCAATTTTCCCAGTAGTCGAGTGTTTTTGGTAGGGATTCTTTTATGGGGATCAATATCTGAACATCATCTGCATAGAGGTAGTGTGTTAATTTTAGGTTAGTGAGGAGATGGCAGAGGGGAGGTAAATATATATTGAAGAGGGTTGGAGATAACGAGGAGCCTTGTGGGACGCCTAGCGTTGATTTATAGCTTGGTGATTCTTTGTTGTTGACTCTAACCTTGTAGCTTCTATTGTTGAGGAAAGAGTTGAACCATCTGAGGGCGAGACCCGCGATTCCAATGTCTGCAAGACGGTTTAGCAGGATGGCATGGTTTACCATATCGAAAGCCGCAGAGATATCTAGGAGGACCAGTAGGTATGAAACCCCTTTGTCAAGACCCAAGAGGATGTGGTCTGATAGGGAGATGAGAAGGGTTTCTGTGCTGGAAGATTTCCGGAAACCATACTGTGACGGGTATAGTATTTTGTTTTCCTCAAGTAGTCAGAGAGTTGTGTGTTCACAACTTTCTCTGTGAGCTTCGCTAGAAACGGAAGGTTGGATATGGGTCTGAAATTGGAGAGTTCTTTAGTATCCAGATTGGGTTTCTTCAAGAGGGGTTTGAGAGATGCCGTTTTTAGCTCATCTGAGTAAATTCCTTAGGCTAGGGAACAGTTTATGATGTTGGTTAGTGATCTAGAGATGGTGCTGGGGATGAGAAGCAGAAGTTTAGTTGGGATGTGGTCTGTCAGATGGCTGGAAGGTTTCATCTTCTTAAGGGTAGATTCTATCTCCAGGGTGGTAGTGGGTTCGAAGGAGTCAAGGATGTCTCTAGGACGATGGGTGGGATTAGAGTTGAAGGCTGGGGGGATTGTGTTGGTGGGGAGGAGTGCAAGTGTGTTTGTAATTTTATCCTGAAAGAAGCGTGCGAGTTCATTGGCTTTTGATTGAGCCTGTTCGTCAGGAATGGTGGGGGTAGAGGGTTTTGTGAGTTGGGATACGAAGGAAAACAGAGCCCTGGCATCATATTGTATATCGTGAATTCTGCTTGCATAGAATTCCTTTTTTGTCTGTAGAAGAGAGGTCTTGTAGAGATGAAGGGTATGTTTGTAATCCGATAGTGTTATGGTGTTGGGGTTCTTACACCATTTGCCTTCTTTGTGTCTGAGGTCTAGCTTCATTTGTTTAAGTTCTGGGGAGAACCAGGGTTGTTTCTTTTTTTGTGACCAATTGATGGTTTTTGTCATTTTCGGGCAGAGTTTATTGGCTATGGATTCCGTGATACTGCTCCAAGAGAGAAGAGCAGAGTTGGGGTTGGAGATATCCAAATTAGGGAGATCTTTAGTTAGATGTTCGCTAAGAGTGTCGGAGGGACACACTTTCCGGAAGTGGATGGTAGAGTGAGGTTGAGTTTTAATAGGATTTACTTTAGTAGCGATAGTAGTTGATATCAGGGAGTGGTCTGACCAGGGTACAGTGGTACAGTCTGGGGCATTCTTGTAAGACAGGTTTGAGTTAATGAAGATGAGATCAAGCGTGTGTCCTGCTTTGTGGGTAGGTTTATTGATGATTTGTTCAAAACCCATAGCTCTGAGAGTGGAGAGGAAGGATTTGCAGATAGGAGAGAGTGGCGAGGCGTCAACATGTAGATTGAAATCCCCCAATATCATAGCTGGTGAGTCTGTATTGATGTATTTGGCGATAGTTTCTATGAGAGGGGAGGCTTCAGTGTCAAGAATTCCTGGTGGAGCGTAAACCAGAAGAATTTGGAGGTGTTTTGACTTGAATAAACCTAGTTCCAGTTTTTTTGAGGAAGACTTGACTGGTTGCTGTATGAGATGGAGTTCTTTCTTGGTGGCTAGTAGAAGCCCTCCTCCTCTTTTTTTGTGTCTTGGGATTGAGAAGAAGTCGTAGAGGTGTATCGGTAGTTGGTTTATCAGGGGAGTGTCGGAACTTTTTAACCAGGTTTCTGTGATGGCACAGACGTCTGGTTTGGAATCTAGCAGATAGTCATTGAGGATGTGGGTTTTCTTTGTGAGGGATTGGGTGTTGAAGAGTGTCAGCGAAAATAATGTGAGTCCTAATAGCTGGGTGAAAGGTGAAATCATGATAGGGATGAGTGATTTCTTAGTGTGGCTCAAGGGTCGTAGTAGAAGCCTCCAGTTGTGAGAGTGGTGACAATGAATAATGGGGATGGGGTAGGTTAGCATATTGACTCCGCAGATTGATTCCGCAGATGCTGTAGGAAAAGTAAGGTTGTTGTGGGGGAGAGCTGATTGCTGCTTCCGCTGAGTAAGTGCTGGAGGGATGAAAGCTGAGAAGGATGATTGCTGCTTCTGCTGGGTGCTGCTTCCGCTGAATGAGTGCTGGAGGGATGAAAGCTGAGAAGGATGATTGCTGTTTCCGTTGAAGGTCCTCGAGTAAGCTTGGGAATGCAGAGATGTGAGGACTGGCGAGGCAAGCTACATGTAGTGTTGTGAGTCCTGGGTCCTGGGGTCACAAAGGGGCGCACTAAGGGGCAGGCCCCTTAGGTCGCGCCCCTTCGGACGTGCGACGCCCGGTGCGCGACGCCATCTGGGAGCTCTAAAATTTAAAAGGCTTCCCTCTGTCCTCTGATTGGCCGGGTGCCTTGCGGTGGGTGTGTTCGTCACTCACCGCGAGGTTTGCTTGTAGATTTCCTCTTTCGCGTCTTTTTCAGGGTTGGGTTAGCCTCCTCTGCACGGCTCCCCGATCGCTTAAGGGTGAGCGGGCTCGAGCCCCGATTGGGCAGTTCGAGCCCCGGCAGAGTAGGTGGAGGCGCTGGTTGGAGTCTGGAGCGTGGTCGCAAAGATTCTTCTACATAAAATTTAGATTCTTACAGAATATATTTAAGCCAATGTAGAAATCTGATTAATAAAACTAAAAAAGATTTTTGGTCAAAGAAAATTCATAATATAAAATTCAACCCAAAAATTCTGTTCACAACAGTAAACAACAATTTAGTGACTAACAACTCTTTTTGATGGGAGCTATTCCAACTCTATTAGCTTCTAGATGTAATTGTTTGCAAACTTTTGTATTGAAAAAATTGCCAACTTAACTAGTTTCAACCAAATCAACTGAAACAACATCCAAAATCAATCTTTCTGGTCATCAACTTGGTCTGAGTTTGTTCAGATATCTAAATCTGAGGGGCAATGCCTGATTAGGCAAAACAATCCTACTTTTCATCTGCTAGATAACATACCAGAAAAATTTAAAAAGCTGGTGGCTGAGACCATCTCAGGAAGTATAGTAAAATTAGTTAATTTGTCCCTATATGATGGAGAATTGCTATTGGATTTTAAATGTGCATGTATAAAACTTCTTTTAAAATCTCATCAAGTGGATCCTACAATTTTGAATAATTATAGACCAATTTCCACTCTATGTTTTCTAGCAAAAATTATAGAAAAAAAACAGTATAAACGCAGCTGATGGAATACATTGAGAACAAAAACATCTTTTATCCAAATCAGTTTGGTTTTAGAAAGAATTATAATATAGAATCACGTTTACGTTCCCTTTCCGACAGTTTTGAGAGGATTTGATGCATGTCAATCATATCTGGTTGTTTTACTGGACTTATCCATGGCATTCTACACCATAGATCACTCTATACTAATTAATAGATTGATGGAAATAGGAATTACTGACAAGTTCTAAAATGGTTTACCTCTTTCCTAAAAGTTCATTCTTGTAGAGTCAAAACAGGTGATACTTTATCTAACCAAAAAATGAAAATGATGCTGTCCCGCAGGGCTCATCCCTATTAGTCATTTTATTCAATTTGTACTTACTGCCATTATGCAAATTATTATTTATTTATTTTTATTTACTTGTTTTATATACCGAGTTTTATATACCGCCATTCGGGGAAGCCATCATAACAGTTTACAAGATTCAAATTGTAAAAACTCTTAACAATTGTGCAAAAAGGTATAACAGGATGCATATTAAACAAAAGATTAATCATTTATAGTCCAGAAGAGAATCATTTTTGAGTGAAGAGGGTATGTTTGGTGCTGGTTGGAGACAAGTTATTTTGGGCTGGATTTTAAAGGCGCTGCGCGCCGGCGCGCCTATTTTGCATAGGCCGCTGGCGCGCACACAGCCCCGGGACGCGCGTAAGTCCCGGGGCGGTTCGGGGTGGGACCGGGGGGCGTGGCGCCGGCCCGGGGGCGCCTGGTGTGCGAACAAAAGTACGCACTCGTGCAAAATTATAAAATCTACCCCTTTGCGAATTTAGTTGGAAGTTCCTTTGGGTGTTAGGATGATGAGAAGTTTGACTGTGAATGTAGACTTTGTGGAACAGCCATGTTTTTAGGTCTTTTTTGAAAGTTTTGAGGTTAGGTTGGGTTCTCAGATCTTTTGGGAGGGAGTTCCAAATTTTAGGGCAGGCAATGGAAAAGGCTCTTTCTCTGGTTGTTGTCAGGTGAGCGTCTCTGATGGGGGGGACATTTAAGAGTCCTGAGTTGTCTGAGCGTAAGTTTCTTTGAAGATTCTGGGGGGTTATGTTTAAGCCAGTTAGACCATGATGTTCATTATTTAGTATTATCTGGTCTGGGTCTCAATTTTTATTTATACGCGGAGGATGTACAACTTATTGTACCAATGGAAAAATCATTGGACTATACTGTAAAGACTCTGAATATTTATTTCTCCACTATTCAAAGGCTATTCTTTCACCTCAAACTAGTACTGAATACACAAGATGGAAATTATCTGGTTGGGAAGAAAAAATATCATCAATCACCCATAGCAAATTACACTAGCTGTGAGATACTCAGCTATCAGATAGTTTTGAGATAGCTGAATATGCCCGGGATTTCGGTGGCTAATAGATAAGAATCTATCTATGAAAAAACATATTGCTGAAATGAGTAAAGCCGGTTATAATAAACTCCATCTACTAAAATGGTTAAAATAACTACTTATCCCAGGTGATTTCCGCACTATCTTGTAACTATGCTTTTCTCTGGTTTTGATTACTGCAATGCCCTTTTATTGATCTTACCAGCTACGACATTAAGATCCATGCAGCTGTTGCAAAATGCTGCTGATCGAGTAATATTGGGATGTAATAAATATGACCAGAATACAGTATAAGATTTCAACCACGATTCATAAAAGGGTCGATTTTGAAAGGAGCGCGCGGGCATCCATGTGCATGCGATTCCCGGCGCGAGCACATGGACGCAGCTATTTTATAGCATGCGCACGTCGGCACATTCACTCCCAGTCCTCTACAATTAAGGAGCAGACTGGGAGGGAACTTCCCTATACTCCTACCTAACACTCCTAACTTTTCCCGTCTCCTCCCTACCTAGCTACTCACGTTTTTGTTTTTTTGTTTCATTACTTACTGCTCCTCCGAAGTAGAAATAACTTCTATGCGCCGGCTGGCTGCCGGTGCGTGCTTCCCCGGGACAGGGCCTAATGGCCGCTGATCTGGCCGGCCACCTCCCCACCCAGACTCCGCCCCCAGCCCGCCCCTTTTCGATCGCCCAGCACTTCTGTGCATATTGGGGGTTACGTGCGTGGCCGGGCCCTTTTAAAAAAAATGGACTCGGCGCACGCAGGGCCCAGCCATGTGTGTAACCCCCGGATTTTACGCGCGCGGGCTATAGAAAATTCAGGCCAAAATAATCCACAATAAAAACTCTGAACTGTTAGGAGCAGCATTGCATTTTCAAACCGCACAAAGAAACCTGAGATCTGCAAACAAAAGTTTACTCACTATTCCATCAATGCAGAGTGCATACTTATCTGAGGTTAGAGAAGGAGCTCTAACGATTGCGGGTCCAAGACTGTGGAATACTTTACCTGAAAATCTAAAGTTACAAAAAGACCTCAAAGTTTTCAAGTAAGATTTAAAAACGCGGCTGTTCAGAGTTCCTTTTCAGAAAGATTAAGCTGGAGGTCTTTATGGAAGGAGAATGAAGAAAAAAATATCAAAACAGAAAATATCTTGTTAATTAACAATGACTTATTTTTTTCTCTATTTTTGTTAAATTTATGTATTTGTATTGTTTTTAATTATGAATGTTTTTATTTTCTGTGAACCACTGTGACTGTATTTTATAAAGAATGACAATATACAAATAAATGAAATGAAATAAATGAAATGAAATACTGCAGTGATATCATGTGATATGCAAGATATCTCATGATATTCTGATCAAAAATCTACCCCTATTGAAATTAGCTGCTTTGCATGCATTTGCATGCTTAAAATGTACTAATACCTGAAAAGCAGCTAATGTATAGATAATCCTATGTTAATAAAATAACATGGCTTGCTGAAAAATTAGCTATAGCTCAGGGGTTGTAGGTAATTTTTCGGTGGAAGCATTGGCACGATAATGGATGTCCCGATGCTACTGCACTGATATTAAAGGGCCATACAGCCCAGAACCTCCCCCCAGTGTGTAAAATCCCCCCCCTGGGTGTCTGTTATAGACCCCTACCCACCTCCCCTGCTATCTCTAAAGGTGGTCCAGTGGTTACAAAAAGCAAATTAAAACTTTTAATGCTGCATAGTGATGCCCTGCCTCCTTCACAAACCCCTCCCCTTTAAATAAAGCGGCCCTCCGGATTCCAAACCCCACCTACAAGGTGGCCTTATTTTTGGGCTGCCTGGCCCCACTCCCTCCAACATTAGACGTAGTAACTGGTGTCTTGTGGCCCCACTGGGTTCCTCCATACCTTTAAAAGAAATCCCTGGTATATAGTGTAGCCTGGAGCGCCCCCTACACTCTGGGCCACTTAATACCGTTCTGGGAAATTGTGTCAACTGGCTTGAGTCCGAGGGTTACTCCGGGAAGCTGCTGGACCACTAGGGAGTCATTTCTTAGGTAAAAGGAGATAAGGAGGCTGGGGAAGGGGACCACTAAACTACCAAGGAATGTTTTATGTTAAAGGTTGGGGGTGGAGAGGCCGTTAGACTACCAGGGAGTGATTTTTGTAGAGGGGTTCCAGCAATGCTGGGGAGCTGATACTGGGGGGATGGGGGGATTTTATTCAGGGAGTTTCTTAGGTTGGGGGAAATTTGAAAAAAGGGGAGTGGTTTTGAAAGGGGACGAGGCATTGCCACGCGACTGACATTTTTTTTTAACTTTTGGGTGACCTCAACAGACAGGGGATGGTAGGCAGGGGGTTTACTCATATCCCGGGGTGATTTTGGCTTGGTGGGAGGAGGCCTTATTTTTGGGATGCATGGCCCTTTAACACAATGGTGGCCCTGGGCAAAATGGGCTGCCATTGTGCATTTTTTCCAGTTCCCTCGCAATATTTTTTAACTCGGGATTTTTCCACGATTAAAATCTCACATGGAAACAGCTGCACTATTTTACCGGAGAGTAAACACACCCACCCCACGACCTAACCTTTTAAGCTCTAAGAGGAATCTAAACAGATCCCCAAATCATGAACCTCAGATAGCAAGGGTAAAGAAAAATTCTCTTATTTCTACCTGAGTTAGAACTTTCGTCGGAGGACTGATTAATCCAAAGAATTTCAGATTTCTGGAGGTTCAAAACTAATTTGTTGCATGTCATCCAACTCTTCACTATCCCGAAGGATCAGGTAAAATCGTCAAAAGCAGAAGTCTCATCCAAAACACCTGACAGGCATAATTGGCTATCATCAGTATAAATTCGATAACACACCCCCCTAAGGATGAAAGGAGCTTGGCTAAAGGCTACAAATAGATAATAAATAATGGGGCTGAAAGCGTTGATCCTTATGGACATCAGAATCTACAGTCTTCCAGGTGGATCACTCATTCCCAATCTCCTGCTTACTATCACCATTAACGAAGTGAGCACTACATTACCCAGAGCAATTGACCATAGTAATTGATCAAGATTTGGTGACATAAAATTTCAAAGGTGCAGAAACATTTGAGAAACTAAAAGCATGGACTGCCCATTATCCAGATCACAACTTAAGAGGTCTATTAAAGACACCAAACGCATAACAGTCCGATGGAATGTATGAAATCTCCACTGGAAGAGATTAATAACATCATGTGCCTCCAGGAAGTTCCCCAATAACTGGAGAACCTGTTTCTCAATCAGCTTAGCCAATGAAAGAAGGTTGGAGACTGGACAATAATGCCAGTGGAAATTTAGCCATATTTTTTAGGATTGGTTATATGATAACCCTTTTTAAAACATCTGGCATAATTCCTTTCTTCAGTGAAATATTAATAATCTTAGGGGGTAATTTTCAAAAGGAGTTACATGCGTAAATGTAGCTACTATTGTAGCAATTTTCAAAAGCCATTTACTCAAGTAAAGTGCACTTATGTGAGAAACTCCTATAGACAAGTCAATGGCATATATTGTAGCAATTTTCAAAAACCCACTTAGTCAAGTAAAGTGAATTTACTCCAGTAAACCTGGTTTTTACTCGAGTAAATGCTTTTTAAAATCAGGCCCTTAGCTAAGAGCTCAAAAGACATGTCACTAAGGCCTAGATTCATCATTTTGCTATAAATTTGATGAGAATAGCTCTGTGATAAAAAAAAGAGATGTAGTTAAGGAAATATTCCAGACACCACAATGCATGCTATTTTACTGCATTGCATAGGAACCGTATTTTAGAGCAACATGCGTTAAATTTATCACATCTGCAATATTTTCACATTTTGGGCTGAGAGAGAGAGAGACACTCTATATATATATGTACCACTGTAGAGGGGCACTTTGAATTGGGGTTGGTTTTCGGGAGGTGGGTTGGAGTTAGGGTGGGTGGTATTTCAGACACATTCTGAGGTATTCATTGTAAAACTGACATCACTAAAGAATTTATAAGCAATGAAAAGGAGTTGATTTGTACCATGCAGCTAGCAGACACTGCAGTGTACAAATCTACTCTTCTTGTTAGACGTTTCAATGCTTATAAGGCCTAAAATTCACTTCTGTACCCCAGCTCATTTCTTCTGCTCTCCATTTTATCCCAGTAACTCCATTACAGGTATCAACCAGCAAGGGCACACAGTGCCCCGCTTTCAGTAGAAATGAGCAGAGGGAATAGGGCCACTAAGGTACTGTGAGTGCAAGCTTACTCAGTCCTGTGCTCATTCAACCAGCTGTTCATTCTGCTGCAGGAGCCAGAGACATGAGGTCAGCAGGCTGCAGTAGTAGGAGGGTTGCAGGCTGGGCCAGATAATGGTGGTCTTTGGCTCATACAGGTTGTATTAGGAACTGGCTAGCAGCTGCAAGTCACCTTTTGGCACCCATGGTAAATTTAGGTGGGGTAGGTAGCAACAAGTCCCTGGCCCTGCATTGGGAGGCAGGGGCAGCAGCGGCTGTCTTTGGCCTAGTGGTGGGTGCATCAGGAATTGAGGGCAGGCCCACTGATATAATGGGATATGGTAAATCTTCATCCCCATACACTGCTCCAAGATTTTTGTCACCTTAGGCACAGGCCTAGTACACGAGTGCACACTATAAATCCAGATCTGGTGCTCTCCCTGTGTCCCTCTGTTGCTCCTTTCATTATTGTCTATGCTGAGGCCATCAGGTAGTAAATAAAAAGAAGAGCGGGAGCACGAGAGTGGATGAGGAAGAGCAGATTCAATTCACTCACAGTCATTCTTCCTCCTTCTGTATTCGATTGAGGTGGGGCGAGAAAGCATGCTGGTATGAACTGTCTCAGTCTAAATCCTGGAAATAATGCCCTAATAATATTCTCTCTACCTTTCATGATGTTCTATAACTCTTTCTTATCTCCCTTCAGTCATTTCTTTTCCAAGTCCTTGCTTTCCGAGTCTCTCCATGTAGGAAAATTTCAGTGAAACACCCCTAGCACCGAAATCATCTTGCTCAGTGTCAGGCATGGGTCTCAAGGCCTGGTTCTATCGGCCATTCTGAGCCAAGGACTCAGCACTAATATTTCAATCTGACTGAAATGGTAACAGAGGACCTTGAGGACCCTCCTATTCAACAACTCGGCTCTGAGGAATGTGATCTATCCCTCACCACAAATGTGTTGCTAGAGTGGTGCAATTCTTTGGTCCTTCAGTGCCAACAGTTAGTTGAAGTTCGAAAAGAATGCTGACTGCAAAACTTTCATCTGCTGGTGGTAAGTTGGACTTGCTGGGAAAGAATGCTTAAATCTTGAAAAAAAACATTTTTTCTTAAAGGGTTGAACTATTACTGGTTGTGTATATTGTGTGCTAGTTTTTAAGGCTAGTTTTAAGCTTGCAAGTGTTGAGTATGTTTAGGGATAATAGACCTTGGATTAATTTGTGAGCTACTAAAAGTCAGTATTTGTAAATGTAAAGAGCTAGTATAAGAACATAAGAACATAAGAAATTGCCATGTTGGGTCAGACCAAGGGGCCATCAAGCCCAGCATCCTGTTTCCAACAGTGGCCAATCCAGGCCACAAGAATCTGGCAATTACCCAAACACCAAGCAGACCCCATGCTACTGATGCAATTAATAGCAGTGGCTATTACCTAAGTAAACTTGATTAATAGCAGTTAATGGACTTCTCCTCCAAGAACTTATCCAAACCTTTTTTGAACTTAGCTACACTAACTGCACTAACCACTTCCTCTGGCAACAAATTCCAGAGCTTTATTGTGCGTTGAGTGAAAAAGAATTTTCTCCGATTAGTCTTAAATGTGCTACTTGCTAACTTCATGGAATGCCCCCTAGTCCAAAAGTGTAAATAACCAATTCACATCTACTCGCTCAAGACCTCTCATGATCTTAAAGACCTCTATCATATCCCCCCTCAGCCGTCTCTTCTCCAAGCTGAACAGCCCTAACCTCTTCAGCCTTTCCTTATAGGGGAGCTGTTCCATCCCCTTTATCATTTTGGTTGCCCTTCTCTGTACCTTCTCCATCTCAACTATATCTTTTTTGAGATGTGGCGACCAGAACTGTACACAGTATTCAAGTTGCGGTCTCACCATGGAGTGATACAGAGGCATTATGACATTTTCCGTTTTATTAACCATTCCCTTCCTAATAATTCCTAACATTCTGACTGCTGCAGCACACTGAGCCGTCGATTTTAAAGTATTATCTACTATGATGCCTAGATCTTTTTCCTGAGTGGTAGCACCTAATATGGAACCTAACATCGTATAACTACAGCAAGGGTTATTTTTCTCTATATGCAACACCTTGCACTTGTCCACATTAAATTTCATCTGCCATTTTGATGCCCAATCTTCCAGTTTTTCAAGGTCCTCCTGTAATGTATCACAATTCACTTGTGATTTAACTACTCTGAATAATTTTGTATCGTCCGCAAATTTGATAATCTCACTCGTCGTATTCCTTTCCAGATCATTTATATATATATTGAAAAGCACAAGTCCAAGTAGAGATCCACTGTTTACCCTTTTCCACTGAGAAAATTGACCATTTAATCCTACTCTCTGTTTCCTGTCTTTTAACCAGTTTGTAATCCACGAAAGGACATCTCCTCCTATCCCATGACCTTTTAGTTTTCTTAGAAGCCTCTCATGAGGGATTTTGTCAAATGCCTTCTGAAAATCCAAATACACTACATCTACCGGTTCACCTTTATCCACATGTTTATTTAACCCCTTCAAAAAAACAAAGCAGATTTGTTAGGCAAGACTTCCCTTGGGTAAATCCATGTTGACTGTGTTCCATTAAACCATGTCTTTCTATATGCTCTACGATTTTGATCTTGAGAATAGTTTCCACTATTTTTCCCGGCACTGAAGTCAGGCTCACTGGTCTATAGTTACCCAAATCACCCCTAGAGCCCTTTTTAAATATTGAGGTTACATTGGCCACCCTCCAGTCTTCAGGTACAATGGATGATTTTAATGATAGGTTCCAAATGTTAACTAATAGATCAGAAATTTCATTTTTTAGTTCCTTCAGTACCCTATAAGTTACTGAAGGAACTAAAAGTTTAGTATTTGTAAGTATTAGAATTCTGAGTTTGCGAAAGTCACTTATTTTATCTGAAAAGATGAGTGTACTAATTCCTGGGCAACCAGCCACTAGTGTTTGATGTAAAAAGGTGTTAAAAGCAACTGTTATTAGAAACAGGAAGGGAGATTAGCTGAGAAACTAAACTGTTAATCTACTTGCAGAGTGAATCCCTCAAAGGAGATTGTTTCTCAAGTATTTTAGTTTGAAGTAATTGCCTTAGAAGCACAAATATATATAGGAAAGCAAAAACTGAGTAAACTTCAGTCCATAGGGAGTGCTGACTACAGAACCTTCATCTGTTAGTGGGAAGTTGGACTTGCTGGGAAAGAACACTTAAATCTTGAAAAAAAAATGTCTTAAAAGGTCTCAGTTGAGCATCCATTTCTTTTTTTGGCTCTTTGAGCGGCTTTCTGAAGCATCTCTTCTGTACGAATCCAGAATTCCTGAAGCTCCTGAGCGGTTAGTTGGGCTGCTGGGGAAGGAATGGGCAATGGGAATGGCAGCGGAGGAGAAGGCAGTCTCCTATACACAATCTGAAATGGTGATGTTCCCATGGCAGAGCTAATGTAGGAATTATGAGAGAATTCCGCCCACGGAAGGAGGGCAGCTCAATTGTTCTGACAATCCATTGGCTTAGGCTCTCAGGAAGGCTTTCAAGGTCTGGTTAGTTTGCTCTGACTGGTAGTTGGCTTAAGAGTGATAGGCAGTAGTATAATTCAATGTGATGTTGAATTTCCAGCAAAGAGAACACCAGTATGTGGCAGTAAATTGGGCGCCTCGATCCGAGACGATATACTTGGGCAAGCTGTGCAAACGCAAAATGTGGTGGGTAAACAGCCAGGACAGTTCAGGTGCTGAGGGAATGCCAGGAAGGGGAACAAAGTGAGCCTTCTTTGAGAATCAGTCGATAATGACCCAAATAGTGCTGCAGCCATTAGAGAGGGGAAGGTCCACCACAAAGAAGGTGTACAGATGGGTCCAGGGTTCTTTGGGGGCCAGCAACAGGGTCGTCCCACCACTGGTTTTTGCTGTGCGCAGGTAGGACAAGAGTCCATGTGGGCCCTAACATCTCTCTGCATCTGGGGCCACCAGTAATTCTGCTGGAGCAGTGCGAGAGATCGAGTCCGCCCAGGGTGATCTGCGACACAGGAGTCGTGGGACCATTTCAAAACTTTCTCTCAGAGCTGGCATGGAACAACCGTCTTCACTGGAGGTACAGTCACAGAAGAGGCCAAAAGTATCCAGGTTGGATCGATAATGTGCCTGGGGGGATCAGGCATATCTTCTGCCTCAAAAGATCGGGAGAAGGCATCCACCAGAGTGTTCTTGGATGCAAGCCGGTATCTCACTTCAAAGTCAAAATGCGCAAAGAACAGGGACCATCGGGCTTGGCGTGCGTTCAGACGTTGTATATGGTGAAGATGTTCCAAGTTCTTGGGGCCGGTGTATATCGCAATCAGGTGTGTGCACATTCCAACCACTGTCACCACTCCTTGAGCACCAGCTTGATAGTTAGCAACTCCCTGTCTCCAATTCCACTGTTCCGCTTGGCGGAAGAGAACATTCATGAGAAGAAGAAGCAGGGCATCAATTTCCAAGATGAACGGACATGTGGGATCCAGATGATGGAGGCATGGTTCCTGGAGAAATTCCTTCTTCAACTCTAGGACAGCACTGATCACTTCAGGAGGCCAAGCTTTGGTATTGGCTCCCTTTCAAGTGAGAGCCGTGAGTGGGGCCGCGATCTGGGAATAATTGGAGATGAAGTGCTGGTAGTAGTTTGCAAAGCCCAAAAACCTCTGCAGAGCGTGGAGACCAGAAAGTTGTGACAAATCCTGGATACACTTGACCTTCTCCAGATCCAAATGGAAGCCACTACTGGAAACAATGTATCCCAGGAAGGGTAAGCGCTCCCTCTCAGAGGCACTTTTCCAGCTTCGCATATAATTTATTTGCCCGTGGCTGGTGGAGGACCTAACAAACGTCCTGACAATGGGACACAAGTTTCTTTCGGAACATGAGGATATCATCAAGGTACACCATGACACAGATATATAGAAGATCGCTGACGATTTCATTCATGTTTTGGAATACCATGGGTGTTACACAGGCCACAGTGTATCACTGGATATTCAAAGTGGCCATCCCACAGGTTGAATGCCATCATCCACTCATCACCTTGCTTAATTTGAATTAGATTGTAGGCCCCATGGAGGTCCAACTTTGTAAACACTCTGGCTCCCTAGAGGCAGTCAAAGAGCTCAGGAATGAGCAGCATGGGGTAGCAGTCTCTTTGTTATAACATTCAGCCCCCAGTAATTTATGTAATTTATCCAAAAAAGAACCATCTTTTTTGGACACAAACAAGAACCCTGCTCCAGCGGCGGACGTGGAGGGCCTAATGAAACCCCGGTCAAGGATCTCCTTGATATATTTGGACATGGCTGCGGTCTCCGGAACTGACAAAGGATATACCCTTCCTCATGGAGGGTTGTGCTGGGTAGCAGATTAATGGTGCAGTCGAACGATTGGTAGGAAGGCAACTTCTCTGCTTTTCTTTTAAAAAACACATCTGCATATTCAGCATACTGAGGAGGCAGTCCCAACAAGGTTGTTGCCAGGGGCAGAATTGGTGGAGGCTCGAATCGTAGAAGGCAGGAATCATGGCAATGGACCCCCCAGTTCGTCAGCTGAAGTGAGCCCCAGTCAAACTAATGAGAGTGGAGCTGCAGCAGAGTAGCCCTAACACAATGAGATGGACAGCTTTCTCAATGATGTGGAAGACTATACTCTCCACATACAGAATGCCTATGCGGAGCCGCAGGAGGGCTGTGGCAGTGGTGATTCAGCTGGGAAGCAGCTCTCCATGAATGGAGGAGATAACTAATGGTGTCTTTCAAGGAACCACAGGAAGCTTCAGATGGTCCATAAAGGCTTTCATAATAAAGTCCCCCCCCCCCCCCGCCCCCGCCCGGTGCCTGAGGCGACCAACTCTAGAGTGGGGAATTCAGGGTTGCCCACCACAACAGATACTGGAAGGGTAAGTTGGGGAGCAGGAGTAGTATAGCCTAGGATCATCTCCCTACCAGCTCCTTGGCTTGCTAGTTTCCTGGCTTCTGGCGGCACTGTGCCAACTGGTGTCTGCTCCCAGCACAGTAGTAGCAGAGCCCAAAGATACAGTGGCAGAGCCGGTCTTCTGGGGAGAGGTGACTTTGCCCAAGCTGCATAGGTCCCTTGGCTCGTGCAGCAGTAGAGGCCATTGCCGGTACTGCAGAGAGGGGGTGCAAAAAGGACAGGGCCAGCACTACGTGCCTTCATGGAGGTTGCAGCTCCCGGATCTGCTGCTGGAAGTGGCAGTCAATTCTCCCGGCCAAGTCAATGAGCATGTCCAGGGACTCGAGAAATTACCGTGTGGCTAGCTCATCATTACCCAAGAGGATAGTCCTTCCAAAAAGATACTCAGAGGCTGTCCTCTCTCTAGTTCAGCTCAGTGGCCAAGGTTCAGAACTCAATGGTGTAGTCCATCAATAGCCAACTGCCTTGTCGGAGATGTAGGAGGTCTGACCCTACCGTGGCCAACCAGGCAGGTTCATCAAACACCAGTTTGAATGCCTTCACAAATTTTTGCAAGTCCTGTAGCAATGCATCCCCATGCTCCCACAAGGGAGATGCCCAGGCCAAGGCCTTCACATCCACAAGGGAGAGTATAAAGGTGGTCATAACGGTGTCACTGGGGAATTGAGCTGGCTGAAGAGAAAAATACATAAAGTACTGCTTCAAGAATTTGCGGCACCTTTTCGGATCTCCCACATATAGGGCAGGAACTGGGAGATGTACCATGAGCTCTGCCATGGGAACCAACGGTACTGCAGGAGGCAGAGAGTCTGAGGAGACTGCAGTTGCATCAAGGCGGCTAGTGAGCTGCTCCATGGAACCTGCCAGGAGCTCGAGGAAATGCTGCTGCTGTAATTTCTGCACTAGGCCAAGAATGGCCTGGATGCCCGAGAAATCCGCCAGGTCCATGGTCTCAGCAATCTGTTGCAGAAGTGGACCCCTGGACCGAGGTGAGGTTGATGCTACCCACAGGGAGGAGACTTGCAGGTCCTCACTGTCGGCAGGCGGAGCTGGCTGGAGCAAAGGCCCAACAAGAACTTCACCAATACCAGCCATCATTTCCCTTAGATTGTTTTCTTGGATGCCGGGGCTGACTGGATTTAGGCACGGGCCTCTGTGAAGAGAAGAATCTGTCAGAGAAGAGGTTGAAGCCAGCAGGCAAAAAGCGAAGTCAGTCCAAGTAGAGGTCAGGGCAGGCAGCAGACAGCAGAGATGAGAGCAGGCCGAGCTCAGGGGCAGGCGGAATATGGCAATACAAGGAACAAGCAGAAGTCTCAAGGCAGGCAGAAGGCATCGTAGTCAAGAAGCAGTCTGAGGTCAAGCCAAGAATCCATACAAAGAAAAACCGGGGATCCAAACTGAGGTCAAGCCTAGAAGTCAATCCAAGGGGAACAAGGCAAGGCAGAACAGCAGGAAAACATGGAACCACAACTCAGGAACACAGGAACTCCGAAGCCACAGAAAGGAATCAGGAACATGAAGTGGTCACTGGAACAGAATCAGGATCAGGAACCAGGTACAGCGAGGCAATCAGCTACTCAGGAGAGTTCAATCTATTGCCGAGGTGTCTGAGGACAGTCTGAACTGGCCTTAAATAATGGCGAACCTGTGATGTCATCAGCGGGCGCCACAGTGGTTTTCCTGCTGCAGGCCCTTTAAATAGGGCAGAATTGAGTGCGCCTAGGGACGCCCCACTCAGTTGAGCGGCATCCCTAGCAAAGAGTTGTCCGGCCATGCAGCGGCCTGCCATGTCTTCGCTCAGGGCCTGTTGTGGCATTGGTGGCCCCCTCTGGCCTGAGGCAGAAGGTAATAATGGGCAGTCGAGAGTCAGATCTGAGACCTGACAAATGCAACAGTAATAATTTTGCAAATACAAAGACATGAAAATCAGGTTCGCACAGGGATTTTCTAGTACTTTTTAACTTTGACCCCATTAAAAATGACCTCAACCTTATCATATTTTAATAGGATAAATGCCAGGCCCATACTGCACTTTCCCGTAAAGTTTGAATCTGAGTAGTAAATGTTTATAGAAGTTATCATGCCGCTGGATGGGCAGACAAACCGATTACATGGGTTAAAACTGCCAATAAGAAAAGCATATACATGTGGAAAGTTTAAAAAAATGTAAGATAAAAGATAAGGCTGAAGCAAAAGTTCTTCTTTCAGCCCCTTGCTTTTATACAAATACATCTTTTCTGTTTATAATCTGGATGGGCCGTATGGTATTTATCTGCTGTCATGTTCTATGTTTCTATGGCTGTAATCGCCTCATCCTGAAATACTGAAGCTAAAAATATCAGTTTTGCTCACTGATAAATACACCTCCAACACACTTGATGGACTTGAGTCACCAAGCTTTCAATGTGGATCCTGCTGTGCTCATATTAAAAGAAAATCTTACTAGCAAATTCTAACTACAGGACATTTTTTATACATATTTCATAATATTTCATAAATATTTCTCTACTTCGGTCTGCATTTACTGGAAAACCATTTTATTTTGTTTTAGATCTTGCATGGTTCTTTCAGTTTATAGTGGCCATGCAATCTCTCTGCTGCTTCTTCTCCCTAACCAGGAATCTGAACTGGTTTCCTTTTTCGTCACCACCAGCAAACGAACCCATGCTAATGAGTCTAACTGTATGCATGGCTTATTAAAATAAATGTGCTAAAAAGAAAGGGCCAGAGTCATTATTTTGAGTCCACAACAGTCAATATCTGTCCTTCCTCTCTGCTGCTTCTTTCAGAGATCATGTGGGACTTCATCTGAGCTTCCTTAGGTAGTTTCTGAAAACCACAAGGAGGGGAAGGCAACACATGAAAATGCATGCCTTTGGTAAATGGAGCACGCAAAAAGTTTAATAAATGAATTGCACAGCCTGTCCAAAAGCAATGGAGACACAGGGTAAAACCAACAGACTGAAATAGCCCTCTCGACATCCCATGCTTTCAGGTGTGCAGATGTAACACCGGAATACTACTGCAACAGTGTAAAACTCTTCTTAGTTCTTTCAGCTGACGCTGAAGGCTAGCAGGGTGCACAAGGTTATCTTCTCTTCGTAAAGGGCTCTAGGGGATATATTGTTCAGTGCATTAGTGCAGCTCTTAATACAGGCCAATGTCCGCACCAACTGAATTGTTTCCAACTTGCTGCCTTTACTTGGCAATACGGCAAGATGTTATTACAATGAAAAACACAATTACTGGCATGCCTCGACATTCAAAACAGTCGCTAACTTGCTGCTTGACCAGGATGGTGTATGGTTTCATTATCTCAGTTCTGATCTTAATCTCAAAATCAGTTTGCTCAGCATTCCAGATTTAACAAAACTGCCCAAGAGACAATTGACAGCGTTAAGACCCTTCAGTACGTAAAATGTACTCCTCCCAGAGATCCCTCCCCCTGGAAGTTCACATAATGTTGTGCATGATCCTCTCTGAGAACTGGACTGGTAAACACAGCGGCCATTTCACTGATCACATCAGCAGCAGCTTCCTTCCTCTGCGGCTCAGTCTCACAATCTGCCTCTCATTCTCCGCAGGAGCATGCCCAGTTCCCTCAGACTGGTCCACATTTCTCTTCCATCTGGGGATGACTGTATTATAGCAAGAGGGTTCAGTAACATTGGGTTACACATAACACTAACACAACCTGTAATATACCCCAAAAAGGACAAACAAATTACATAAAAGGTTATTTTTTCTGTTGTTCATGACTTTGCATGCACCAAAGTAACTCTTTGTCCCTCCTTGGCAATCTTTCCCCTAAATTCATTTGATTGTTACTAATTTTCCCCAAACTTTCAAGAAACATAACCATCTCTTCCTTAATAATTGTTTCCCTAGTTATTTGGGCCTGTTTAACAATCTGTAAGAACATAAGAACATGCCATACTGGGTCAGACCAAGGGTCCATCAAGCCCAGCATCCTGTTTCCAACAGTGGCCAATCCAGGCCATAAGAACCTGGCAAGTACCCAAAAACTAAGTTTATTCCATGTTACCGTTGATAGTAATAGCGGTGGTTATTATCTAAGTAAACTTAATTAATAGCAGGTAATTGGCTTCTCCTCCAAGAACTGTTTGTATGCTAATGGCAGAAGTCTAAGAAATAAGATGGGAGAATTAGAATGTATAACAGTGAATGATGACATAGACTTAATTGGCATCTCAGAGACATGGTGGAAGGAGGACAACCAGTGGGACAGTGCTATACCGGGATATAAATTATATCGCAATGACAGAGGAGCACCCGGGAGGCGGTGTGGTGCTTTATGTCCGGGATGGCATAGAGTCCAATAGGATAAACATCCTGCATGAAACTAAATGCACAATTGAATCTTTATGGGTAGAAATCCCTTGTGTGTCAGGGAAGACTATAGTGATAGGAGTATACTACCGTCCACCTGGTCAAGATGGTGAGACTGATAGTGAAATGCTAAGAGAAATTAGGGAAACTAACCAAATTGGTAGTGCGGTAATAATGGGAGACTTCAATTACATAGTCAAAAGGAATCAGTGGTGAACCACACAATATATAATCATCAAAAAAAGAAGTGGAAACCAAAAATTAATTATAATATAGCCTAGCAGGTGTCAGCAAGCCTGACGTTGTGAAACTTAAAAAGTAACCAACCGGTCTTCTAATCATCCACCTTCAAAAAATCTTTTAATGAAAAAATGTATTTTTGTCAATTTTATAAATTTTTCTAAAATGTCCTCAATTTTCAAAACAGTATATGGTGAGAGACTCTTAGATGTTTTTTATCCAACCAGCCCAACACGGCCCGTGTTTCGCTGTATAGTGAAGAGACATCGAGACGCTATGTCCACTCCAAAATGAATTGACTCTTTAAATTCAATATATCTGCATGCCCGTGAAGAAGCTATACAGCGAAACACAGGCCGTGTTGGGCTGGTTGTATAAAAAACATCTAAGAGTCTCTCACCATACACTGTTTTGATCATCAAAGCATGGGATGAAGCCTTGATGATTGGTATTATTGCTCACAAGTTTCAAACTTCTGCTAATTCAAACCTTTTTGTATCTCAGCCAGCTAAGTGGCACTAATATTGACTGCTCTGATTCCAAGACAATTGGTGACTACAGCTTATTACATGGAGTACTTTCCACATACAAAAAAGCAACATTTCGAGAACTGTTTGAGACTTACATCCAGAAAGCAGAGTTGCTTACCTGTAACAGGTGTTCTCCGAGTCCTCGCACATGTATGACATTATCAGATGGAGCCCAGCATAGAACTTTGATCTCAAAGATTCTAGAGCTTTCAGCATGCTCTGCTTAGCATGTAGCCCCCTCCCTGTCTCTCAGGCAGAGTCCTTCAGTCTATGGTATAACAAATACACAGGAAAACCAACTCCCGGGGGGGGGGGAGGCAGGCAGGTTTTGTGAGGACTGACATCCTGCTATCCTCGGAGAACACCTGTTACAGATAAGCAATTTTCATTTTTTTTCATTTCATTTATCAAATTTATTAATCGCCTAACACTGTTAGGCCTAGGCGATATACAAAAAATATACACATAATAAAAGCAAAACCAACAAGGTACATATACAGACAAAATAGTTTCATAGAAACTAAATACAAAAAACCCCCAAAAAAAACCAGTACATATTGTCCAAGTAAAGAACAATTAAAGTCTCATCCAAAATTCAAAACCAAAAGCATTGAATTATTCAGACAATTGCATTAACAGTTATATATACGTTTGAGCAAAAATTCCTTAAAAGAAATTTTAAATTTCTTCACATCTTCAATAGACCGGAGCTTGAACGGAATCATATTCCAGTGATTAGGTCCCGCTATAGAGAAGGCTGTTTCCCTTGTACTATATAAATGGGCTAATCTTACAGATGGAACCTCAAGTAAATTAAGTTGTGATGACCTAAGTGTTCTAGCTGGCTTATGAATCCGAAGTAAAGCGTTAAACCAGACATCTGAAGGTAAAGCACGGAGTTTAAAGACTGTCATACCTATCTTGAAAACTATACGTTCTATAACAGGAAGCCACTGAAGTCTGGATAGAACTGGAGTAATTCGGTCAGACCGCTCAGAAGCAGACACTAGCCTGGCTGCTGAATTCAGCAGAAGTTGAAGTGAATGAATTGAATTTTTCGGTAGACCAATATAAAGACTATTACAATAGTCGATATGTGGAAAAATAATGGCCCGTACAACCATAAGAAAATCAGATTCATACAATACATGTCGTAATCCAGCTAAAAGTCTCAATTTAAAGAAGCCTACTTTGATTACAGAACTGATCTGTGCTTTAAATGACAAAATTGGATCTATCAAAAAACCCAAACTCTTAATCGGTTTGGAGAGAGAAAAAGAGAAATTCTCAATAGAAATAGTGTCAGAAACAGGTTGAGAATGAGGACGATGGATCAATAGCATAGAAGTTTTGCTCGTGTTCAGAAGGAGCTTATTATGTTTTAACCAACGGGCGATAGAATTCATGCAGTAGGAAAGCAACTCAACTGTTTCAGACCAAGACTTCTGGACTTTGATATAGAATTGAATGTCGTCAGCATACATTTTATAGTCATCAGTAATGATGGCCAAAAGTTTGGCAATAGGGGCAAGATAGACATTAAACAGCATCGCCGAAAGGGCAGAACCCTGTGGAACCCCAGTCTTTACCTGTTGTAACTCAGAGAAAGAGTTGTTAAATTTGATTATTTGAGAACGATTGGACAAGTAACTCTCGAACCATGCCAAAACTGACCCATTAATTCCACACTCACGAAGGCGGAGTAATAAGATTTGATGGTCAATCGAATCAAAAGCGGACGCTATATCCAATGAAACCAAAATGAACTGTTGTCCACTATCAAGACTACGTTTAATAGAATCGATTAAGGAAATAAGAAGTAATTCTGTACTTAAACCACGTCTGAAGCCGAATTGATGTGGACTCTGCTTTTTCCGAAGTCAAGCAGGATGGCCGTCCTCATACATGGGTGTTTCCCAAACTAGAGGCTGCTAAAAAACAGGTGAAATGAGGGAAACACTGTAGTGCAGAAGCACCACCATTTTCCCCGCTTTTTCGGTGAGGCAGCCGATCCATAAGGGCTCTAGGATGGAAAAGAGTTGGGTTTTTCATCTCAAAGATACTGGACAGATAGAGAGAGAGAACATGATACGCAGCAAGGCGTCTAAAGGCAGAGGCATAATGCGAGCACGGGGTGGGAAGCCCTCTAAGCCACACAAAAACCAACACAGTTAAGAATTTCTTAATGGTGAACTCTGACTAGCACCAGCAGGCCTAGGACCCACAGGGTACAGATAAAAATACAAATTTCCAAGTACAAGAGAAAAAAGTACTTTCAAGACATAAGAACATAAGAAACTGCCATGCTGGGTCAGACCAAGGGTCCATCAAGCCCAGCATCCTGTTTCCAACAGAGACCAAACCAGGCCACAAGAACCTGGCAATTACCCAAACACTAAGAAGATCCCATGCTACTGATGCAATTAATAGCAGTGGCTGCAAAGCTTTTTTCTTTTTCTTTTTTTTTTTTTTTGTCACAAGATAACTGAAAATCAGCTGAAGCTGGAGAGCCCAGTAGAAAGAAAACTGCGGTTTATTATCAACCAAGTAACAAGACACATTGGGCACACAAATCAACACCCAAAGTATATTCAAAGGAACAGTTGGCATGGAATCGACATGCCTGCCCGGAGAAGTAATGACAAGAAGTATCCGGTCTATATCAGACCCCACCCGCCGAGCTACTACAAGATCTGACCTCCAAGGGAAGATGGGATAAAAACCCCAAGTGCCAAGACATGAAGGGCTACTCCTTCCCAAGGAGCCCCACACTAAGAGGCTGAGCAGGAGGGCAGTGAGCTACTGCCAAAAGTCAGCTGACTGATATTATTCACCATCAGGGGAAGCCAAGCGAAAGGGAAGCACCTTGGCCAGTGAACTGGCCAAAGCAGGGAAAGGATTGCAGACCCTTCCAAGAAGGTATATGTGACAACTACTCCCAAGCGCCCCCTGGCTTTCTCATGGACTGTCTGAATGAAAGTCAGAAGATGTGAACAACATAAGGAGACAGACCTCTGATGGCCAGACAAAGGACACAGACTCTAGGGTGCAGAAAATACAGATGAGGAGCTTGCCAACCATACAAACTCCCTGCCTATCTGACCAGGGAATTGCCGCTAAGGCAGGTACAGCCCACAGGCTCCATCTCCCTTCAGTAAAGATAATGAAAGAGTTCTAGACTTCAGCAGGATCAGAACCACCTGAGGAATAAGTCTGTAAACCTCTCTGATGACAGCAAAAACAGAATGCTACAAGAGGCAGCCCCTGTAGAAGAGGACTTCCTCACTGATCTGGGAAACGTGAGGGTACTAGAGAAGGAACAATCTGATTCCCAGAGCAGACTGTCCATCAACCAAGCCTAAGTATCAAACTTATGGCTCAAAAAAACCCGTTGTTCCACCTGATAAAGTCGTGTCACATCAATGGAAGTGTCCGCATGGATAGGGATTGCCAAGTCTGCCAATGAACTTGTCTACTGAAGGGTCACCTCTGAAAGAGGAGAAAATAACCCAAAAGTGTCTGTAATATGGGTGCGGAGGTGCTTTCTCATGATTTTCCACCCTAACCCAAGTCACTCTAAATAGAGCGAGCTGTCAGAAGGCAAACATACCAGTGAAGAAATAGAGAGAGGAGAAACCTGCCCTCAGAGATAGAGTGCCACCCAACTCAACACCAATGACTACGAGTGGCACAAAGTGAAATTATGTACTTTGCACACAGCAGGTATTCAAAAAGGCACTCCACCCATGGGAGAGGAATCATCATCTGCTACTAGGAAGCAGGTTTTCAGGAGAGAGAATACCTGACCCTACAATGATTCCCGAACTGGTTAGCTTATCGCTTGCCACAAGGCACTGCCACCCACCCACGCAATAGTGCAATAGGGAAGCGAGAGTTCCCAATGCGCAGTTTTCGAATCCAATGCAATATCAGAGGCTAAGCCAACTCAGAGGATGTGATGTGAAGAATAATCCATTCTCTAAGCAGAAAACAAGGCTCCAAGAGGGAACCTACCAAAGGTACCTCTCAAAAGCCAAACGTCAGACCTTTCACTCCAAGGTGGGAGGAGAACACACTGTTCAACCAGATCAGTTTGATTCTGGAAACCCATCCACTCTCCAGACAAAAGTAGGGCACAATTGTTGACCTATGAGGTCCTCATGATGACCAGAACGGTCACTGGTGGCCATCTAGGCGGACACTGGGACCAACATGGCAACCAGGCACAAGAAAAACCAGCAAAACTGACCCAGCTGTCCCATATTGCTGAATTGATTCATGTGAATCAAGGACAATATTGTTGCACCAGTTGGCACCACACACCAGAGAGGGAATGCGTCCAGAAGTTCCCCCTAAAGGGGGATCCAGAGCATAAACCAATGAGACAGGAAGTCCACAAGGGTCCCATCCCCTCCTGAAAGGGGTAAATACTCTGGTATCTGCTCCAAAATGGAGTGAATAGAATCATATTCTCAGCCAAGAACTCCAAGCGCACCAGCAACTGCAGCACACCGATATGGAATGTCTGCTGGCACCAGAAGAACACACACACGCCAACAAGCACCTAGTAACGGTGGTGCCCCTTCACTGAATCTGCATCCTGAAACAACAGCTCTATGCATCCATGTTGCGATACTCCATCAAGCTGACGGTGACACATATGCATGGAAAGACGCAGCACCCATAGGCCTAGCAGTCCATGCTATGGCTGGGATGGGCACAAAAACAGCGGCAGTGAACCATGTGTGAGGTGTCATCATTGGTGTCCAGTTGTACCGCTGGGTGCCAGTCACATGAAGGCACTAAAAAGCACCTCTGTGTCATCTGCCAATGATTCCTAATAGCGATCAAGAGCTACTGCCATGACACCCGGCACAGGCAGTCCAGCATGGAAGTATATCTTGGTACATTGGTGATGATGCACAATACAAGGGATGCCCTGTGTGATACTTACCACTGGCAATGGGCATCACCCACAGCAGGAATGTCAGTGACCGTACCTGCGGTGATGTGGTAGTGTCACCACTCATGGCACTCCATGGTGCCTACAGTGATGGTAGCACCCCAGTAGTGCACTTGGCGAATGGAGGCACAGACCACCCTCACCAATAGCAAACCCAGTATCAGCACTCCATTATTTCAATGACACACTATGATGGCAGCAGCACTCACTGCACTCAAATGAAGACAATGGCGTTGACTGTATTGTCCTATGTTGCTTGGACGCGTCCTTCGACAGCTGTTCCTCCATGTTGTCCTCAGCACACACGACGCCCAACAAGCATGGACACTTGTGGCGCTCAACAATGTGGAAGGTGCCCTCAGCACCCATTGACACACCTGGCACATGATGGCAACCATGGTGCTCGATGGTGTCCATGGCATGTGAAGGCAACCATTGGGACAAATTTTAAAATGGTTATGCACGTAACCCTTTTAAACCCCTCCTGCGTGCACCTGTGCAAGCCCCGGGATGCATATATGTCCCGGGGCTTGAAAAAAGGGGCGTGGACGGGACGGGGGCATGCGCAACCTACACCTGCCCGGAGGCAGGTGCAACTTAAATAATAAAGGTAGGGGGAGGATTTAGGTAGGGCTGGGAGTGGGCTAGTTAAGGGAAGGGAGGGGAAGGTGGGGGGGGTGAAAGGAAAGTTCCCTCCGAGGCCACCAGCCCCGGATTTTATAACATGCGCGTGGCTGCATGTGCATGTTATAAAATCTGGCGTAGATTCGAAAATCTGGCCCATTGTGCTCGATGGCGACCATGGTGAATAGCAGCATCTGCAGTCTGCCACTCAATGGTGCACAGGTGCTTTTGGTGAACATAGTGCTCTATGCGCATGATAGGCAGATGATGGCACCACTGGAAGCCAGGGCAACTGCATCCAAGCTGACCATGCCACTTGATGGTATCCACGGCACTATATACACAAAATACTCAGGGTAGATAAACTTGCATAATTCAGTCTTCAAAATAGATTCTTTTATTTTCTAAAAAATCTTTTATATAAACAATTTAATAATACAATCAATAACACTATACAAGATATATATACCCTAATCATATGTATGTACTAATTTAAATACCTATGTATCCTCCCATGATACACAATCCACTCTCATTACACACAACTCTATAACCACTCGTCATTCATATTCATACACCCTAAAATATCTACGGCACGCCATGTTGAGGTGCCTGATGGAGACCCAGATGTGCGATGGCGCCCCTGGTGCTCAATAGCAGCGAGAGCAACCCTGGTGCCTGATGGTGTTGAGGGCTTACATGGTGCTCACTGGCATTCATGGGGCTTGATGGCACATGGCACATGGGTGACATCTTCCAGTGGAGCCTGGCACGGAGCTTTGATCTCAAAGATTCTAGAGCTTTTAGCATGTTCTACTGAGCATTTACAGCTGTAACCCCCTCCCTGACTCTTGGCCAGAGTTCCTCAGTTCTTTTTTTTTCCGCAGAGCCATGTGATTAAGGATTCAGCTTTTCTTTTCTCACAGCTAAGGCTATAATAGTTCTGGAGCTGCAAGCAGCTGTGTTTTTCAGGCAGAGCCTTGGAGAATATAACATTTCTAGAACTTTGTGCAACCTTTTAATACATGTAAAGTTACACATGTATATCTTGCATGCATAATAACCCAATTTTTTAAGTCAACTTGTGCTTACCTCTTCATCAGTAAAGTTCTATCTTTCTATTATAGTTATTACATTACTGCTGTATAGAGAAAATCAACTTTAAATATTCTTCATAGTGACATTCTCTCTGTTTTGTTTTGTTTTTTTGCTAATGGTCAGAAAGAGATTTCTTAAGGATATGTAATGGTGAAAATCTGAAAACATCCTATCCTAATCATCATGGAAATATTATCAACTCTGAAATACTGGCTGAAATACCCTTCACTTATACAATACTTGTCTAGGATCTGGACATTTCAGTATAAAGGTTAAGAACTTAAGAACATAAGTACATAAGACCTGCCATACTGGGTCAGACCAAAAGTCTAACAAGTCCAGTATCCTGTTTCCAACAGTGGCCAAGCCAGGTCACAAGTACTTGGCAGGATCCCAAGGGGTAGACAGATTCTAAGATGCTTATCCCAAGAATAACCAGTGGATTTTTGCAACTCTACCTTAATAATGGTTAACGTTCTTTTACTCCAGAAACTTGTCCAAAACCTTTTTAAATGCAGCTACACTAACAGCTTTCACCACATCCTCTAGCAATGAACTCCAGAGTTTAATTACGAATTGAGTAAAAAAAAAGATTTTCTCTAATTAGTTTTAAACGTATCACCTAGTGACTTCATTGGGTGTACCCTGGTCTTTTGTACAGTTTGAAACATAAACAACTAATTAACGTTTACTTGTTCCATTCCACTCATTATTTTAAAGATCTTTTTCATATTTCCCATCAGCCGTCTCTTCTCCAAGCTAGAGTACTAACTTCTTTAGCCTTTCTTCATAGGGGAATTGTTCCATCCGATTTATCATTTTGGTCACCCTTCTCTTTATCTTTTCTAATTCTGCTATATCTTTTTTGAGATGTGGTGATCAGAACTGCACACAATATTCAAGATGAGGTCACACCATGGAGGGAAACAGAGGCATTATGATATTCTCTGTTTTATTCTCCCTTCCTTTCCTAATAATCCCTAGCATTCTATTTGCTTTCTTGGCTGCTGCTGCACACTGAGCAGAAGATATCAACATACTTTCAACAATGACACCTAGATTCTTTTCCTGAATGGTGACTCCTAATGTGGACTCTTGCTTTATGTAGCTATAATTTGGGTTTCTCATCCATAGGTGCATCACTTTACACTTGTCCACATTAAATGTCATTTGCCATTTGCATGCCCAGTCTCCCAATTTTGCAATGTCCTCTTGCAATTTCTCACAATCCGCTTGTGATTTAACAATTTTGAATAATTATGTGTCATCAGCAAATCTGATCACCTCATTTGCTGTTCCCATTTACAGGTCATTTATAAATATATTAAAAAGCAGTGGTCCCAAAACAAGATCACTGGTGCACTCCACTATTCACATTTTTTCATTTGGAAAATGTACTATTTAGCCCTACTCCTGTCTTTTAACCAGTTGACAATCCACAATAGGACACTGCCCCCTATCCAATGACTTTTTAATTTCCTAAGAAATCTATCGTGAGGGACTTTGTCAAATGCTTTCTGGAAATCCAGATACACTATAGCAACTGGCTTACCTTTATCCACATGTTTATATATGCCCTCAAAAAAATGTAGCAAATTTGTGAGGCAACACTTCCCTTTGCTAAATCCATGTTGGCTTTGTCCCATTAAACTATGCTTATGTATTTGTTCAGTAATTTTATTTTTTATTATAGTTTCTACCATTTTGCCTGGCACAGATGTCAGACTCGCTGGTTTGTTGTTTCCTGGATCACCCCTTGATCTTTTTTTTTTAATTGGCATTACATTGGCAACCTTTCAGTCTTCAGGTACCATAGAAGATATAACTCATAGTTTACAAATTTCTAATAGCAAGTCCACAATTTCATTTCTCAATTCTTTTGGCACTCTGGGACGTGTACTATCTGGTCCAGGTGATTTGCTACTCTATAGCTTGTCAATTTGCCCTAGTACATCTTCCAGGTTCAATAGGATTTGTTTCAGTTCTCCTGAATCATCAACTTTGAATATCATTTCAAGCATGGGTATTTCTCTTACATCTTCCTCAGTACAGACCAAAGCAAAGAATTAATTTAGTTTCTCTGCTATGGTTTTGTCATCGCTAAGTACCCCTTTTATCCCTTATCATCTAATGATCCAACTAAACATCAAAATCACAGAACATATAGAAAGACATGGTTTAATGGAACAAAGTCAGCATGGCTTTACCCAGGGCAAGTCTTGCCTCACAAATCTGCTTCACTTTTTTGAAGGAGTTAATAAACATGTGGATAAAGGTGAACCGGTAGATGTAGTATACTTGGATTTTCAGAAGGCGTTTGACAAAGTTCCTCATGAGAGGCTTCTAGGAAAAGTAAAAAGTCATGGGATAGAAGGCGATGTCCTTTCGTGGATTACAAACTGGCTAAAATGTTGCGACCCCAGTCGCTTACGCAGCGACCAGGGCTCTTACCTTCCCCGCGGGTCTCCTCCCTGCGCCGTGAGCCAGCGCGATTCCGGGCCGGCCTGGCCGCATGGCAGCGGCGTCCTCCTCGTGGAGACGCCGGCAAGCCCGAGGATAGCTCCGCCCCCTGCGGGGGAATGCGCGCGCGCGAGGGCTGTCCTTTTGAGCTCCCAGCACCCGGATGTGCCGATCCGCCCTCCTTCTGACGTCAGCCCCGGAGGGGGATTTAAACCCGCAGCTTTCTTCTTTGCTTTGCCTTGCAACGTGGTCACTCCTTGGAGAGAGTTAGTTGCTGCTATCCTGCGTGTCTTGATCCTGGTTTGTCTCACGATTCTGCCTGCCTGCTGCCTGCCTTGATCCTGGTTTGTCTCACGATTCTGCCTGCCTGCTGCCTGCCTTGATCCTGGTTTGTCTCACGATTCTGCCTGCCTGCTGCCTGCCTTGACCCTGGTTTGTTTCACGTCTCTGCCTGTTCACTGCCTGCCTCGACTCTGGCTCGCTTCTTGGAGCCACTACTTGCTGCATACCCAGACTCCGGCACACCTCCTCGTTCCTGTCTTCAGCTACCAGTCCAGACTTCTGTCCGTCCTCGGTTTTCCCTCACGCCAGTGACTCTCCTAAGTCCCAGCGGTCCGGGTCCCTACGGGCTCCTCCTGGGGGGACCTCGGACTTCCAGGGCGAAGCCACCTAAGTCCTAGCGACCCGGGCCCTAACAGCTCCTCTGGTGGGGTCACGGGTTTCCAGGTGAAGATCCATCTCGCACTGTGTGTCTGCCTTCCGACCGTCCCATATTGCCGGTCGGCCCAAGGATCCACACCCGGAGCACAACATAAAAGACAGGAAACAGAGAGTAGGATTAAATGGACAATTTTCTCAGTGGAAGGGAGTGGACAGTGGAGTGCTTCAGGGATCTGTATTGGGACCCTTACTTTTCAATATATTTATAAATGATCTGGAAAGAAATACGACAAGTGAGATAATCAAATTTGCAGATGACACAAAATTGTTCAGAGTAGTTAAATCACAAGTAGATTGTGATAAATTGCAGGAAGACCTTGTGAGACTGGAAAATTGGACATCCAAATGGCAGATGAAATTTAATGTGGATAAGTGCAAGGTGATGCATATAGGGAAAAATAACCCATACTATAATTACAAATGTTGGGTTCCATATTAGGTGCTACAACCCAAGAAAGAGATCTAGGCGTCATAGTGGATAACACATTGAAATTGTCGGTTCAGTGTGCTGTGGCAGTCAAAAAAGCAAACAGAATGTTGGGAATTATTAGAAAGGGAATTTTGAATAAAACGGAAAATGTCATAATGCCTCTGTATCGCTCCATGGTGAGACCACACCTTGAATATTGTGTACATTTCTGGTCGCCGCATCTCAAAAAAGATATAATTGCGATGGAGAAGGTACAGAGAAGGGCAACCAAAATGATAAGGGGAATGGAACAACTCCCCTATGAGGAAAGACTAAAGAGGTTAGGACTTTTCAGCTTGGAGAAGAGACGACTGAGGGGGGGATATGATAGAGATGTTTAAAATTATGAGAGGTCTAGAACGGGTAGATGTGAATCGGTTATTTACTCTTTCGGATAATAGAAAGACTAGGGGGCACTCCATGAAGTTAGCATGGGGCACATTTAAAACTAATTGGAGAAAGTTCTTTTTTACTCAACGCACAATTAAACTCTGGAATTTGTTGCCAGAGGATTTTATAAGATACGCGCGTAGCTGCGCGTACCTTATAAAATCCGGGGTCGGCGCGCGCAAGGGGGTGCACATTTGTGCAACCTGCGCGCGCCGAGCCCAGCGCGCGCTGCCTGTTCCCTCTGAGGCCGCTCCGATTTCGGAGCGGCCTCGGAGGGAACTTTCCTTCGCCCTCCCCCCACCTTCCCCTCCCTTCCCCTCCCTTCCCCTACCTAACCCACCCCCCGGCCCTATCTAAAACCCCCCCTTACCTTTGTCGGCAAAGTTACGCCTGCTGAAAGCTGCCCCGCTCCGTGGTCCAGTCCCGGGGGCTGTTCCGGAGGCCGCGGCCACGCCCCCAGCCGAAACCACGCCCACATCGCCGCCCCCTAAACGCTGCGTCATCCCGCCACGCCCCCGACAGGAAGCCCCGGGACTTACGCACGTCCCGGGGCTCTGCGCGCGCCGGCGGCCTATGCAAAATAGGCGCACCGGCGCGCGCAGGGGTTTTAAAATCCGCCCCATAGAGAATAGCCACTGCCATTAGCAATAGACTTAGTTTTTGGGTATTTGCCAGGTTCTTATGGCCTGGATTGGCCACTGTTGGAAACAGGATGCTGGGCTTGATGGACCCTTGGTCTGACCCAGTATGGCATTATCTTATGACTGCCTCGCAGGTTTTTTACCTCGAATGTACCTGAAAAAGTTTTTATTATGAGTTTTTGCTTCCACATCAAGCTTCTGGTGAAATTCTCTCTTTGCTTTCCTTATCAATCTTTGCATCTGACTTATGCTGTTTCCAGTTTTCTTCATTTGAATCTGTTTTCCATTTCTTTAAAGATGTTCTTTTAGATATTATAGCTTCTCTCACCTCACCTTTTAATCATGCCGGTAGTTGTTTAGCCTTCCTTCCACCTTTTCTAATGCGTGGAATTCATCTGGTCTGGGCTTTCAAGATTGTATTTTTTAACAACGTCCATGTCTGAGCTAAACTCTTAGGGGTACATTTTTTAAAAAAGTGCGAGCGCGTACTTTTGTTCGCGCAACAGGCGCAAACAAAAGTACGCCGGATTTCAATAGATACGCGCGTAGCCGCGCGTATCTTTTAAAATCTGGGGTCGGCGCGCGCAAAGCGGTGCACATTTGTGCACCTTGCGCGCACCGATCCCTGCACGCGCTGCCCGTTCCCTCCGAGGCCGCTCCGAAATCAAAGCGGCCTCAGAGGGAACTTTCCTTACACCTCCCCCCACCTTCCCCTCCCTTCCCCTACCTAACCCACCCCCCCAGCCCTATGTAAACCCCCCTACCTTTATCGCAAAAGTTACGCCTGCTCGAAGCAGGTGTAACTCGCACGTGCCGGTGGCCTGCTGGCGCACCATCACCCGACCCGGAGGCTGGTCCGGAGGCCTCGGCCACGCCCCCCGGAACGCCCACGGGCCGGCACCACGCCCCCGGAACACCCCCCGGAATGCCCCGAATGTCGCGCTGCCCCCCTGACACGCCCCCCTAGCAAAGCCCCGGGACTTACGCGCATCCCAGGGCTTGCGCGCGCCGCCGAGACTATGCAAAATAGGCTCAGCGCATGCAGGGGGGGTTTAAGGGTTACGTGCGTAACTTATGCGCGTAACCCTTTTAAAATCCGCCCCTTAATTTTTGTAATTGCTCCTTTCAGTTTTTTATGACTATTTTCCTCATTTTAACAGTCACCTTTTTGAAAGATCACAAAAGATTTCTTTTTTTGCACTACCTCCAGTTATTAAGTCAAATTTGACAATTTTGTGAATACTATTGCCAAGTGGCTCCAACACTGTTTCCTCTCACACCAAATCCTGTGTTTCACTAAGGTCTAGGTTTAAAATAGTTTCCCCTCTTGTTGTTTCTTGTAACAACTACTCCATGAAGCAGTCATTTATTTCATCTAAGAACTTTACTTCTTTAGAATGACCTGATATAACATTCACCCAGTCAATTCTAAAGTATTCATTATTACTACGCTGCTTATTTTCTTAACTTCCCTAATTTCTTTTAGCATTTAATTGTCTGTTAGTTCATTCTGGCCAGGTGGATGGTTAAAAAAAACCCCACTATTTTATTCCCTTTTTCACCTGGAATCTCTATCGATAAAGATTCAACATAGCATTTTGTTTCCTGCAGAACTTTTATCCTGTTTGACGCAATACTCCCGTTAACATATAGTGCAACCCCTCCACCAATTTGATCCATCCTATCATTTCGATATAATTTATACCCTGGTATCATAGGGCCCATTAATTATCCTCCTTCCACCAGGTCTCTGAGAAGCCAATTATATCTACCCCTTCATCCAGTGCTATACACTCTAACTCGCCCATCTTATTTTTTAGACTTCTAGTATTTGTATACAGACATTTCAAAGTATGTTTTGTATTTTTATTAACAACCTACTCATCAGTTGGCAGGGGTAATTTGAAATCTTCCTGTACTTTACTTAAAGACACCCGGTCCACTTTGGTATTTATTGCAACTTCTCTACTGGGATGCCCTATTTCCCCTGTTCTTTTAGTATCCTTCAAAGATAAAAGAGAATTTGTTTCCTCATGTAAGAGCGGAAATGTTTGAAAACTCTATTAGATATAAAAATGTACATTTTGTTAATTTTCCCAAAAGCAGATTTGTGTCACCCTATGAAATGGTTAAAATATTTTATTGAGATTTTGAAGATATTACCTCATAATAGGTTTCCTAGGCATAAAGTATGTTATATTTCTCCTCCAAAGCGTTGCCTGCTTCTCAAGATGGTGGTGTAGATATTTTGACATCTGCTGGTAGGTTAGATGTTTCTGCTTTATTGGAAAACTCTAGATGATTTAGTGGCTAGGGAAACCCTCCTGACTGTTATTTTTGCCTTAGAAATGGATAGGAATTCGATAGTAAAACTTTTTTTCATAACAGATCATCCTTTTTAGGAGGGAAAGTGAATGTCTTCCCAGATTTTTTGTAGACACACATTGTTACACAGAAAATCATTTTGCAATTAAAATCCCAAGTTTTAGACTTGGGAGCTTCTTACTTTGTTTCCCTGTAAGTGTAATATCAGGAGAATAAGTTATCTTTTATGAATCTGCACAATTCAAAAGGTTTCCTGAGGATAAACATAGTTCTGTTTAAGAAATTTAATGTTAGAATCTTTTGTATGAAGGAATAAACCGAATTTATAAACATGTTAAACTTGCTAATCTTGTATCATCTGTCTCCCCACTTATGGACTTTTGTTTTCTTATATTATTGTTTTTTTATGTACGTTTTCCACGTGCTTTTGTTTATTTTTCATAAGGAAAACTTTGAATGTACCGCAAGATTTTGTTGTACTACTGTGAAAGTTAATAAAAAGATAATTAAAAAAAAAAAGGCTCTGGACCACTATTTCATGGACAATTTTCCCTCTTTGCTTTTCAAGGTGATATAAAAGGATATTACCCTGAAAACTTAAGCCATTTTCATTCATATGACAAGTGCAGTTCACTTATATGGCCAATATATAAAACCAATCATTCATCCAAAAAAATAATTAACTCAAAAAGTATTAAAATTCAAAGAAGAAATGGAAAAAGTGTATTTTACACATTGTAAGGTAAATATACCTCAAAGAATATTTTTAACAAAAAAGACGAAAAATACGTTATACATCTTCCAGATTAATAACCAGAACATTTCTAAAAGTAACTACAAAACAGCTAAGGGCAAGCTAACACAGTCAGAGAAAACGAGACCTCATAATGGATAATTCTTATGCTGGTCCACTAAAAGTTATCATAACTGCCAAAGAATTCACCTTTTGGTTCAAATTGATCTTTAAAATTAGATTTCAGATACATATTGGTTTTCTCAGTGAAGATTCTTTAATTAAATCTGTCTTTACTTTATGCTGTTTTAAACAGATAAAGAAAATCTGCTGAATGAAAAACTGAACAGAAAATAACACACTAACATGGCTCTGGAGGTAGTCACCACAAGTGTAAGGCAACAAAAGCATTTAATATGTGTTTTAAAAAAGGAAGATTTAAGTGTAGCCCCCCCGCCCCTTCAGTGTCTCTGCACCAAAGAGGGGACAGCTATGGAGCTTCCATATAATGTGACCCAAGGCAGTCTTACAACCCCAGGTCCACCCTGGTCGTGCTCAGACCCTTTCTCTGCTTAAGCAGTACTATTGGTGGCCATTGATGGACAAGGACGTGAAGGCCTATGTGGATTTGTGCCCCACCTGTGCTCCACCAAAGCCTTTGGTGGGGCGACCTTGGGGGCTGTTACAGCCCTGTCGGCCCCAAGGAACCCTGGACCCACATATCTACCGATTTTGTGGTAGATCTCCCCTCTTCTAGTGGCAACTGAGTTATTTGGGTCGTCATCTCGCAATATATGACTTTAGGTACCCTCCATGAGGCTGGCACCATGTTATATTGGCCCCTTCTCCATCCTGCGACAGACTACTCCAGTCACTTATCAGCTCCACCTCCCCACATCATTGAGAATCCACAATGTCTTTCATGTTTCCCTGCTGAAACCAGTGATCTTATCATGGCCAACCCGGAGATTGCCCGACCCACAAAGGGTCTCCACGGATGAAGAAGAAACATACCAGGTGAAGGAGATATTGGATGTCCATCACCAAAACAAGAAGTGGGAGTACCTAATAGCCTTGGAGGGGTATGGCCCTGTTCTGCCTTCTCATCCCCTCAGCTTGTTCTTCTGGTTCTTGACTCGGCTCGTCCCTGGATTCTTCATTGTCTGCTGCCTGCCCTGACTACTTGCCTGCTCACTGTTTCTTCTGCTAGCCACCTGCCCTGACCTCTGGCCCATCCCTGGATTCTCCTGCTCACCGCCGGCCTCGACTTCTGGTACACTCGACCTCGCTTCCGCCTTCTGTCTTCAGGATCGTCTTCATCCGGAGACCCGCTCCTAAGTCCTGCCAGCCACAGCACCCAAGGGCTCAACCTGTGGGGAATGAGGGCTGGTATAGATGAAGGTCCGGTTGGGTCTCCACCACCTGCATCTGCCTTCCGACGACGAGGACCTATAGGTGCCCTTCTTCTGTAGCAACCTTGTCTCAGCCCAGGGGTCCATCTCTCTGCATAACATTCTGAATATTGCAGGTAGGAGATAACTTATCCAGCTAACTCAACTCTTCCCAGTTACACCCCCATAACGCTCCTAACCTAGGCCTGGATTCATCATTCCTCGCAGAATGATGAATCCTGCGAAAACAGGGGGTGGGCCTGTGAAAGCCCGCAGGCTTCGTACCACGTCGGTGTGCTGGCTGCCGGTTTTTGCACCGAATAGCGCCACCGTGAAAGGTGGTGCTATTTGGTGCGCTACTGCCGACGATAATGTGAGTAACATTATCGCCGGCAGCGAAAACACCGCCGAGTCCGCCCCTCCCCACCCCGACTCCTCCCCTCCCCCTAATGTGTATTCTATCACATGCGAAAAGGCCTTTGATAAATGACCCCCTTAGCTGACTAGAATTTAGCCAGATAAGTGCCCAAATCTTCATTTGACCGGCTTACTTCTGAATTAGCTGGCTAAATGTTTCTGAATAAAGACCTTATGAATTACAGGAACTTTCTATATTTCACTTTAGGGAATGATCACTATTGGTATTGAGTTTTTCCTTTCGGCCTCTCATTAGCTCCCAGAGACTTCCTGAAATGTTTTACAGTAGTTGCTAATCATCTAAGGCTGCACAATGACTTTCTTTTTCCCCACCTAGATGACTGACTTATAGCAGGCCAAGTCCTTCCACAGGAGTACTCTTCTATAATTTTTACTATGGAAACTCTTTAATTCCTAGGTTTTGTCATCAGTCTCCCAAAATCCAAGGTAGAATCCTCTCAAGTAATAGAGTTTATAGGAGCTCATCTGGATAGAATACAAGAAAAAGCTTTTCTTCCTCAATAAAGAGTAATCATCTTGATGAGCATTATCCTTGTTCTTATGACATTATAGTTCACTTGTTATTTGTTCCTATGCTTCTCTGCTCTCCTATTGGTTTTTTGTACCCCTTACCCTTACCCTGTTACTTGTAATTTCCATTGCTATTGTTCCATGTAAACCGAGGTGATGTTTCGACTAACATCGGTATAGAAGACTTTTTAAATAAATAAATAAATAAATAAATAAATAAATAAATAAATAAATAATCAATCCTGAAAATCTCCACATAAAGACATGTGAAGGAGGAGGAATAGCCTAGTGGTTAGAGCAGCGGACTATGAACCAGGAGACCAGGATTCAAGTCCTGCTGTCGCTCCTTGTGACCTTGGGCAAGTCACTTTACCCTCCATTGCCTCAGGTACAAAACTTAGATTGTAAGCCCTCTGGGGATAGGGAAATACCTACAGTACCTGAATGTAAACTGGTGTGATATCTCGCTTGAGATCAAATGTCGGTATATAAAAATAATAATAAAATAAATAAAAAATGTCATAACGCAGCTGTTTATACAGATTTTGGGTCACATGTGCAGCAACAGTCTGTCATCACTTCTGTTCGCCTTGTCATGAGACCATCTTGCTGGCACTTAAATTTCCAGTGGAACCAACATTTCCAATCATTATCTCACAAGATGCAAATATCCAGTTTCATCAATTCTCTAAAATGGTAATTAAATCCTTTTAACCTATGTAGAGGTCAGTTTTTTCATTAACCTCAGTTTTTAGGAAACAGTAACCAAACCAAATGAGTGGTTGAAAGTTGGGGAGCTCATTTCAACCACTTATGTTCTCAAGGAACTTGGTTGCCAATTGAAAATTTCTTTAGACAAACCATCTAGAATTGAGAGCCATCTTCAATGCTGTCAAAGTATTCAGGCCTTGGTTACAGAACAAAGTAGTTTGAATTCAAAGAGACAACCAAGAAGCCATGTTTATATCAAGAAACTGGGAGGGATAGGCTTCTTCAACCTTCGTCAGGATGTCTGCAAGATTTGGAAAATGGCAATTTCCCAAAGAATCCTTCTTCAAACTGTTTATCTGCTGGGGACAGAACATCGGATAGCAGAAAAATTAAGTTGCCAGTTGTTGCCACACAAATGTTTATTGGACAATCAAACAGCTTAGGAACAGTTCCAACTCTGGGGTACCCTGATTATCTATTTACAACACCATTAAACAACAAACTTCCCACATACTACTCTAGGATGCCAGCAGAGGATATTCTGATAGCAGACGCCTTCCCAAGTCTGTGGAATCAAGGATGGCTGTAATCTTTTCCCTCAATTCAATTAATAACCAAAGCACTTCAGAAGCAGAGAAGGGAAAAAAGATCAAATGATTTTGATAGCCTCATTCTGGCTTTGCCAAGTTTGGTTTCCATGGCTACAATGCCTAGCTGTTCAACATCTGATAAAATTGCATATATTCCCATGCCTGATCATGTAGAGCAATAGGAATCTCCTTTATCTCAACCTTCAATCATGGAGTCTGACTGCATGGATGTTGAAAATTTTTACAATTGCCTTCTGAAGTGGGAAAATTATTTTAGCTTCTAGAAAATGCTCAACAAGACAATCTTACAGTTTCAAATGTAAAATGTTCACTGTCTGGTGCTCTGCTCTTCAATATAACTCCTTTCTGTGTCCTATTCTCCTGTTATTTCAATACCTGTTAAGCCTTTCTCAACCAGATTAAGCACTTATTTAATCAGAGTTCATTTCATTGCTATAGCACTGAATAAGATCCTGAAAATGTCAAGGATCTTATCTTATCAAACTATGGAAGTCATTTACTAAGCATTTTTTCCATAGAGACAGAATGGGAGAAAAGCCTCGGTAAATCTGGTCCTATTATTCCAGAAAGGCCTAAATCATCTTAAATATCCTCCTATACCTTTGGATCTGAATGTAGTTCTAGCTCAACTCAGCATACTGCCATCTGATTCTTTGGCAAAAGCAGAATTAAAAGTACCTTTCTTGGAAAATGTGAATAATAGCAGATACATCTGCCCAGACAGTAAGTGAGCTACAAGACTTGTAATCAAATTCTCTCTATAATCAAATCTTCATAACAAAGTAATCTGAAAACTCATCCTAAATGTCTACAAAAATCTTACTTTCATTTTCATATAAATCAAGCCATTGTCTTGCCAAAATTTCTTCTAAGACCACACGGCAATAAGGGAGCATTGCAGAACAGCTTTGTTGTTTTATTTAGAAAGAACTTAAGACAGCTGGCTACCATTATGATGGAACCCACCAAATGACGGTATACAAAAACCTGTAAATAAATATTCAATCGTGCAACTATACTACTGAATGTACCTCCAAAGTTAGCCAGATAAGTTTATTCAGCTACCTTTGTTACCCGGACAGTGACTAAATATGGACATGTGTGTATTAGCATCTTTGATTTAGGGTAGAAAACCAGTCATTGATGTCCAATTGTGGGAGCATGATACTTAAGGAGTTCAGCTTCAGTAATTTTAGATTGCTTGTTGAAGTTTCTGAGGTCCAAGATGGGAAGAAATCCTCCTGTCATTTTTGGAATTAGGAAGTATTTGGATTAGGAACCTTCTTTCTTTTCCTGTGATGGAACAAGTTCTACTGCCTTGGCCAAGAGGAGAGTGGCTAGCTCCTGCTGCAGAAAAGCAGGTTTGCTTACTGCAAATGGTGTTCTTTGTCGACAGCAGGATAAATTAGCCATGACATGTGGGTGAGGTCATCTGATGGTACCAAATGGATCTTTCTCTCTACTCATAGAGCTTTTGCTCTACTGAGTATATGCTGGAATTCTCATGCAGGCATTACCTCATGAGCCCCCTTAGTAATTTTAGAGTTAAATTAGCTAGAAAGCTGACTGTCCAGGGAGGCAGGCGGGTATTTAGAATGGCTAATTCATCCTGATATCTATGGAGAACACCCTTTACGGTAAATAAATTTGCTTTCTCATAGTGTTTGAGATAAGTGGATTTTATTTGCATAAGAAAATTTCATAAAAAATCTTTGATGAACGTTATACTTGTGGACTGATGATTGAAATACTGGGCTTACTAATATACAAAAATTTGCAGTGAGCTCTTTCTGATAGTCCTTATAAACTGTTGGCAGATTTTATGTTGTTTAAAATTATCTCGGAGTGCTATCTGAATTTTTTTAGTTTTTGGATATGGTTGTACCAGGCTACAATCTATTCAGGAAGAACTGGATAGGAAGAAAGGGAGGTGGAATAGCACTATAAATACAAATATTAAAGCAACAGAATTGCAGGATTATTGAGGTAAGGAGGAAAGAGGGAATCTGGAAAGAGGGAATGAAGCATCTATTTATATCGGAATAATATACAGACCTCCATTGCGAAAAGAAGAAACAGTGATTTAAGACAGGATATTCACAGAATTGTTATGAAAGAGAAGGTGATCTGTTGGATGATGAATGGGACATCCTGACTGCGGTATCTTCTAAAAGCAAGAATATCCTGGATTCTTTGCAGAAAGAATGGTTCTACCAACCTGTAATAGAACCCACATGGAAGGGATTGTCCTGCTGCTTACCAATAGAGAGAATGTTTCTGACATTGTAGTGGACAATCATCTGGGCTCCAGTGATCACCGGATGGTGTGGTTCAGTATTAGAGTGCAGGCAGTGAAGGTTCATTCAAAGGCGACAGTCCTAGACTTCAGGAAAACTTACTTTGTTAAAATGGGGGAAAGCAGAGTTGCTTACCTGTAACAAGTGTTCTCACAGGACAGCAGGATGTTAGTCCTCACATATGGGAGACATCATCAGGATGGAGCCCAATTACGGAACACTTTTGTCAAAGTTTCTAGAACTTTGACTGGCACCACTGAGCATGCCCAGCATGGCACTAACCCTGCAGCCAGCAGGGGTCCCCCGTCAGTCTCGTTTATAGTAAAAAGTACATGCGAAAAATAAAATAAATCACAAGCAAACCCAACTCCACGGGGTGGCGAGCGGGTTTCATGAGGACTAATATCCTGCTGTCCTGTGAGAACACCTGTTAAAGGTAAGCAACTCTGCTTTCTCACAGAACAAGCAGGATGGTAGACCTCACATATGGGTGAATAGCAAGCTGAGGATGCCCGAGCAATGTACCAAAAGCATCCAAAGACGTGCAACAGGCACAACAACAGGGGTGGTTTTGGATAAGAGGGCAGCCTGAAATTCCCAGCGGGCCGGTGGAAGGAAGATGGGTATTAAGCTGAGAATAAATTGTGCAGAACAGACTTGCCAAAGATAGAATCTTGTCTACCAGCCTTGTCCAGGCAATAATGAGCTGCAAATGTATGGAGAGAACTCCATGTAGCAGCCTTGCAGATGTCAACAAGAGGTACAGAACAAAGGTGTGCTACCGACGTTGCCATTGCCCTAATAGAGTGCGCTTTAATGCATCCTTGGAGCGGAAGGCCTGCCTGCTGGTAGCAGAAAGAAATACAGTCTGCCAGCCAGGAGGACAGGGTCTGCTTGCCCATCGGGATTCCCAGTTTAGTTTTATCAAAGGAGACAAACAGCTGGGTGGACTTCCTATGAACTGCAGTGCGTTCCAAATAAAAGGCTAGCACACTCTTGCAGTCCAAGGAATGCAGAGCCCATTCACCTGGATGTGAGTGGGGTCTTGGAAAGAAAGTAGGTAGGAAAAGAGATTGATTTAAATGAAATTCAGAGACTACCTTTGGTATAAATTTAGGATGAGTGCGAAGCACCATACAATCATGGAGAAATTTCGTGTAAGGTGGGTATGTTACCAGCGTCTGTAGCTCACTGACCCTGCGAGCGGACATTATAGCAAAAAGAAAGAGCATTTTCCAAGTGAGATAACGCAGCTCGCAGGAGTGCAGAGGCTCAAACGGAGGTTTCATGAGCCATGCTAACACCACATTAAGGTCCCAAGAAGGGGCCGGAGGACACAAAGAGGGCTTGAGGTGAAGCAAGCCCCTCATAAACCGGAACACTAAGGGTTGTGTCGATATCGAGACATCCCCTAAACCTTTATGGAAAGCGGCTACCACACTGACATGAACCCTAATGGAGGAAGTTTGTAGACCAGACTCTGAGAGGTGTCAGAGGTAGTCAGGAACTTCATAGTGGGGAAGGTAAAGGGATCTATTCCCTCTGATGTGCACCATTAGGAAAACCTTTTCCATTTGGAATGATAAGATTTCCTTGTAGAAGGCTTTCGTGAAGCTACCAGGACATGGGATACCGGGTCCGAGAGATTGAGTGGTTGTAATATTAGCCTCTCAACATCCAGGCTGTCAGCGACAGAGCCTACAGGTTCGGATGACGCAGCTGTCCATGATTCTGTGATATCAGAGACGGATCTGCGCCTTGGCGAATTTGTGGATGGACTGAGAGGTTGCGAAGAATGGGAAACCACACCTGGCGAGGCCAGTGAGGGGCTATGAGAATCATGAAGCCCTTGTTCCGTCGTAGCGTCACAAGAGTTTTGCTTATGAGTGGAAGTGAGGGATAGGAATAGAGGAGACCCGTTGCCCAAGAGAGGGCGAAGGCATCTCTTGGCGGTCTTCTGTGACTGCAATGTAGTAAGCAGAAGTTCTCTACTTTGCAGTTGTGAATCGACGCAAAGAGGTCTATGCTCGGATTCCCCCACTTTTGGAATATGCTCTCCGCCACCATGGGGTTCAGGGACCACTCATGGGGATGAAACGTGCGACTGAGTTTGTCTGCTAGTACATTGTCCATGCCGGCCAGGTAGGTCACTCTCGGTAGCATAGAATGAGAGAGAGCAGAAGCCCAGATTTGTGCTACTTCCTGACATAGCAGGTAAGAACCGGTTCCTCTCTGCTTGTTGATGTACCACATCACTACCTGGTTGTCTGTTTGGATTAGGATTGCCTTGCTGCCTTGAAGGCTATAAGGGTGTATCTTATTGCCCTGAGCTCCAGAAAGCTTATCTGATGATGTGATTCTGTTGCAGACCAGGTTCCCCGAGTTTGCAAGTTGTTGACATGGGCTCCCCACCCTAGAGTGGAAGCATCCATTGTCAGTGTTATCTGGGGTTCTGGAGATTGGAAAGGTAGTCTTCTGACCAGATTGGACTCCTGGATCCACCAAGCTAGCGAGAGACGAAGTTGCCTAGTGACAAGGACAATGTTGGACATTGGATGGTGAGCCTTAGACCACTGGGACTTTAATGTCCACTGAGCTACTCTCATAGCAAGGCGAACCATTGGTGTAACATGGACTGAGGACGCCATGTGGCCTAACAAGATGAGAAGATGACGAGCCGTTGTGGTTTGGCGAGTTCATATAGTGTTTACAAGGATTGCAAGAGTATGAGCGCAGTCCTTCGGAAGAAAAGCTATTGCTTGGATAGTGTTGAGATCCGCTCCAATGAAGGAGAGGAGCTGAGACGGAGTCAGATTGGACTTTGGATAATTGACTAGAAATCCCAATGACAGTAGTAGTCGCAAAATGAAATGGAGGGAGTAAAGAACTGCCTCTGCGGACAGGACTCTCAGTAACCAGTCATCTAAATAAGGATACACATGAGTGCCTAGGCGCCTCAAGTATGCTGCTACTACTGCCAGGTATTTCATGAAGACACGAGGTGCCGATGCGAGACCGAACGGAAGCACTCGGTACTGGAAGTGTCTGGTTCTGACAAGGAACCAAAGGTATTTTCTGTGAGACGGGGTTATTGCTATATGCATATACGCGTCTTGTAGATCTAGAGAGCAAAGCCAATCTCCCTGTTGGAGAAGAGGGAGTAGTGAGCCTATGGTTACCATCCTGAACTTCTCTTTTCATAGATGCTTGTTTAGGGCACAAAGTTCTAAGATGGGACGAGTGCCTCCCGATTTTTTTGGTATTAGAAAATACCTGGAGTAAAAGCCTTTTCCCCTTTGTAGAGGGGGAACTTGTTCTATGGCATTGTCTTGTAGGAGGGATGTTATTTCCTCCTCGAGAAGTGGAGAGTGGTCGGTGGAACTCCACCCCAGACGAGGTGGAGAGTTTACCGGTAGTGAGAGGAAGTTTAGATGGTAACCTTGAGCTACGACCGACAGGACCCACTGATCCGTGGTGATTGTGTGTCACTTGCTGGTGAACTGGCAGAGACGGCCGCCTACTGGCAGAGATTGCAGAGGTGGAAGTGGACAATTACTCTCTAGAGGGGAATCAAAATCCCGAGGAAGGACCAGGTTGTGGAGCTGGCTGTGTCTTCTGAGGTCTCGCCTGGCGAGGTTGAGCCTTCTGATAGGGTCTAGTTGGACGATCCTGAGCTGGAGGAGGGTGGAATCTATGTGCTTTGAAGGTAGATCTTTTTGCCTCCCTTCTGAACGGCCGTTTAGAAGAGGAGGAGAAATCCGTGTGCCCAGCAGAGAGTTGAAGCAAAGTTTCATTATGATCTTTGAGCTGTGCAACAGTCTCTTGAATCTTCTCGCCAAATAGATTTTCTCCTGTGCAGGGGAGGTCCGCTAACTACTCCTGAACGTCTGGGCGCAGATCAGAGGATTTCAGCCATGCCCACCTCCTGGCACTTATCCCAGCTGCTGACACCCTGGTCGCAGTGTCAAAGATGTCATAAGCGGCCCGAACTTCATGCTTGCCAGCATCAAGGCCTTTTTTGAGAATCAAATTGAGCTGGTCCTGGAACTAGTCCAGAAGGGAATCAGAAAACTCCTGCAACTGCTTAAATAAATTCCTGTTGTATTGCGTCATATATAGTAGTAGGCTGCAATACGGGAAATTAGCATAGAACCATGAAAGACTCTACAACCAAAAGCATCAAGGAATTTCTGCTCCTTCCCAGGAGGAACAGAAGAATGAGGCCATGGTCTCCTGGCCTTCTTCTGGGCAGATTCAACCACTGCTGAATGGTGGGCCAGCTGAGTTTTCTGGAAGCCAGGTGCTGATTGGACTAAATAAGTAGCATCAGACTTACAGTTGACAGGTGGTACTGTCCCTGGGTGATCCCAGTTGCGTTGAAGTAGTTCAAGGAGGACCTCATGAACCGGGATGGACATTACCTCCTTAGGTGCGTCTACAAACTGAAGGACTTCTAGCATTTTGCGTCTGGAGTCTTCTTCGGTCTGGAGGGTAAATGGAATGGTCTCCGCCATCTCCTTGATAAAATTTATGAAGGAGAGGTCTTCCGGCGGGGACCTTTGCCTCTCCTCTGGAGAAGGTTTAGACGGGATATCCACGGTGTCCTGGGAGTCCAAGGAATCATCTGTCCAGGGCTGGTAGGGTTGATCCCCAGCATACAATGGGCCTCCAGATGGTAAAAAGGACCTTCTCCAGCCAGAGGAGGTCGGGGCACCGAAGGTATCGGAGGAGGCACCGATGGCATCGGCAAGGGTCGATGTGGCATCAGAGGCAGAGGGGGCACCGAAGGACTCAGTGACCTCGGTGGACGCCTCAGTGGAACTACTCCAGAAGGCCCTGGAATCAGATCTGGCATCGATGTTCCCTCCTCCTCCAAGAGATGGATGGGTGTCGATGGGTGGTGACAAATCGGTGTTTTTACCAGTGCCAATGGCAGAGCACCGATGAAGACATCCAGTCGGTCAAGTAATGGTGCAAGCACCGGCAGATCGGATCCGGAGCCGGGATCGGAATCAGCATCTGTGTCGATGGAGCAGGAAGTCCATGGAGGGCCTGCACCACTGCCTCTTGAACCATCCGGTTCAATTCCTCAAGGAAAGCTGATGTTGTTAAGACCAGCTCCAGAGTGGGAGGCTGGATGAGCATCGCCGGAGGGTCCACAGGAATATGTGGAGTCTTGGCTGCTGCCTCCACCGAAGGCGGGGAATGCCTCAGTGTACCCGGTCTGGAGGAGGTTGGGGGCTCCCCAGCACGGACTACCATCCTGCTTGTCCTGTGAGAATAACTCAATGAGTCATTAGCTGGATGGGAAAATCTAGGGGAGGTAGAAGAACAGCGGGCAAAACTAAAAGAGATTATAAGGGCAACTAACCATTTCATTAGGAAAGTAAATAAAGGAAAAAGGAAAAAGAGGCCACTATGGTTTTCTAAAGAAGTAGCTGAAAAGGTAAGGGAAAAAAAGTTAGAATTCATAAATTAGAAGAGATCGCAGAAAAAGGAAGACAGAAGACAATATCTGGAAAAGCTAAAAGAAGCTGGGAAAGTAGTCAGGAATGCAAAGATGGAAATGGAAGAAAAAATAGCAAACATGGTAAAAAGGTGGGAGGCAAGACTTTTATTTAGATATGTTGGTGATAGAAGGACCTTGTGAGACTCAGAGGTGAAGGGGAGGAATATATAGAGATTGACAAAGAAAATGCAAAATTGCTAAACGAATATTTCTGTGCGGTGTTCACATGATAGAACCTCTGGGTCTCGTAGCAGATCAGACATTGACATTGGCGGTGGTACCAGTATAGCACCAAAGACCACCTGAAACGAGCCAAGCAGCAGCCCAAGAAACAGCAGTGCCTCTCTCAGTGCCATTTATGCTCTGGCACTAAGGTTCTGCAACACATTTTCCATGGTTTGCTGAATGAGTCTCTCCAACTTCTCTCCGATTTTGGTGCGTGTCCAGCTTTTAAAATTCACCTCTTTTTTAGATTAATATTTTTGCTCGCAAACCTCTTACTTACACGTGTAAGAATTTATAAAATAGCATGTATCCGTTAACATGCTATTTTGGACGAGCAAGTCCTAATTTTACGCACACAACCTTTTGAAAATTCACCTTTAAGTGTCTTTTCCCCCATAGTTTTAGAACACATATACTAGGCTACTTTTCCTCATAGGTGTGGAGGAGTAGCCTAGTAGTTAGAGCAACAGGGGGTACAATGGAGAAGCCAGGGCTCAAATCCTGCTGACACACCTTGTAACCTTCAGCAATTCATTTCCCCCTCCATTGCTTCATGTACAAACTTAGGGGCCAGCCACTAAGTTTTCTCCCATTTTGTGACTAAGGCAAAAACAATTAGTAGTAAATAGGGCTCTTATTGGGTCATTCATCAAAATGCGTTATCACACGCGATAATTACGCTAGCACATGGCGTAAATGCAAATTTTTGGAAGGGGTGGGATTTATGAAAATAAGGGTTGCTATGGCATGGTTTTAACTACATCTTTTTTCCTTCATTTTTTTGAGAGAGAGAGTGTGAGTGTGAGAGAGAGAGAGAGAGAGAGTGAGACCATCTACAAGGCCTTCATAGTAGTGAAGTATTTATATCTCTATAGGAGGTGCCATCTAATAGGATGAGGTGAGGTGTTGGTATCATTTAGGGGCCAGTTTCTCATGTAGAGTGAAACGTACGAACAGCACAGTACACTTTGGTGAAGATTTTACGTCATTTGGAGTGAGAAAAGTCTCACAAAGATGAAATTTTATACTATTTTATCTCACCTTAGCTTGATGGTACCCTGTTATGGAGTCCATCAAGCTAGGGTGAGAGAACATAATAGAAATGGCATCTTTGTGAGATTTTCCTCACTCCAATTGATGTCAAATCTTTACCAAGGTGTACTGTGCTATTCATACTTCTCATTCTACATGAAAAACTGGCCCCTAAACCCTAACCACCACCAACTGTTACAACTGTCGCTGCCCGACATCTCCACTCCTCCCACGGTTGACGGATGCTTGGCTGCCGCAGCATCTGCCTACCGCCCTCTCCGGCGTCCCCGGTCCGGCTTGGGCGCTGTCTTCTGCCATGCTGTCCAGTTGCCCTAAGGCAGCTGGCGTCCCCCTGTGATGACGTCACACATCCTGGATACAAAAGATCTACACTACTGCTAGCTAATCGAGTTAGCAAGGGTCAGAACTCTTTATGGATGGGATTCGCTCTCCGTACCTAGCTATTCTGCCTCTCCATTATTGAACTTACTCTATTTGGGGTACCCGCTCCTCGGAGGCCTCTCTCTTCTCTTTCAGGTCGCTGTCTGGAATCGGTACTCGCTCCTCGAAGGCCCATGTTCCCTGACTCGCTGCCTGGACTTCACTTCTGCCTGGAAGATACCGCTGCCTACACCATCAGTGAGTTACCATCTACTACTCTCAGAGCTGTTCCCTGGAACCAGGTACTCGCTCCTCGAGGGCCTGCCTTTACTTCAGCTCCTGTGTTCTCTACCGAGAGAAACCGCTGTATGAGTACTCAACCAACGAGGCTCTATTCCAGAACCCTGCATATACTTCATTGTACTCACTATCTCAGTTTCTCTTCACTACAGCACAGCCATTGTGGGATCGCTGTTCCAGAGCCCTGAGGGACTACAGGCCCAGCCGGGCTTCATCTCTGCTCACTACCGCCACCTCTGGTGGCTCCTCAATACTGTCGCCCCTTCGTGCAGCCCCGAGAAAGACCCGAATAAACCTTTGCCTCCTGCACTACTCAACAGTGAACCTATGCTATACTTACTGCCCAAATCCACCTCAATATTAAATTGGACCCCATAATCATAGGTACAAGTCTTTTCTTCAATTATCTAATTTCTGCCCATCCCCTAGGTCAGTACTTTATCACACCCAATCTAACAATAAATCACAAATCTTAAGATACAAGATGCAATCCTACCCTATCCCCATTTTACACCACCATTTCAATTCTCAAACCGACCAGTCAAATCCTTCATTTCCATCATGGCCTCACCTCTCTCTCAACTACTAGGACTCACATTTTTCACACTTTCATTGTTCAATGCACAATCCTTAACGAAGAAATCCCACATTCTCAACGACCATCTCAACGACTCTAATCCAGACATATGTGCCATTACTGAAACCTGGCTCAGAAACTCAGACATCGCTATCATAAATCAATTACCTACCCACAGCTATGACATTTTCTCTATTCCCAGACAGAAAAAAAGAGGAGGTGGTCTTCTGCTAGCAGCTAAAAAAAACCCTCAACCTCTCTAACCACCCAATCAAGATTTCCCACTCCAAATTGGAACTAGGCTTTATCAAATCTAACCAGCTCCAAATCCTTTTAGTCTATGCCTCCCCGGACTGCTGGAATCGAACTTCTCTCCGCTCATAGAAGCCATCACGAAATATATAAACACGGACTCCCCTGCTATGATCCTGGGAGACTTCAACCTCCATGTAGATGCTACTCCCCCCTCAGCCAACTGTGAAGCCTTTCTTACCACCCTTAGAGCCATGGGTTTTGAACAAATCATAGACAAACCTACACACAAAGCTGGCCACACACTGGACCTCCTCTTCATTAACTCCGGTATCTCATATTCTTCCCCCCCTGTCTGCACCCCAGTCCCATGGTCAGACCATGCTCTTGTATCCACCTCTCTGACAATTAATACATGCTCTAAACAACCTCAACCCCATTCTACTATCCACTTCTGGAAATCATGCCCTTCTGACACTCTTATCGAACACTTATCTAAAGAATTCTCAAACTTGGATACAACCAACCCTAATGCAGCTATACTCTCTTGGCAGAACATCACGGAGGGTATAGCCAATAAACTATGCCCAGCAGTTGTAAGAACATTAACCCTGGATCAGAAAGCAAAACAACCTTGGTTTTCACCAGATCTTAAAAAGTCTAAACAAGAGCTTAGACTTAAGGAACGCCAATGGCGCAAAGTACCCAGCTCCACTACCTTATCCCTCTACAAAGACCAGCTCCACCGATATAGAAACCTCATACTACGATCAAAAAAAATCTTCTTCGCCAGAAGAATCCATGATTTCCAATTCGACGTAAAGGCTCTCTTCACATACGTCTCACAACTCACAAAAACCAATGCTCCGGCTATACCAGAGGATGAGGCACAAAACAAAGCAGAAGAACTTGCTCTTTTCTTTCAAAAAAAAATAACAAACACCTTAGCACTGCTGCCCCCTGACACATCCGCATAACAGAATTCTGCGACAAAACCGACCATCATCGGAGCCAAATTTGATACCTTTGAACACATCTCATCCAAGGAGATCGAATCCCTCCTAAAGAAACTGAAACCATCAAGCCACCCTTCAGACAATATACCTACAAAACTCCTCCTTCTTATCCCTGAAACCATAGCCAGTCCCTTGGCAGACATCATAAACTGCACCTTATCTCAAGGAATACATCCTGACTCTAAAATCTGCATCTCTCAAACCTCTTCTGAAGAAACCCAACCTAGACACACAAGATCTCTCTAATTTCCGCCCAATCTCCAACCTCCCTTTTGTTGCAAAAATCACTGAAAAATTGGTCAATTCCCAACTCTCAGATTTCCTAGACGATCACAATATTCTCTATCCTAATCAATACGGGTTTCGCAAATCCTACAGCACAGAAACCCTCCTCCTCTCCCTTACAGATCACATCATCTTAGGCCTAGACAAAGGTCAAGCATTTCTGTTAGCTCTTCTGGACATCTCGGCAGCATTTGATACGGTGAATCACTCCACTTTGCTAAGCCGTCTCTCAGACATTGGTATTTCAGGCTCTGTACTCAGATGGTTTAATTCATTCCTAAGCAACAGAACCTACAATGTCAAAATTAACAGCAAAGAATCATCCAGTATTAAATCTTCAGTAGGAGTTCCTCAAGGATCCTCCTTATCCCCCACCCTATTTAACATCTACCTCCTCCCCCTCTGTCAACTGCTTACCAACCTACGATTAACACATTATCTCTACGCAGACGATGTTCAGATTTTAATCCCCATAAAAGAGTCACTCTCAAAGACTCTCCTATACTGGGAAAATTGCCTTCACTCCATTAACCAACTCCTCAACAATTTGAATCTAGTCCTAAATACGTCCAAGACCGAACTGCTCATCATTTCAACCGACCATTCCAACTCCTCGCTTCAGCCCCCTCATACAGCCCAAATCTCTCATGCTAGAGACCTCGGAGTAATCCTTGACAATCGCTTAAATTTAAAGAAATACATTAACAACATGACAAAGGAAGGCTTCTACAAACTGCAAGTCCTAAAAAGGCTCAAACCCCTCCTGTTTTTCCATGACTTCAGGAATGTCCTCCAAGCTCTTTGCCAAGATTGACTACTGCAACACACTCCTTCTGGGGCTTCTACTCTCCTCCACTAAACCTTTGCAGATGCTCCAGAATGCAGCAGCTAGAGTCTTGTCTAATACAAACCGCAGAGAGCACATCTCCCCCATCTTAAAGAACCTTCATTGGCTTCCAATAAACTATAGAATCTTACACAAATCCCTTACCATAATCCACAAAACGATCCACAAACAACACCCACTGGACCTCCAGTTCCCCCTCAAACTCCATTCCTCATCCAGACCCATCAGAGAATCATACAAAGGATCTCTCCATGTGCCTCCTAACAAAACTTCACGCCACACCGCAACCAAAGAACGAGCATTCTCGATAGCAGGACCCACTATTTGGAACAATTTACCTCCTGACCTCAGACAGGAACCCTGCCTACAAACATTTCGAAAAAAAACTTAAAACCTGGCTATTTTGCCAAGCTTTCCCTTAATCTATTCAATTTCGGAACTCTACATCTCAAGCCTACCTGTCATCTTACATAGCGAATTCCTTTAATCACAATGGTTATCCCTCTCTACTTCTCTTTCTTCTAATCCCAAGTTTGATCTCCTTGTTATATGTAACTTTCTACCTCCTCTGATTATTCTACTGTTAAATGGTTGATAAAATTGCTTCTTGTTTCATGTAAACCGATTTGATATGACCTCTGTCATGAAGGTCGGTATATAAAAAGAATTAAATAAATAAATTAAATAAATAAATTAAATAAATAAATTGGGTGCCCTAAAGCTGAGCCTGACCTGTGGCCCCTCACGGAACTTCCCCCCATGGGTGTGGTCAGCAGCCACAGTGTCCAAGGGTCCACCCAAAACCTTAAAAACAATAACACCAACACCTCACCTCGACCTATTAGATGGCCCTCCTATAGAGATATAGTAGGCCTTCACTACTATGAAGGCCTTGTAGATAGAGACTCTCTCTCTCTCAGTCTCTCTCTCTCATACAATGTAATATGCTAGCTACCAATGAAGAAAGTACGAGTTAAATCTACTTTTAGCAGCAGTAAAAAAAAAAGTCATTCCTGGGGCATAACTTGATCAAAGGGGAAAAAAGCATGCATGTACATAATGGGCCCAATTTTCAAATGCATTTACATACTTAAAGCTGGGTTTTACATGTGTAAATGTACTTTAGTGTAAGTAGGCTTTTTAAAATTGTTACAATAAATATCATTGAATTGTCAATAAGTTTTACCCACGTTAAGAGCACTTAATGCAGGTAAATGGATTTTGAAATTTGTAATGATAATATGTCACATAACACCTTTGAAAATTCACCTAATAATTTTTTTTAAATGTATGGGCTTATCTTTTGCCACATTACAATCTGATATTCAAACACAATGAGCTTTAAAAATTGCATGGATTTGTGCAAGCTAAAATAAAGGTGGGCATCCTACTGAACATTTACGTTGTTTCACTTTGGAAGGATAATAAAATGAATAAAAGGAGATGGTACTAAGAAAACTAGTAATATATGACAAAAAAATTAATCAGTAATAATAAAATAATTCTGCCTGTTGTAACACATTTTAACCAAGAAATATTTTGAAGATTAGAAGACACATGTTAGTTTTCTCTTCCAAAAAGCTGTTCTGTTTCTCAGAGAGAGCAAAGCACTTTACAATTTGATAGTTGCTGAGACAACTATGCAAATTATTTTTTTTTTATTTAAAAATATAAATGAGATAATCACTGTGACAAGCTCTTAAGATCCTTGGACAGAAAGCATAAAAGTGAAAAGACACTGTAAAAATATGCAGCTACACAATTATGCTTACAATGATCTGGATCCTTCTTGTAATTAAATGTAGCTCAATGCTTCCTAACCACTACTAGGTGTTGCAATTCTGCTCATGGGAGGGCCCTGCAAGCAGCCTCACTCACCCAGATGCTGCTTCTGGTTCCTGAAATGCCACCAACCCCGACACCACTTGAGCCAGGTTGGCACTCTACGTGGCAGAAAAGATACCGCCAGTATTCCATGCAGCCAGACGCCACCACCGTGATGTTCGCGGCTCTGAAGCACCGCCACTCCAACTGACACTGACTAGCGCTCTGCTTCACTGTCTTCTTAGGCGCATGTGCCCCTGCCTGTGATTTAAAGGGACTGCAGCAGGAAAAGCCCCGTGGCCCCTTCTGATGATGTCATTGCCTCGGGCCTTTAAAAGGCCACTTCTCTGGTTCTTCATAGCCTTCGCAAGATTTCCTGTTCCTGTTTTCTGGTCACCAGTGGTTTTCTGTGGTCTTCTGCTGCTGTCTGAGTGTTCAGAATCCTGTTCCTGGTTTGTGGTCATCTTCGCTTTCGTCACTGGATCAAGTCTTTGGAAGTCCTCCCCATGGTTTTAGAGTCTTAGCCAGGGTTCAGAGTTCCGAATCTGATTTCCTGAGTTCCTGTTCTTCGGACAGCTTGTTCCAGTCTGTGGTCCATCCTTGTCCTTGTCTTGCCTGGACCCCTTATCCGCAATCTTCAGCCTCAGCATCATGTGTCTGCAGTCTTCAGCTTCAACATCATGTCCTCAGTCTTCAGTGTCTTCAGTCCTTTGTCTACTTTCAAGCCATTCCTAGACAGTTAATCCAAAAGAGCTTTCGAAGTGGCCAGAGAGCTACCCTGGAGCTGCTGGTTCTCGTCTGAGGTTTCCTAGTTCCTGGTTTGTTTTGGTTCCAAGTTCTCTGCTTTGCTTCAGCCTTCAGTCTGTTCCAAGTCTTCAGCTTCGCTTCCGCCTCTGAGTCTGGCCCAAGCTTGGATTAGCTTACCCGCCTGCGGCAAGGACCACAGCCAACCCCGAGGTTGTGTTGGTAAGCTGTAAATGCGGGTCCAATGTATTGATCCAACCATAAAAAGTCAAAAGTTCTTCAATGGAGCCCAAACATATACAAAACACGTCGTCTATATCTCGATGCCAGACTAACAAATGACCTAACAATTGTGAAGAATAGATGAACTCCTCTTCAAACATGCGCACAGAGCTGCGCATGTTATAAAATCTAGGGTCGGTGCGCACAAGGGGATGCACACAAGTGCACCTTATGTGCGCCGAGCCCTAGGGGAGCCCCGATGGCTTTCCAAAATCGGAGCGGCCTCGGAGGGAACTTTCCTTCCGCCCCCCACCTTCCTCTCCCTTCCCCTACCTAACCTGCCCCCCAGCCCTACCTAAAACCACCCCCTAACCTTTATTTTACAAGTTGCACCTGCCTCTGGTCAGACATAGGTTGCGTGTGCCGGCCAAGTGCCGGCGCGTGATCCCCCGGCCTAGCAGCCCTACGGACGCCTCTGGCCACGCCCCTGCCCAGCCCCCGGACCGCCTATGCAAAATAGGCTCGGCGCGCGTAGGGCTTTGAAAATCTGCCCCATTGTGTAACATAAGGGTTGACAATGCTATAGGCCATTGGAGACCCCATAGCAATGCCATGAACCTGAATAAAAAATTCTTCATTGAACACAAAATAATTATACCTTAATGCCACCTCTTGGACAATGTTTTACAAGGCTTTAAGATTTGCTACCTAAGGGCCAGATTTTCAAAAGCATTTACTCGAGCAAAACTGGTTTTTGATCGAGTAAATACACTTTACTCAAGTAGGTGGGCTTTTCAAAATTGCTACAATATATGCCATTGAATTGTCCATAGGATTTACTCAAGTAAGTGCACTTTACTCGAGTAAATAGCTTTTGAAAATTGCTACGATAGTATGTCACATTTACATGCGTAACTCCTTTGAAAATTACCCCCTAGGTGAATGCACCCAATGTCTGAGTTATGCAACATAAGTGGAAGACAGATTTCACATGGAGATAAGTACATTTTATTTCCAAAATTAAAAAAAAATATATATATATATATATATAAAAAAATTTTAGATACTAGTAAGGTCCGATGATTACATAATGTTGGGCATTAGCAACTAATGGGCTGCTTCAAAAGCTATTTGCAATGCTCCAAGCCCCAAATATGAAGGTCCTATACATTAGAATATTATTTGCCTAAGTAGCTAGTGGTTTTGATTTCAAGTGGCATAATATTGATAAAGTGGTAGAATCTGTTGAATTGAGAATTAGTAGATTTTTCTACCTATGGATCATATTATTTGCTATCAATGCTTCCTAATACATCTTCCTTCTCTCCATCCACAGCAGACACTATCCCATTAGGGGCTGAGAGAGTTGACAGACTCTTCTGGGGCTCCCACAGGATATTCTTACAGGGTACTAGCTTCCTGTTTTCCTTTCCAAGTGTTGCCTCTGGGGTTTGCCTAACCTCAACCAGCCTGATGTATGGGAGAACAGAGATCATTTCCAACCCAGTTCTTTCATGTGTTTCTATGCTGAACTCTGTTGGTAAGTCATCATACTTATGTTGCACTCATGCTTCCAACAAAAGTTAGCCAGAACCATGAGAAGAGCATAAGCTGTCTGCACTATGCAACTCAAAAATACTCAGAACAATAAAGGAGAGGCTGAAGGTCATCACTGAGAGGGGAAGTTTGAAGGAATGAAAAGAAAAGCAGAGAGGTGAAAGAATACAGAGGAGGAGGAGAGAGAAAGGAAAGAGCACAAGAGAAGATACTGGACAAAACGGGAGAATGGACAAAGAGGAGGAGGAGAGAGTGAGGACAAAAGTATGGAAATAGGACACAAGTGGAGAAGAAGGGAGAGGACAAGATTGGGAGAAACAAAGGAGGGAAAGAAAGGCTTAGAGCTGGGAAGGAGTAAAAGATGCAAAATTAGAGGTAGGACAAGTTGAAATGGGGAACAGAGTAAAATAGAATGGTGGAGAAAGATAGGCTGGAATACGCAGTGGATATCTGCAACTCCACCTTAATAATGGTTTATGGACTTCAAGGGAACTTGTGCAAACCATTTTTGAAAGCAGCTACATCGCTTTCACCACATCCTCTGGCAATGAATTCCAGAGCTTAATTATGCATTGAGTAAAAAAAATATTTTCCCCTTTTAGTTTTAAATGTATCACCTAGTAACTTCATTGAGTATTCCCTAGTCTTTGTACTTTTTGGAAGAGTTAACTGATTAACATTTACTTGTTCCATTCCACTCATTATTTTATAAATCTGTATCATATCTTCCTTCAGCCATCAATTCTCCAAACTGAAGAGTCGTAATCTCTTTAGCCTTTCTTCATAAGGGAATCATTCCATCCCCTTTATCATTTTGGTCGTCCTTCTCTGTACCTGTTCTAATTCTGCTATATCTTTTTTGAGATATGGTGACCAGAACTGCATACAATACTCAAGATGAGGTCGCACCATGGAGCGATACAGAGGCATTACAATATTCTCTGTTTTATTCTCCATTCCTTTTCTAATAATCCCTAGCATTCTATTTGCTTTCTTGGCATTTGCTGCACAGCGAGCAGAATATTTCAACATATTATCAATGATAATGCCGAGATCCTTTTCCTGAATAATGAATCCTAATGTGGAACCTTTCATTGTGTAGCTATAATTTGGGTTACTCTTCCCTAAGTGCATTTCTTCGCACTTATCCACATTAAATTTTGTTATTTGCATGCCTAGTCTCTTAGTTTTGCAAGATCCTCCTGAAATTCCTCACAATCCTCTCGTGATTTAACAACTTTGAATAGTTTTGTGTCATCAGCAAATTTGATCATTTCATTTGTTGTTCCCATTTCCAGGTCATTTATAAATATATTATAAAGCAGTGGCTCCAGAACAGATCCTTGGGACACTCCACTATTCACTTTTCTGCACAGGGAAAATGTACCATTTAGCCCTACTCTCTGTTTTCTATCTTTTAACCAGTTCCCAATCCACAACAGAACACTGCCCCCTATCCCAAACCATTTTAATTTTCTAAGATGTCTCTCATGTGGGACTTTGTCAAGTGCTTTCTGAGAATGCAGATATACTATATCAGCTGGCTCACTTTTATCCAGATGTTCATTTATGCACTCAAAAAATGTAGCAAATTGGAGAGGCAAGACTTCTCTTGGCTAATCCATGTTGGCTTTGCCCAATTAAACTATGCCTATTTATATGTTCAGCAATTTTGTTCTTTATGATAGTTTCTACCATTTTGCCTGCGACAGATGTCAGAATCACTGGTCTATAGTTTAATGGATCACCCCTTGATCCCTTTTTAAAAATTGGCGTTACATTGGCAACCCTCTAGTCTTCAGGTACCACAGACGATGTTAATGATAGTTTACAAATTTCCAATAGTAGGTCCGCAATTTCATTTCTCAGTTCTTTCAGAACTCTGGGATGTATGCCATATGGTCCAAGTGATTTGCTACTCTTTAGTTTATCAATTTGTCCTAGTACATCTTTGAGGTTCACTGAGATTTGTTTCATTTCCTGTGAATCATCACCTTTGAATATCTTTTCTGGCATGGGTATCTCCTTTACATCTTCCTCAGTGAATACCGAATCAAAGAATTAATTTAATCTCTCTGCTAATGCGATGTCATTCCTAAGTGCCCCTTTTACCACTTGATCATCTAATGATCCGACTGACTTTACCTTGAATGTACCTGTAAAAGTTATTATTATGAGTTTTTGCTTCCACAGCAAGTTTATTTTAAATTCTCTCTTTGCCTTCCTTATCAACGCTTTGTATCTAGCTTGCCAGTGCTTATGCTCATTCCTGTTTTCTTCATTCAGATCCCTTTTCCATTTCTTGAAAGATGTTTTTTTTTAGCTATTATAGTTTCTCTCACCTCACCTTTTAACCATGCTGGCAGCCGTTTAGACTTCCTTCCACCTTTTCTTTTCATGGAATATTTTCTGGTCTGGGTTTCCAAGATGGTATTTTTAAACAACATCCATGCCTGATCTAAACTCTTAGGGGTAGATTTTCAAAGGGTTACGTGCGTAACCCCCGAAAACCTACCCCTGGGCTCGCCGAGCCTATTTTGCATAGGCTCGCCGGCGCGCACAAGCCCCGGGACGCACGTATGTCCTGGGGCTTTAAAAAATGGGCGGTCCGGGGGGGCGTGGCAGTGGTAGGTCTGGGGGCGTGGCGGCGGTGTTCCTGAGTCCTCCAGCACAGCGGCCATGCCAGAGGTTCGCGTACCGGTAGCTGGCCGGTGTGGGCAGGCGTAACTCGCTGAAATAAGGTGGGGGGGATTTAGGTAGGGCTGGGGGGTGGGTTAGATAGGGGAAGGGAGGGAAAGGTGGGGGGAGGCAAAAAAAAGTTCCCTCCGAGGCCGCTCCGATTTCCCCGTTCCCTCCAAGGCCGATTTCGGAGCGGCCTCGGAGGGAACAGGGAAAGCACATGTTATAAAATCAGGTGTACATTTGTGCACGTCGGGTAGCGCACACAAATGTACCCTCTGCGCGTAACTTTAAAAATCTGCCCCTTAACATTCCAGATGCTTTTAGTTTTTTCCTAACCATTTTCCTCATTTTATCAGTCACCTTTTTGAAAGTTAAATGCTGTCACAGTAGATTTCTTTAGTGCCCTCCCTTCAATTATTAAGTCAAATTTGATTATGTTATGATCACTATTGCCAAGTGGTTCCAACACTGTTACCTCTCGCATCAAATTCTGTGTTCCACTAAGTATTAGGTATAAAATAGTTTCCCCTCTCTAGAATGTCATTATGTGACATTCACCCAGTCAATAGTGGGGTAATTGAAATCATCCATTATTTATGTGCTGCTGATTTTGTTAGCTTCCATGATTTTTTTTTTTAGCATGCTTAAGAACATAAGAACATGCCATACTGGGTCAGACCAAGGGTCCCATCAAGCCCAGCATCCTGTTTCCAACAGTGGCCAATCCAGGCCATAAGAACCTGGCAAGTACCCAAAAACTAAGTCTATTCCATGTTACTGTTGCTAGTAATAGCAGTGGCTATTTTCTAAGTCAACTTAATTAATAGCAGATAATGGACTTCTCCTCCAAGAACTTATCCAATCCTTTTTTAAACACAGCTACACTAACTGCACTAACCACATCCTCTGGCAACAAATTCCAGAGTTTAATTGTGCGTTGAGTGAAACCGAACTTTCTCCGATTAGTTTTAAATGTGCCACATGCTAACTTCATGGAGTTCCCCCTAGTCCTTCTATTATCTGAAAGAGTAAATAACCGAGTCACATCTACCCGTTCTAGACCTCTCATGATTTTAAACACCTCTATCATATCCCCCCTCAGCCGTCTCTTCTCCAAGATGAATAGCCCTAACCTCTTCAGCCTTTCCTCATAGGGGAGCTGTTCCATTCCCCTTATCATTTTGGTCGCCCTTCTCTGTACCTTCTCCATCGCAACTATATCTTTTTTGAGATGTGGCGACCAGAACTGTACACAGTTTTCAAGGTGCAGTCTCACCATGGAGCGATACAGAGGCATTATGACATTATACAGAGGCATTATTTGTTCATTCTGGCCAGGTGGACTGTAATACACCCCCACTTCTATTTTATTCTCCTCCTTACCTGGAATTTCTATCCATAAAGATTCAACATTGCATTTTATCTCCAGCAAAACTTTTAGCCTGTTTGACTCAATGCCTTCTTTCACATAAGGTGTCACTCCTCCATCGATATGATCCATTCTATCATTTTGATATAATTTGTACCCCGGTATCACAGTGTCCCATTGGTTATCCTCCTTCTACCAGGTGTCTGAAATGCCAATTATATCTATCTCTTCATCCAGTGCTACACATTCTAACTCTCCCATCTTATTTTTTTAGACTTCTAGTATTTGTATATAGACATTTCAAAGTATGTTTTTGTTTGTATTAACAATCTGCTCATCAGTTGACAAGGATAATGTAGAATTTTTCTGCTTTTTACTTAAAGATACCTTGTCCACTTTGGCATTTATTGCAACCTCTCTACTGGGATACCCTAATTTCCCTGTTCTCTTAGTATCCTTCAAAAATACATCATTCTGAACCGTGAAACTGTCGGCTTTTTTCCATTATCTAGTTTAAAAGCTGTGCAATCTTCTTTTTAAAGGTTAGTGCCAGCAGCCTGGTTCCATTCTGGTTAGGAGCCCATTATTTCAGAAAAGGCCCCCCTTCCTCAAAATGTGCACAGTTCCTAACAAAACTAAAACCCTCTTCCCTGCACCATCGTCTTATCCACACATTGACACTATGGAGCTGTGCCTGCCTCTGAGGTCCTGCATGTGGAACGGGGAACATTTCTGAGAATGCTACCCTGGAAGTTCTGGATTTCAACTTTCTACCTAAAATCCTAATTTTGGCTTCCAGAACCTCTCTCCTATACTTTCCCATGTCATTGGTACCCATATGTATCAAGACAGCCGGCTCCTCCCCAACACTATCTAAAATCCTAACTATGTGATGCACGAGGTCTGCCACCTTTGCACCAGGCAGGCAAGTTACCAAGCAATCCTCACATCCACCAACCACCCAGTTATCAACCTTCCTAATGATCGAATCACCAACTGCAATGACCATCCTAACCCTTCTCTCCTGGGCACGTGCCCCTGGAAACATATCTTTGATGTGAGAGGATACTACATCATGTTGAGGGCAGGTCCTATCTACAGGATTGCTTTCTGCATCATCAAGGTGTTGCTCTCATTCCAGGTGACCTTCCTCCTCCAAGGAAGAAAAGGAGCTGCCAGATTGGAAGTGGGACTTCTCTACTAGGTGCCTGAAGGCCTCCTCTATATACCTTTCCATCTCCCTTAGCTCCTTCAGGTCTGCCACTCTAGCCTCCAGAGATCAGACTCATTCTCTGGGGGCTAGGAGCTCTTTGCACCTAGTGCACACATACAACCTCTCGCAAGCTGGGAGATAATCATCTATGTGGCACTAAGTACAAAAGACTGCAAAGCCTCCCTCTCACTGCTAGACTTCTTTCTGCATCTTAATTTAGATGAGTTAAAATTTCTAAAGAGGTAGGGATGTAAAGCTAATCTAAAGTACTTTTAGTCTATTGATTTATTTAATATATTTCTGACAGTGACCCTCAAAACACTACAATTGATCATTCGTGCAAACCTTTGTGTATATGTAAAAATTTATTTTTATGTTTCCTTTGTTAACTAAGCTGTTTCATTGAATTCGACTAAGGAATTTTTTCCTGCTCTTTCTGTTTCACTGTAAACCGGCATGATTTGCATTTAATGCAAGAATGTCAGTATATAAAAGTTAAAAATAAATAAATAAATAAATATTAATTACCCACCTTATTAACTCTCATTTTGAATTAAATTCCTTCTGTATAAAATCTATAATTTTAGTAAATTTATAGTAAGGAATCTTAAAATACTGGTCCTCTTCTGCTGCAAGAGGTGTGGGGCCTCTGGAAGCTGGGGCTGTGGAGCCTGAAGCCTGGGTTCGCTCGCAGTGACCTCTGGAGTCCTTGCTGGACAGGATATGCAGATAAGTCTTCCAGTCCTCTTCTATAGAGTAGAATCCCTTACCAAGCTATTTGGAAGGGATAGATTCTATCACCTGCTGGCTGAAAAGTGTCTCCACCTCGATATGGAGTTAGGTTGAGTGAGATGGATCCGGATTGAAGGCCAAACATTAGTGCAGCACTGGAGAATGGGAAAAGCACAAATGATAACCAGATTCCACAATTCTAAGGACCCATAAGTCCTTGGTGATCTTCTGCCACTCTTTTAGTAAAAGGTGAAATTTCCCCCTACCAGAAGGGTCACAGCATGAAGGTCGAGTCCCAACAAAAACTAGGCCCTGGGTCTTTGGCGGACATCTCTCACAATGATGTCTATATGCCAGAAGCTGCTGTTGAGGCAGTACAAGTGGTGCATGATACAACTGAAATTGGCAGAAGGGGCATCCCTAGAAAAAGTAGTGTTTAAAAGCAAAGTAATGACATCTAGAAGAAGGCAGCTGTTCGGCTTCTGTCAATAGATACTGAACAGCTGCACGTTGCTTCTTAATTTGGGCAATTGTTTCTGTGACCTTGTGCTCAAAAAGGTTGTCCCCTGAACAAGGGACATCAGCCAACCTGTCATGAACATCTTTACACAAGCTGCTGGCTCTCAACCAGGCCATCCAGCATGCTCTGATAACCACCGCAGAAGATTTAGCTGTAGTATCAAACGATTCATATACTGAGCAGAGAAAATGACGTTCACGCTCTTCTGCATCCAGAACAGTCCACCGATAGCCTTCCCGCTCTTCATCCAGTAATTCTACTAGGGATTTCTGCTTGTCAAATCAATAGTGTAAGTATTGTACCATGTAGAACCAGCACTGCAGAACTGGGAGCTTTACTCAAGAAGTTCCTGCTCAATTCAGCATGGAGGGAGCCCAAGGAAGCCCCGCTCCAAGAACAGGAATGACTCTGGCTTTTCACTGTCCTGTGAAGTTCTTCCACCTCCCAAGCCCTGTTCCTCTGGGACCTCAGTGACATTCAGCCACAATCATAGCAGTTGGCTGTGTCAAGGGCTGGCCCCAGACATTTGTAACAAATATCGTGGTCATCAGTGATGGACATCTTCAGCCACATGCACAATATCCTTGAAGCTACTAGAAGTGGCCTTCCTGGAGCCAGATAGCAAATGTTGCTTACCTGATGTAACAGGTGTTCTCACAGGACAGCAGGATGTTAGTCCTCACAAATGGGTGACATCGAGGATGGAGCCCACCACGGAAAACTTCTGTCAAAGTTTAAACAGAACTTTGACTGGCCCCTACTGGGCATGCCCAGCAAGGCACTGACCCTGCAGCCAGCAGGGGTCTCCCTTCAGTCTGATTTTTAAAGCTACAGGCAGTGCCTAAAAAGGAAAAACAAAACAAACCCAACACCGCGGGGTGGCGGGCGGGTTTCGTGAGGACTAACATCCTGCTGTCCTGTGAGAACACCTGTTACATCAGGTAAGCAACATTTGCTTTCTCACAGGACAAGCAGGATGGTTGTCCTCACAAATGGGTGAGTACCGAGCTGAGGATGTCCTGACTTGCACCAAATGCACCCAATGACGTGCAACAGGCACTACAACTGGGGTGGAATTTGGTAAAGGGCATCCGCACCCTACCGGGAAGGTGGAAGGGTGTTGGTACATCACGTTGGAAAAAGGTTACGCAAGACAGATTGGCCGAAGATGGAGTCCTGTCTTCCAGCTTTGTCCAAACAATAGTGGGCTGCAAAGGTATGGAGAGAACTCCAGGTTGCAGCCCTGCAGATGTCAGGAAGCGGCACTGATCGAAGGTGTGCCACTGACGTCGCCATGGCCCTCACAGAGTGTGCTTTCACACGGTCTTGAAAGGGAATGCCAGCTTGCTGATAGCAAAAAGAAATGCAGTCCGCCAACCAGGAGGAAAGAGCCTGCTTACCCACAGGATGTCCTAACTTGTTAGGATGAAAAGAGACAAATAATTGAGTGCTCTTCCTGTGAGCAACTGTTCGGTCTAGATAAAAAGCTAGAGCTCGTTTGCAGTCTAGGGTATGCAGAGTCTGTTCCCCGGAGTTGGAGTGGGGCCTGGGAAAAAAGATAGGTAGTATGATGGATTGATTAATATGAAACTCAGAAACTACCTTAGGTAAAAATTTAGGGTGAGTGCGGAGTACCGCCCGGTCCTGCAGGAGCTTAGTGTAAGGCGGATAGGTAACTAGGGCCTGCAATTCACTAACCCTGCGAGCTGAAGTGATAGCCAAAAGGAATAACACTTTCCATGTGAGATACTTGAACTCACAGGAGTGCAGAGGTTCAAAAGGAGGTTTCATTAGACGACCAAGAACCAGGTTAAGGTCCCAAGATGGGGCCGGAGGACGTAAGGGTGGCTTCAGATGGAGCAAGCCTTTAAGAAAACGTGTTACTAGGGGTTGTACTGAAATAGGGACACCCTGTACACCTTTATGGAAGGCGGCTACCGCACTGACATGCATTCTGATAGAAGAGGTTTTAAGACCTGATTCAGAGAGATGCCATAAATAGTCCAAGAATTTGGAGATTGGACAGGAAAGGGGATCAAGGGACTGAGAAGTGCACCATGATGTGTACCTTTTCCATTTGTATGAGTAAGACTTTCTTGTGGAAGGCTTTCGTGAAGCTATCAGGACCCGAGAAACGGAATCTGAAAGGTTGAAAGGCTGAAGGACTAACCTTTCAACATCCATGCCGTCAGGGACAAGGCTTGGAGGTTGGGATGGAGGAGGCATCCGTCGTTTTGAGTGAGCAGATGCGGGTCCTTTCCCAGAGGAATGTGCCTGCGGATGGAGAGATCCTGGAGTATTGGAAACCATACTTGGCGTGGCCAGTAAGGTGCTATCAGGATCATGGTTCCCCCGTCCTGGCGTAGCTTCACGAGAGTCTTTGACACAAGAGGAAGTGGAGGGAATGCATAGAGCAGACCGGTTGTCCACTTGAGGGAGAATGCATCCCTCGGCCGAGAGTGCTGGCTCCGAATGAGAGAGCAGTAATCGTCCACTTTGTGGTTCTGAGGGGACGCAAAGAGGTCTATGCGGGGAGAACCCCACTTGTGAAACAGAGAGGTTGCTACCAGAGGATCGAGTGACCACTCGTGCGGTTGGAAGACACGGCTCAGCTGGTCTGCCAATACATTGTCTACTCCCGGCAGGTAAGTGGCCCTGAGGTACATGGAGTGGGAGAGGGCTTCCGCCCAGATCTGCGCAGCTTCCTGACACAGAAGGAAGGAGCCTGTGCCTCCCTGCTTGTTTATGTACCACATGGCCACTTGGTTGTCCGTCTGGATTAAGATTATCTGATGAAAGAGATGATCTTTGAAAGTGCGGAGCGCATAGCGGATTGCTCAAAGTTCCAGGAAATTGATCTGGTGTTCGGCTTCCTCTTTGGACCATAACCCTTGGGTTTGAAAGTCGTCCACATGGGCTCCCCAACCGATGTGAGAAGCGTCGGTGGTTAGGATTACTTGCGGATCCGGTGGAAGAAAGGGTAAGCCCTGAAGGAGGTTGACCTGAGTCGTCCACCAGGTTAAGGATAGGCGCAGCGCTTGTGTGACTGTGACTATGGAGGACAGAGGCTGAAAAGCTTGAATCCATTGGTGTCGTAGAGTCCATTGTGTTACTCTCATGGCTAGTCGGGTCATGGGAGTGACTTGAACCGAGGATGCCATGTGCCCTAGGAGAATGAGGAACTGGCGAGCCGTGGCAGTGTTCTGAGACTGGAGCTGGCGAGCCAGGGACATTAGGGTGTGGACCCTCTGAAGAGGAAGGTAAGCCTTTGCCTGTAAGGTGTCCAAGTCTGCCCCAATGAAGGATAAGGTTTGAGACGGGACTAAGCAAGATTTCTCGTAATTGACGAGAAATCCTAAGGAAAGGAGTGTTTGAATTGTCAATTTTAGGGAGGATTGAGCTATCTGTTGGGTGGAGGCCCTGATTAGCCAATCGTCCAGGTATGGGTAGACGTGGACACCTTCCTTCCTGAGGAATGCTGCTACCACTACGAGACATTTGGTAAAGACTCGTGGGGCAGAAGCTAGACCGAAAGGGAGGACACGGCATTGATAATGGTCATGGCCAACTAGAAACCGCAGATATTTGCGATGGGATTGTGTGATCGCAATGTGGGTATAAGCGTCCTTGAGGTCGAGAGAGCACAGCCAATCCCCTCTTTGTAGCAGAGGGAGCAGCGCGCCTAGGGTTACCATTTTGAACTTCTCTTTTTGAAGGTATTTGTTGAGGGCTCGAAGGTCCAAAATGGGACGTAGTCCCCCCGATTTCTTTGGTATTAGGAAGTATCTGGAATAGAATCCCTTGCCTCGTTGAGAGGGAGGAACAGGTTCTATAGCATTTGATTGCAGAAGAAGGGATACTTCCTGTTGTAATTGAGCCAAATGGGTGGATAGACTCCACGCTTGAAGAGGCGGGGAGTCTGCCGGAAGAGTTATGAAGTTGAGGTGGTAACCCTGTGCGATAATTGTTAGCACCCACTGATCTGAGGTGATCTGCAACCAAGATTGTAGAAAATGGTACAGTCGACCTCCTACAGGGATGTCCGGAAGAGGGGTTTGGCATGTGTTCCCTACAGGGGAGTCAAAGGCCAGCCGCAGGCCCAGGAGGAGGGGCTACAGTAGGCCTTTGTTTCCTAGGCTGACGCGGCTGAGGCCTAGTAGAGGATCGAGCTGGACGAGGCCTGGCCGATGGAGGGTAATAACGGCGTGGTCGAAAGAATGACTTCTTAGAGTCTTTCTTTTGCGGTTGCTTGGAGGTCAGCTCAGGTGGGACAGATGAGAGTTGTTTCAACGTCTCATGGTGGTCTTTCAACTCCGCCACAATCTGCTGAATTTGCTCTCCAAACAAATTATCGCCTAAGCAGGGTAAATCAGCAAGACGATCCTGAACCTCTGGGCGAAGGTTGGATGATTTTAACCAAGCCCAACGTCTGGCTGAGATGGCTGTGGCTGAAACTTTTGTGGAAGCATCGAATATGTCGTAGGCAGTCCTAATCTCGTGCTTCCCTGCCTCAAATCCCTTGTGAAGAAGGGCTTGAAGCTGCGGTTGGTATTGGTCTGGTAACGTGTCAGCATAGTCTTGCATCTGCTTAAGGATGGCTCTGTTGTACTGAGTCATATAAAGTTGATATGAAGCTATGCGTGAAATCAACATAGCTCCATGATAGACTTTCCGTCCAACACTATCTAGGAACTTGTTGTCCCTGGTAGGTGGGGTAGAAGAGTGTGGCTTAAGACGCTTGGCCTTCTTCTGCGCGGACTCAACCACAACAGAGCGATGATCCAGTTGAGGTTTTTGGAAACCTGGTGCTGACTGGACAAGGTAGGTGGAGTCAGCTTTTTTGTTAACTGGGGACACTGATGAAGGAGATTCCCAGTTTTTCTTGAGCAGATCCAAAAACACCTGGTGTATAGGGATGGAAGCGATGATTTTTGGAGCATCCAGAAATTGAAGGAGTTCCATCATCTGGTGTCTGTCATCAGCTTCAGATTGTAGTTGAAAAGGTACAACTTCTGACATCTCTTTCACAAAGTTAATGAAAGATAGATCCTCAGGAGGAGATCTTTTTCTACTCTCTGTAGGAGATGGAGGCGAAGGCAAATCCGTGTCAGAAGATGTATCATCATCATCACCCCAGGTATCGTAGGGATCAAGTGGGGTTTGTAACCCTGATGGACCTGGCTGAGGCTCTAAAGGCATCGATGGAAACCGAGGTGGAATCGGTGCCGTAGGTGGAACCAGAAATGGCATCGATGGCTTCGGTGCTGTCGATGGAATCGGTGCCTGGCGTGGAATGGATGGAACCGAAGGATATATCGGTGGAGATATACCAGAAGGCACCGATGGAACCACCCCGGAAGGGGGAATCCAGAACGGTGTTTCTCCTGCCGATGAAAATCCAGTCGGAGACGGTGGTGTTGTCGATGGCACTGGAATCACCGATGGAAGGGCCGTCATGAGCGCCTCCATGCGGCTCAGTAGCGGTGCTAGCGCTTGTATCAATGGCTCGGTGGTCGGTTCCCTCCTCAGTGGCGAAGCCGGTGCCGGTGTCGGTGCCGGGGGCGGCACTGGAACCGGTGCCGGAGACGGTGCCGATGGAGGTTGCAATTTCTTCATCGCTTTCTCGATGGCCTCCTGGACCAGCCGGTCCAGTTCTGCCCGGAGACCAGGGGTAACCATACCCGGCTCGACGGGAGAGGGAGGCTGAGGCAGGGCCGGAGGGACCACCGTAACCGGTGGGATCACGGCCCCCGCACCCCGGGAGGGTGAGGGTTTCCTCGATGCCTGCGAACGAGACGTGGAGGGTGTCCGGTCTGTTCGCGGCTTCTTTGTCGGTGGCTCGGCTTGAGCAGAGGTCGATGGCTGTGGATCCTCGACAGGCCGAGATTTGTGCCGTCGATAGCGGTGCTTTTCCTTCCGATCCCCTCGCCCATCCGGGGAAGGGACGGGAGTCGACGGCCGAGAAGCGATCGATGGCGGACGGTCACCGGAGGGTTGACGATGATGGTACAACTTCGACGGTGCCGGTTTCCGATGACGTCGATGCTATCGATGGCGTTGGGGTGGGTGCATGGAAGAGGAGCCCCATCTTCTCCATCCTGGCTTTGCGACCCTTGGGTGTCATTAAGGCACATTTGGTGCAAGTCAGGACATCATGCTCACTACCCAAACACATCACACAAACCCTGTGGGGGTCTGTGATGGACATAGTCCGGGTACAATCCGGACAACGGCGGAACCCCGTTGCCATGGCCTGAAGCCAAAATTTAGGCTGGGGATCGGTAAGTGCCAACAGGCCTCAAGGGCCAAATTCGACGGTAGTCGATGGAAAAAGGCAAAAAACTTACCGGGTTCCGTAAGATGACTAAAAATTTGTCGAAGGGAGACCCCTGAGGGGCAAATTTTCTTAGGAAATTAACTTCCAAATTCCTGTCAGGAACGTGGTTAGAGAGCTCCTTTCACCGCGTGGCAACTGCTGCGCGGAAAAAAGAAGACTGAAGGGAGACCCCTGCTGGCTGCAGGGTCAGTGCCTTGCTGGGCATGCCCAGTAGGGGCCAGTCAAAGTTCTGTTTAAACTTTGACAGAAGTTTTCCGTGGTGGGCTCCATCCTCGATGTCACCCATTTGTGAGGACAACCATCCTGCTTGTCCTGTGAGAAATTTCTTAAACCTTTCAGCACTAAGGTTTTTTTTGAGGGGGGGAGGAGTATTGAAAAGTACTTTTAGGGGCTGCCGAGGAAGCTCTTAATAAGTTTAAAGAAGAAATTTAACTATAGAGTGCCAAATCAGAAGAGAGATAGGGTATATGTCTGTGCGGAAGTTTGAACAAAAAATGTCCAAAGGGCTCACGAGGCAGTCCACACGTGGGAACTTCTGCACACAGAGAGTAGAGCAAAAGGTCTATGGGTTAGGAGAGAAAGGTCCATTTGGCATATGACATGGCTAATTCAGCTTTTTGATAGATAAATGAGGGTATTTCCGCTGCAATGAAATTTAAAAAATGCTAAAGTTACCACTTCTTTAAATGCTTATATTATTGCCTGATTTCATGTTAATAGTAATGATTACTTTGCTATTGATTATTTACCTGACTTAATCGTCTGTCAGTGGTTAAGGGTTCTGTCCATGTGCATCAGCACCCTTAGACCAGCATGGAATATTGTGTTATATAATCTGACAATCTAGCTGTTTCAATGTTATTTGTTTTCATTGTGTACCATTTGTTATAGATATGTCAGTGGCCTGTAGCAGGATCGAGCACAATGTCTAGTTCACCCACCCATGCTTTACAATACTGTACACTGCCTTGAATGAATAATTATAAAACCAATAATACATTTATGAAAAAAAATCTTATGATGTTTCACACAAAAACAGTTATATTCTAGGATTTCAAAAGTTATAGCTACCGTATATATTACAATGATACAGGTTAGAATGGCTAAAAACAAGAAATGAAAATGTACCCATAATGATAGGAATGCGAGGGTGGAAACTTGAAAGCTTTTTAGATGACTCATATACAGAAGAGTCAGGCTTGGTTTAATAATAGCCATCACAATGCATTATCGGGGCAATTTTCAGAAGCGCCTGCACCGATGCAGTGTCCAAGGGTAGCGTTACCCATGGACTTTGTGTTAGTTCTCAAAGGAAAAGTATGGGCATACTTTCCCTTTGCAAACTGCTTCAGGAAAACGTACCTGCTTTTTCTGTGAGCACTTATGTCCTTCAAGAATACCATATGCAGATTTCAAAATCTAATCTTCGCCCGCTGCTCCCCTTACCCCGACATAAGCAGACGCCTAAATCCACCTACATTTTGTCCAGGTAAAGTCCACGTGTTGTTTATGCCCACAACTACTTTTACCCAGGTGAGGGCAGGGCAGTTTCAAGTCTGCCAGTTTAAATGGCCTCCCCAGTACTCCCAAAATAAAGGGTTGTCGGAGGCTAGGTCAGAGATTCTTCTTTTTCTGTGGCTGGACCAGCCATATGGAACTCCAAAATGTTCACAAAAGCGAGAAGGACCTGGCTATTCAAACAGGAATTTCCAGCAATAAAGGGAAGCACTATTACCATATTAACAGCAGTGGAGTTGTTTTTTATTGTTACGTAATTGTGATGTAAGTTGCGTTTGATTTCTAAACTCAACCTTTTTATTTTGTATGTTATGATGTGAACCCCTGCGGTTTACCCAGAGCAAGCAGTATAGAAATACTTTTAAATAAATAAATAGACAGATAAATGCAGTTCCTCGTTTACTGACATAGCCATCAATATCGTGAAATACTACTGCACTCAAAAGGACATGTTTCTGCTATTAATGAAGATGCAGAAAGTCATGCTACTGCACTGTTTTACGTGTTTATAGGTAACATGAGTAAATCTTGTTTCACTGGTTTTAAATGCTATCATGGTGTGGGTGCTAAATGGTTCAAAGCATATTACTGAATTACAAATCCCCAACAAGGGCAAACTGTCTTGACCTGTTCAAACTGATTCAGTGCTAAAAGGTTCAGCACTTACACTAAATGCAGATATTAAACAATACTTACTTTTAAATTCTACTTCCCTCTATTGCTTCCTTTTAGTCTTTTAACTACCTTAGTGCCTTTGGTCACTAGTTAGCTTTGTATAAGATAAAATGATTTTGCACCTCTTTGATGTGATCATCTCTGTCTAGTTATCGTGGTAATGTTTATGCTAAGCTGATCACTGATAGCTTAAAAGAATGAAAAGCTTGTTCCTACAAAATAATGTGAGATTTTGAATCATTTCATTTTCTTTCTTTACACTCAAACAGTAATGGAAATTGTTCTTTAGTATTAAATAGTTTTTTCTATCTGGTTTTTGTAATGGTTTTTTTTTCCGGATCTTTTCTTTGTTAAGCATTTGCTTGCTACCACAGCACATCCTGATATAGAACGTGCTTTGGGCATGTTTATACATAGGACCCTATACAAAATCAAGTTCTACTTCCTTTCTTAGGCATAGATTTATCAAAATGCTATAAACATAGCAGAAATAGTGCCCGCAATAAGAAAGGGGTGTGGTTAGGCTAATTACCCTGCTCCTGCATCGCATAGGAAATCTCCACAAGGTGTGATAAATTCATCACACCTGTGCTATTTTTCACAAATCTACTCCTCTAGTTATACTTTTCATCCATTATAATGACTACAAACCTTTAGTGATATCAATTTTACTATGAATACCTCAAAATGTTTCTGTAACATCACCCCCTAACCCCCCTACCTTCAGAACCTGCCCCGATTCAAAGGGGCGGATTTTAAAAGCCCTGCTCGCGTAAATCCGGGCGGATTTACGCGAGCAGGGCCTTGCGCGCCGGCGCGCCTATTTTCCATAGGCCGCCGGCGTGCGCAGAGCCCCGGGACGCGCGTAGGTCCCGGGGTTTTTCAAAGGGGGCGTGTTGGGGGGGCAGGGCCGAACGACGCGACGTTTTGGGGGCGGGACGCAGTGTTTCGGGGGCGGGCCCGGGGGGGCGTGGTTTTGGGCCGGGGCGTTCCGGGGGCGTGGCCGCGCCTTCCGGAACCGCCCCCGGGTCGGGTCTCGGCGCGCCAGCAGCCCGCTGGCGCGCGTGGATTTATGTCTCCCTCCGGGAGGCATAAATCCGTGGATAAAGGTAGGGGGGGGTTTAGATAGGGCCGGGGGGGTGGGTTAGGTAGGGGAAGGGAGGGGATGGTGAGGGGAGGGCAAAAGAGAGTTCCCTCTGAGGCCGCTCCGATTTCGGAGCGGCCTCGGAGGGAACGGAGACAGGCTGCGCGGCTCGGCGCGCGCCGGCTGCCCAAAATCGGCAGCCTTGCGTGCGCCGATTCAGGATTTTAGAAGCTACGCGCGTATCTTATAAAATCCAGCGTACTTTTGTTTGCGCCTGGTGCGCGAACAAAAGTACACGAACGCGCTTTTTTAAAAAATCTACCCCAAAGTGCCCCTCTACAGTGGTACATATATAGGGTAGACTGACTCTATATAGAGGCACTCTCTCTCTCTCATATGTGTTCGTTGCATTATTTATCGCGTGCATTAGAGCGTTAATGAGCAATGCCTTGGCCCTAACGCAAATTGATAAATGACCCAGTTAAATTCCAAAACAGACACAAAAAACTGCAGTCTGATTCCAGTTTTCCTATAAAGTCAGTTCATCAGGCCACTTTGTCTTCAGCTCAAATTCCTCACTGTGAAATGATTCAATAACTATAAAATGGCTCCCACATTCCAGTCTAGCAGTGCCTCAAACTTCAGTGTTGGTGCAGAGATTTTGCAGTTTATAAACTGCTTTAAAAATCCTTCGTAAAAAAAAGACTTTGTGCAAGTGCAAATTACTATCATTATGACTTCAACTGCAGTGCATGCTGGAGTCAGAGATGGTGATGTTTAAAAGGTGCTGATTTTTAGGAAAAAAAAAAAAAAAGGATGGGGTGCATTTACAAAGCATATCTTTTATTTATATGTTTTTAAATGGCTGTGAATGTGCAATAAAAGAACTGCTTACTACTTTACTAGCTGTAATTTTAGCAGCGAGAAATTATTTCCATGCCAACCAATCACAAGGAAGGGAACATGCTCTTTGATCCACAAGGACAACATGAAGTGGATGACAGCAGCATGTTGCAATGTGTTGGGTTTTCCCCCCCTCCTATAATGTCTAATCAGCGTCAAAATCAACAAGGAGAAAAATTCACAATCAAACCCAGGAAATATGAAGCCTGATGATAAAGGCTGCAGTTCATCTGCACAGACAATGAATTATGCAACAATTATATGCAAATTCCCCTCTGCAGACTTCAGAACCAATTTGCTTAGCTACAAAACAATGAACTTTGAACAAAAGTATCACTGTTCCCATCGTGCTGCCGTTTCCTCCTTGAGGTAAAGAAGTCAACAACAGTTCTTCTCCATGGCGTTCCCTGGTAACCAGAAGAGCTATTCAAAGCCACTAAGCCAAATGCGCTTTTCTGTACAGCACTACAGCTCGGGCAGCTCCCTCATTAACTGCATCCTGTCAATCTTACAGTTAACCCCAGAAAAGCCAACAGGCCCTGCACAGGGGAGATCAAAGGCTCCCACCGCCATGTGCTGTGAATGACTGCTAGCAATATCTGCCTTTTACACAGAGCCCAATAATGCAGAATGTCTTCCTCAAGGATGCTAATATGATTTACCTAATGGCAACACAACCTGTTTGTTTTCTTCTGTTGTCATGGAACTGCACCAGGAGAAAATATACTTCCTGGCGCTGACATTGGATTTTGAAGCTTAGATTTAAATATGTTCATAAAGGCCGGAGGGCAGTTTTGTTATTGTAAGGAGGGCAGATAGCCAGCGGCTACATGGGCCAGTTACGCGCAGATTTATAAAAGCAACATCTTTTAAGTTGTTTCCGCATGAAAATCTGATGGGAAACATTTTCAAATTATTTCTTTTTCTTAGTAAGGGTATACAGTGATTTCTGGGAGCACCTTATTCACCAAAAGCTTGTCTCATGTCATGTATTATTTTTCTTACAATGACGTACCTTTATTTTAAAAAAAAAAAACAAGTTACCAACTTCCTGGGCAGTTTGCTTGATGGGACAGAATTCTTCTGAAGACTCTGTGGTTACAGTTTCTGTTGCTAAACTACATTCAGGAAACCCTTTGACTCATAAAATACTACTTAGAAGAATGAACCCCCTGCTGTTTTATTGTACTCCGCCCAGACCTATGGAGGGTGCAGATTAGAAATCTTATAAAATAAATAAATACCTTTTCCTTCCGAGGGCATATTGCTTTGTATAACAGCCTGGTATACTTCCGGGTATGCATTTCAGTTTATCCTTCACACCAGGGGCCAGGTGTACAATCCTGACTCCCTTCTCTTGTATCCAAACACTGTATAGCACCTCTTCCTTGTATCCACAGCACTATACGCAGCTGTGAAGTGCATTAGGCCACGTTAACATGTCAAACACTAATTGGTACTGTTAAATTACTAGATTGGCACTATACATCTTGCAGAGGTACATATAGCTCTTTAGTAATAAGCTCTTCATGCATCTCAGCTACTTCCCTGCCCTACCAAGATGCCTTCACTGTTGGAAAACTCTCACTACAACTCAGCAGGTACTACTAGTAGTACCCACGCCTGAAAAGGCACCCAAGGCATAAAATGTCATTCTAAAAGCTATTTTTATTTCCAGCAACAAAGCATTTTGACAACTTCCAGCTGTTTTTCCTGAAATGTTATATAAAGGTAAAAATCTATTATTTTTCTCACAAAATGCACATATAATGCACATATAGACAACTATCTTGTCAGGCACCCTCAACGGTGCATGGAATTACTATATGCAGTAATGATACAGACCCTCAAAAGGGATGCATTACTCTCCAGTGCCCCCTTTTTATCCCTCTTCATTAGATCCTGCCTCTCCACGTGATATGCCTAGACAATACACATCTTCACTGGCCAAAAGGGCGGGAGGAATGTCTTATCCAAGACATAATCAACAAATAATGTGGAAGGATAAAAGTGTTACAAATGTCCATAAGACTGATCGAGTGTTTATAACTGCTTTATTCAGAGAAATAAGAAGGATGATAGCACATAGCCCAAAATTCTTATCTATAGGCTGACTCTTACGGACATTTGTAACACTTTTATCCTTCCACATTATTTGTTGATTATTCTTTGATGGTTGGATTTCACGCCTACTTCCGCTGCTTTATCCAAGACATACTCAGTGCCAGGCCTTTGCCCTGCTGAAGTCAGCACAACAGTGGCAGCCATCGTCCCTCCCTCTCCAGGGCTGAGTACGTGAAATCCATGGCAGGCCCACTGGGCAGGAGGCCTAAATTCCAGCCTCCTGTACCACAGCATCCCCTCCTCGAACCTGAGCCACTGGGCCAGCCAGAATTCTTTTGAAATGAGTTTTTCCTCTGCATTTCTTTGTGATGCTGCACGTTTGGCCTCATCTATCCTTCCTAGCAGCTGTAACCCAGGGAACATGCTCTGTATGATAATCCCAATAGTTCTTTCAAAGGAACACTTTCTTGTACCACTGGAGTAGAAACTGACACTGTGCATGCCTCGGAAAGCATATTAATATAGCCAACTATCATTGTCTTAGCTATGGTGAAATATCAATTTAAACACGCAAGATCAAATGAAAACTAAAGACCCTTCTAAATGAAGTTTATTAATGTTAGTAACTGTGGGTGGAATCTGAATGCATGTTTCATTTGTTCTGTTGCAAGCCACTTCCAATAACCATGGTATATCTGCAGAATTAGATACGGTAATTTGAAAACAATGAGGAGTAAAATCAGTCTCACAAAAACTACAGGGAACATCTGTTTCAATAATGAATTAAAAAAGAATAGTTAGCAGTTTTCAGAAGAAGAAAAATGTAGTCTATAATTTCTATAGTGTAGTACTCAGACATCAATGGTAGTTGCAAATCTAACAGACGATAGTATAATCACCGGTATGAGGTCACACCATCTCTTCTCTAGAAAATAAAAACCTATTAGATGATTCTGCCCCATGACTAAAGCAGCACGTCAACATAGTTGACCAAAGATCTGACAAACTAATATGCACGATTGCTGGTATTCAGCCTGAAGTATCCTTTGTGGACAATAACTCAATGCAACACTTCAGTTTGGTTAATACAAAATAAATAGTTACCGTAGTTAATCTAGAGACTTGGGCATTTCTTCTGCACCTGATTGCCCTCTCATCCATTACTGAATACATCAGAACACGAAAGGCCCAGGAGGCTGGAGAACCACTGGTGAGGGGAAAAGAGTTTTCTTGCCCAAAATAACAAAAGAAATTACTAAGAGGCCAATATTTAGCCACTGAGCTGCCCAGCTAGTTAGCCAGATAAACAAATCTGGCTAAATCCACTCCTCCCCAAATGCCTCCTACCCACTCACCGCTGGTTAACCATTTAGAGACAGAACTTTTCAGTTATCCCTCTAAATGGCGTTTGAATAGAAATCTTTAAATTACTGAAAGTTATATTCTCCTTAAAAAGGTTGAAAGCACTATTTTCAGCAGATTTCACCTTTTCAAACTATGATTACTACCATCATAATTTCAGACTGACTGTAACTGTACTGTGGGAAGCTTCCAAAACTTTACTTGATACTCTTGGAGAATGCAAAGTTGCTCACCTGAAACAAGTGTTCTATGTACACAGCAGAATAAATCACGTGGACTGGTCTGCATATATCTTCTGTGAAGGCAGAGTGAAGATGTGCTAAGGTAGCTACCATAGCTCATCTCTGACTTGACAGGACTTTGGTTTATTCTGAAAATGTTGCATAATTAATTATAGCAATAAGAGATGAATTCGGGGAAAGATTTGGTTGGCCGCCGTCCCTAGGCACTGATTCAGTTCCAGTGCCATGGTGTCCCCCAACCCCTCCCCAAACCTTCAAGATATGCGGGGTGCCCCCAGACCTCAGCTCCAGTGGCGATCCTCAAAGCGCAGTGAGTGCAGGGCTTAAGCCTGCACTCCTAGGTCCCACTTCCACACAAAAGCCCAGAGGGATGGGGCCTGTGAGCACAGGCTTAGTCCCTGTGCTCTGAAACTAGTTGCAAGAGCAGAGTGCAAGAGGGAAGGCAGAGGCAGAGCAGTGTCAGCAGGAAGCAGGATATGCCATGTCTTCAGGAGTAGATGGACTCCCAGAAGAGAGCCAATGGAAGACCAGTAGAGTTTTCATCTTCCAAATGGAATAATGGAGATACACGAAGGTTCAGGTTCCCCCTGTGAATCAGAGAGCATTATAGATGGTTCCGCTGACATTGAGGGTAAAGACTGTATAAAGTCTCGTCTAGTCTGATGAGCAAGGATCATAGACTGACTTTACATCTTAGGTGTTATGAATTCCAAACTGGGAGACACGTGCTCCAGTTATGGAGGAGGCAGCATATCAGCAAAATAAGTTTTTACAAATTCTAACCACATCCCTCCCAGCATGGTCAGCGACAGGAAACACAGTATAAGAGCTGTCTGAGTCAGGAACCAAAATGGATATTGGGGAGCTTTGAATCTGTCCTAATTTTTCTGCACTGAAACCTGAGACCATGCACTGGGAAGGCATCTGCACAGAAGAAGGTGCCATGATTTTGCTTGTGGATGGTGCCAATGATTTTTCCGTGTCGAGGAAGCATTTCTCGGTGTGAGAGACACATGTTTTGGCACTGAGGTACTTGTCATCACCATTAAAAGATGAATGGCACCTGCACCAAGACGTCTCAGAGTCATGCCGCCAGTCATGGGAGGATTGCGCCCTTTTGGATTTAGGGGCCAGCCTCTGTACCCAGGAATGCTTTACCTTATCTGCTGAGGTAAAAGCCCGAGGAGAGTTCAGAAACTTCTTCACCACATAGCTTCTTGATTTTCTGGCCCTTCTGGGTACAGGCAGCACAATTTGGCACATCATGGGCACTTAACAGTAATTCTTCTCAAGCTGTGATATCTTTTATTGGCTCATCATAAGAATTATCCAAATAAATTGCTGGAGATGCACTTCAAGCTCCCATCTTTATATCTCAGGATCAATACAAGTAGAATCCTGTACTTAAGAACAGGATACAGCTATATCTGTGTATCTCAACAAGCAACACTTTCATGTGTTATGGTGAAATACTTCCTTGTATTATCATCATACTGCATACTGTAGTATGAGAGAAACCTGACTTCTCTTATCCCACCTTCCTTCTCTGTACCCTGTAAATCAGTTTGGCTATTCATAATTGTTTAGAATTCCTAAAAAAAAATAACAAAGAATAATAAAGACACAGGTATGTTCAGCATGATAATGATTACAATTCTAGCAAGTGGGCAGGGGCATGGTTTTGAAGCACTACTGGCAGTGAGCCATTAATCGCTCACAGAATGGTTTCTCTGGCAACTCACTCTGCTGGTGGTGCTAAGAGAAGAGAAAAAAATAGTAAAAGATTTTCTTTTTTTTATTTTCATATGATTTAGAAGAGCAATAATCACCTTCTGTGTGAGCATTTCCTGTGTGATAAAGCTCCAGCAGTGTTAATGGCCCAAGCCAGAACTCTTCCTATTTGTAGAAGGGCATTATCTGCTAGGAAATGTACAACCCTGTGGACCTTATTGCTTAATAATAGACAATTACTGAAATAATAATAAATAACACACAAAGATAAAAGTAGAAAGCAATCAATAAAAAAAAATAATGTTTATTTAAAATTAAATACTGATCTATATAAAGACAAAGTGACTTTTAAACGATTATCAATTTGAAAATTATTCCAAAAATATACAGTTCCTATTAACGAAGCAAGGCCTCCTACTTACAGCAGTGCTGAAAAGCGGAATATAAAAATCTAAAATAAATCAGCAACATTCACATTTGTCACAAGTAGGTCAAATTACTTGAACAAAGCACCATAGTGTTTTTTTCTAAGCAGTTTTGTTTTTTTTTAAATAAATGTGATTCCTGTCAAGTTAACCAGGAACTGAAAAAATGGACGATGAGTCTCTCTCTTCCTTTCATCATATCACAAACTATGTGCTTTTGAAGAGGCTCTACTTTGGTAACTCACGATAGGATAGCAAGATGTTTACCTGTAGACAAGAGTTTGCAGTAGACAGCAGGATGAATTAGCAATTACACGTGGGATGACATTATCCAATATATCAATATGGACCTAGTTCTCAGAGTTCAGTACCGATTTTATTGAGCCGGCGTGAAAGCTCCTGCACACTACCTCGTGAACTACTCTCTCTTCCAAAGCTTAATTCATTATGTCCTCTAAATAGGACCCTGGGTCATAACAGGTTAAGCTTTAGCTTAACCTGTTATGACCCAGTGACACTCCATGATGGCAAGCAGGTATTATGTACAGATAATTTAGCCTGCTGTCTAAAATAACCCTGTTTACAGGAAAGCAAACTTGCTTTCTCCATCGAAAAACAGACATGAATTAGCCATATTGTAGACAAGAGTCCCAAGCTGAGGACTGAAGAGCGAAGCAATAATTTAAAGACAACCCGATCCCATCAAGTGGAGAATGGACTACTGGGTGAACTGGCTGCATATAACTGTTTGTCCAAAGTTACTGTTGCCTCGTGACATGTTGTCCAGGCAGTAGTGGGATGGAAAGAGTGAAGAGAGCCAAATAGCAGCTTTGCAAATGTCTTCAATAAAAGTGGCTCTGAAATGAGCCACTGAGGTCACCTTGGCTCTCACTTGATCAGCCAAGCCAGCCAGCATGTAGTAATTTACTAAACAGTCTGCTAGCCAATTAGACAGAATTCTTTTGACAACTTCCCTTCCCAATCTGTTGGGATCAAAGGACAAAAACAGTTGAGATGCTTGATGGTTGAGGTCAAGCCCTTTTTAAGGTAATACATCAGGGCTTAACAGCCCATGCTACTTTGTGCACAGGTGGTCTTGGAGGTCTTGGAAAGAATGTAGTACAACCTGATTAATAACTTGATTAATGTGAAACATAAGACAACATTTTCAGAAGGAACTAGGGGTAAGTTTGTAGAACCACCCTTATATGAAATACCTAAAGGTTTGGTGAATATGAAACCAGGGCCTGTAGTTCACTTATTCTTCATGCCAGCCATGAGAAACAACACTTTCCAGGTGAGAGACTTCAAGTGTACCAACTCAAGACTTCAAGTGTACCAACTCAAAAGGAGGTTTTATGAATTAATCTAAGACTACACTGAGGTCCTAAGGCACAGGAGGTTTACTGACCATTTCATAAACTTTGATGCTAAAGGGTGGAGGGTCATTGGAGCCCCTTTCTCCTGCTGGCAATATACTGAAATGGTGTTGAGATGAACCCTTACTGAAGAAATTACAAGGCCCGAGGATGAGAAGCAGAATAGATACAGAGGCAAGTCCCTCAGGCCATAGGTCCAGCTGGTTGATCTTACACCAAATCAAGAAATAACAGGATAATTTAGCCATACTTAATATGGAAATGATGGTCCTTTCCCACTCCCCTTTATTAGATGCCCCCTCAAAATTCTTATTTGAAGGCTATATTATCCCTATTCTATTGAAGGTAATAAACTTGGGGGGTTCTCATCAGTTCCATATTGGGTCCCTGGTTCAAGCTTCTTATTACAAGCTTTACCTGCTGCGCCCTCTGAAACCTCTTCTCTGTTATTCTGATTTTCGCACCATCATTCATTCCCTAATCTTGTCACCCCTGGATTATTGTAATTGTCTATTCTTGGGTCTGCCCAATTCTTATCTTCATGCCTTTCAACTAATCCAAAAGTCTGCGGCTCATCTAATCTCTGGAGCCTCTCTATGTAGTCACATTTCCCCAGTTCTCGCTGAGTTGCTCTGGTTGCCCATCATAAGGCGTGCACAATTCAAAACTCTCACCTGGATCTTTCATGGGTTAGCCCCACCTTGCTTATCTTCCTCTATTCAGATATACCATCCGGCCCACAGTCTCCGCTCCACTTCCCAACATTTACTAGAAATCCCCTCCCTCATTCAAGAATGACTATCGGAGTCTTGCAAGCACATTTTTCTATTGTGGGACCAGCCCTATGGAATAGTCTCTCCTGCTAGAAATCTGAGCAGAAAAGGACCTGCTTTGTTTTAGGAATCTGCTACAGTCTTATTTACCCTGGCCTTCCCTGACTGATGTGATTCTCCTTCCACCTCCTACGTTTTAGATTTCCAGTAGCTTTTGTTCCTTAATTGCTAGTGCTGCTTAATATTAAGTTACTGTTTGTCTGATTTTTATTTTGTATGTTTTTTGTATTCCGGTGAGATTTGCAGATCAGCAAAATAGAAGTTCATATAAATACAGAAATAATAATCTCTTCCATCTCAAACTGTCATATCATCTAGTTTACTTATTTTTATTTATTTATTGATTACATTTCTAGGCTGTTAATATCGAGGCCCACAGCAGCTTACAAGTAAACATACATAGTAAAGCAGGGAACAAAGACATAAGAATAAAATCTTAAAACATAAAAAATAAAAAGATTAAAACCAAATAAAACTTAAACAATATCTTTAAACCCAATATGGTTAGCAGCATTACAAGACTATTAGTGAGGCTAAAAATTAGGGTAAGCTAAACACCTGCTTAAATAAATTAGTTTTTAAAACAAATGTAAATATATTTGGGCACCTTGCTGATCTAATTTCTCCAGGAAGTGAGTTCCAGAGAATAGGTGCAACAATGGAGAATGCGCACTCTCTTGTCACACATAATCTAACCTGTTTGATGGAAGATTTGATTTGCATCTAATGTAGGAAGATCGGTATATAAAAACAAAAATAAATAAATAAATAAGAAACATCCAACAATGCTGTCTGGGAAGTTCTTACAGGATTATTAACTCGTAAAATCATGTTTGCCCAGGATAGTGAATCTATGGCCAAAAGCTTATGGGTCAGCATGGCACCTTGTATTTAATTCTGAACTCCAAGGGAGTTTGACAAGAAAGGGGAAATGTGGTCAGTTCTTCTGTGGCCAGTAATTAGTGCGCAGCAGAATTTTGTAGTAACTGCAATGGCTTAATCATACAATGTAGAAGACCCAAATAATGTGATTTGCAATAGTTCAGCACAGTTAATAAAAATGCCTGGACCATTGTCCAAAAGTTATATGGGAGTAGCAGTGCTTTAAGATCTCATACCAACCACAGCTTATAAAAAAACCAGAGGGCACCACTGATTTGATTTGTGGAATACAGTCCATCTTGGAATCAATGATAATTCCTAGACTCCATGCATGTTGAGAGATGGATATAATTGCATCTTCAATATGAATAGTCAGTGGGACATCAATAAAATCACTAAATTGAATCACTATAACTTCAGTTTTAGCAAGATTCAAAGTACGTTTGTCATGATACAGCCATGGCTTAATGCTATTCATGCACAATGAAATTGTGACAGAGGTATTAGACCAGGTTTCAGAAAGTGGAATAAAAAAATTGAATGTTGTCAGCATAGATATGGTAACCAGTGCAAAGTATGGAGAGAATTTGGCAAATCAGGGCCAAGAAAATATTAAAAGTAGAGCAGATAAGGCTGATCCTTTAGAAACTCCTGAACAAACAGGGAACCATATGGATCCTCTGCTGTCAGCAAATACATTTTGTTGTCTGTTTGTTAAATAAGATTTGAACCATTTCAAAACCTTCGCTGAGATGCCAATCTCTCTCAACCTATAGAAAAGAATTTTATGATTCACCATAACAAATGCGGACGACTGGTTGAAGGTTTCCTGGCAGAAATCAGAACAATCTCCTCCTCTGTTGAAAAGAGTAATGAGATTACTGCATGTTCAACATCCATGCCATGAGGGCTATCAATGGCAGGTTCGGATGGCAAAGCCTGTCTTCTTCCTGTATGATGAGAGTCAGAAATGTTCTCAGAAGAACCAGAGACTGAATTGACACTTGAACAAGATATGGATACCACACTTGCTGTGACTAGGCTAGTTTTATGAAGATTATCTTCACTTTGTCCCAAAGGACCTTTTGGACAATCCTAGTTATTAGAGGAATCAGTGGGAACATGCAGAGTAGATCGACACTCCAATCTAGCACATAAGCATTGTTGTTGTCTTCTGAGGCAAACAAGTTAATCACCAGCATTCTCAAGCAACTAAACAAGTCATCCATGATACTTTGATCCAAGAACCACTCATGCAGTTGTTACACTCTGCTAAGGCGATCCATCAAGGTATTCTGGATTCCAAGAAGGTAGGTCACCTGGAGATGGGCATTGTCATGCCTTGCCCATGACCAGATCCAGAGGGCCTCTTGGCAGAGATCATATGAACCCATACCTCTCTGCTTGTTTATATAAAACATGGCCACTTGGTTGTCCATCTGGATCAGAATTCTCTTTCCCACAAGATGATGAAAGAAAACCATTAAGACACAGCAGATTGCTTACAGCTCCAGGTGGTTGTTATGTAGATGACTCTCCACTGGGGATAATTCTTTGGTCCACATCACACTGGATGCATCCCTCAACCCTTGGCAGAGACATCGATAGAATAACTTGATGTGGTGAAAAGTGCAGCAAGAGACCCACCTTTAGAACTTCCAGATTCATCCGCCACTGAAGGGATGGTCTCATCATGGGGGTCACAGAAATTTGGTGAGATATAATCGATTTGAAGGCCCCACTCAAGGCCCCATCCATGCAGACAAGACAATCATATGCACCACAGCAGTCATGTATCCAAAAAGGACCAGGACAGACCTTGCTGATGCATAAAGAACAAAATTACTGAACAGTCATAGTTTAATAAGACAAAGCCAACATGGATTTTGTTGCGATCCCTCCCGCGGCCGGAGCCATGGGAGGTCTCTTACCTCCTCCACATGCCGGCCCGAGCCTCCGGCGCTGCTGCTCCTTGTTCCATGTGGTCAGGAGTCCGCCCACTGCTGCCCCTGCACGGCAGTCCTTACCGCCATGCTTCCCGCGGCAGGACGCTGCTGGCCGAGCCATCTTCGTGGCTTGGGAGCCGCCAATGCCGCCATCTCGTTCCGCGGCCCGGAGGCCACATCCCCAGACTTGCCTGTGGAGCTGCCTACAGCTCCTTCTCCAGCGGCCCGACGCCGCCACTCCTCATCGGGGCCTGTTTCCTTGGCCCAGCCCTGCTCTGTCTTCTCTCCTCACAGCGGCAGCATGGCAGCTGTCCAGGGTCCTGCCCCTTCCTTCCTAAGGGGCGGGCCCGCGGCTTCTTCAGAGATTTAAAGGGCCAGCCAGGTGTGGTCCTCCTGGACTCCTCCCAGGGAGTTGCCTTCTTTCAGCCCTATAAAAGGACTCTTCAGTCAGTCAGTCCTTGCTTCGGCAAGGGGCTACGTCCTCCCAAGGACTCCTCATCTCCAGCTCTTGCCTGGCTTCCTTGATCTTCACCCATGGTTCCAGTCCTGATGTTCCGTTCCAGTCTTGATGTCTGATGTCTCATCCCGGTCCTGATGCTCCAGGTCTTGATCAGCCCCTGCCTCCGGAGATTCCTTGTTTTTCATCTGAGTTCCAAGTTCCACGTTTTATCTGCTCCTGAATCCAGTCTTGACTCCGGAGGATCCGAGGGGTTGCTTCACTCCTATGCTATGAGACCTCCCAAGCCGGTCCCACTCCTCACGTGGTCCGCGACCAGCCTTCGGGCTGAATAGGGCACGTAAAGGACAGCGTGGTCTACAACCAGCCTCCAGGCTGTGTAGGGTGCCTGAGGGTCTTGCTCATCCCCTCTGTGTCTATGCCCAAGTCTTCAAGAACTTTCCTCGTCCACGTCTGCTCCAAGTCTTCACGCCTGTTCCAAGTCTTCATGGACTTTCCTTGCCTCCCAGACTTGGACCGTCCTCACCGCAAGGGCAGACACTCTCCTCGTCCCACGCTGGAGAGCTCCCAGTTGCGTTCCGTTCCCTCACCAGTGCAATAGAATTGCCGAAGCCGTGAGCGTCCTGAGCTCGAGGCCTACGCAAGCTCCAACAGATTTAGCCACGGGAAATCTCGCCTCACTAATCTACATTTTTTGAAGGCATAAATCAGCATGTTGTGAGCCAGTTGATACAGTGTATTTAGATTCACAGGAAGCATTTGACAAAGTCCCTCATGAGAGACTTCTGAGGAAATTAAAAAGTCATAGGATAGGAGGCAATATCCTATTGTGGATTGGGAACCAGTTAAAAGATAAAAGACAGAGAGTAGGACAGAGACTAGGGCTACCTTTTCTCAATGGAGTAAGGTGAATAGTGGAGTGCCCCAGGGATCTGTACTGGGACCACTGCTTTTTAACATATTTATAAATTACCTGGAAATGGGAACAATGAGTGAGATGATCAAATTTGCAGATGTCAAAATTATTCAAAGTTGTTAAATTACAAGAGGATTATGAGAAATTGCAAGAAAACCTTGCAAGGCTGGGAGACTGGGCATGCAAATGGCAGATGAAATTTAATATGGACAAGGGCAAAGTGATTCACATAGGAAAGAGCAACATAATTTATAGCTATACAATGCAAGGTTCTACATTAGTTTACCACTCAGGAAAAAGATCTAGGCATCACCGTGAACAATATGTTGAAATCCTCTGCTCAGTGTGCAATAAAAGCCAAGAAAGCAAACAGAATGCTAGGAATTATTAGGAAAGGAATGAAGAACAAACAGAGAATATCATAATGCTTCTGTATCATTCTATGGTGTGACCGCATCTCAAGTACTGTGTACAATTCTGGTCACCGCATCTCAAAAAAGATAGAACAGAATTAGAAAAGGTTCAGAGAAGAGTGACTAAAATGATAACGGGGATGGAATGATTCCCCTATGAGGAAAGGCTAAAGAGGTGAGGGTGCTTCAGTTTGGAGAAGAGACAGCTGAGGGGAGATATGATAGAAGTCGATAAAATAATGAGTGGAATGGAATAGGTAAATGCAAATTAATTATATGCTATTTCAAAAAATACAAAGATTAGGGAATGTGCCATGAAGTTACTTTTTTTTGCCAAATATTTTTTAACTCAGAGTTGTTCTAATGAAGATGATTTAAGTATTTAATAAATACAACAATAAATCTGTATGTGTTCTCTTTTATTACTTTCTTTCAGCTGCTAATAATGTACTGTTGGTGAATCTGATTTGAATATTTCACTTCTACAGATCTTTAATTTTGTATGGCTTTTTTCTCCCACATTTTCTTATTGTCTTTTTTTTTTTTTTTTTTTTTTTACAATACTACATAGCATACAGAGGGTAAAGATTTCCATTAAAGAAACTGATAGTCCTATCAACACTAAGGTTACCCTGGTCACCCATTTATCTGGCAGTGTCACAAACAAGTCATTTGTCTGAATTAGAATTCCGTACTCTCTGGCAAGCTTTCAGTAGGAAAACAAAGAAATATGAAACTTCAATTAAGCAAGCTGATCTGGGGAAACAAGGTTTCTATGAATACAAAGTTACTGTACAGTGGACATGAGTTATCTAATTTCACTTAAATAGGTAGCGCATTTTAAAAAGGATAAAACAGAGAGCTAATAATAGAATACTTGTGTTATTCTTTCTTCACTGCCTATAATTCACAAAAGGGAATGCTAGAACTGATGTTAAGAATGAAGCCGTAACCTAACTTTAATGGCAAAGATAGATGACAGAACATTCGGAGAAGACTTTCACCTTTGGAATTCATCTCCGACATTTTTTCAAAATTACTGCTGACAGAAATCAGCACACTTTTCTGAGTTACCATATATGCTGCTGCAGTATACAAAGGCAAATCTTGTGTGTTAGCATATGCAGACAAAAAATATAGGGGTCGATTAAAAAAAAAAAAAAAAGAAAACGGGCGGGTGTCCATGTGCGTCCAGTTCCCGGCGCACGCACATGGACGTGGCCATTTTATAACGCGTGCGTCAGCGCGCGAGTGTTATAAAATATGTTATCCGCGCGCGCTGGATCTTAAAAAAATATGCGCAGCGATGCTATCAGGCCTCCCCCAAGCCACCTAACCTTCCTCCCTCGTCCCCTCTCCTCCCCACCCCCTAAACCTAACATAACTATCCCCAAATTCTTTATTTTAGTACTTACTGCTCCTCTGGATGAGAAGTAATCTCCGCGTGCCAGCAACATCAAATGGCACTGTCCCGGCCTGCTCCCACCGCCCAGATCCCGCTCCTGCCCGCCCCTTTGGAGAGACCCGGCACTTCGTCGCATACCGGGGTTTACATGCATGGCCGGGCCTGTTGTAAAATGCACGCAGCGCGTACAAGGCCCCGCCACACGTGTAAACCCTAAATATTACGCGCGTAGGCCATTTAAAATTGACTTGAAAGAGCACAGAGCAAATAGCTGCCAGTGACTCACCTATTCAGTTTTGCTACTTCTTCCAAACACATCTATCAGTTAGAAAGGCCACATCTATTCCTATCACTCCCATTAAAACCAACATTTTCTGCCTGACACAGGAATACTGCATTGTACATGTTCATTAGAGTGAGAACATGACCCGTCACTTCTTCAAAGTGCAGCACATCTCTAGAGAAGGCCGGGCATGCAAGACCTGGCCTATCACTACACATATTTATGGGTACTCCAAGTTCTATTACTGGAGAAACAGTGCTCCAAAAAGCAGATATTCAATTTATCTTTTTACATGACATCAGTGTTTGAATTTAAATCTCTTCCTCATTCTGAGAAGAAGAAACTATTTGATTTGAAGGAAAATTACAACCTCAGATATGCTCCTTAGCTCAGTACAGCTATGCCCTGCAGTGCACAGTTGGAGTTACAGGTTTAGGGATCAATTTTCAAATGGGTTCATGCCTAATTTTGGGAACTGGGCACCTATATTAGCCCCTTTGAAAACTGACTAGGGCTGAGCTCCTATACTTAGAGGCTTATTTTCAGGAAAGCTGCGGGGATCACACTATTGCAGATTGGGTGGGGAACTGCTCTAACAGGTTGCATGTACGGTCTTAATTGAAACATCAGCTTGCCACCTTAGAGTACTGATGGTTATTTGGAAGGATCTATAGCGACCCGCTGACACTGAAGGTACCCAGCTCTCTCGTGTGACAATCTGGATAGGGCTGAGAGAAACAGAAAATCTTGAGTATGCACAGTGGCTGTAAAGGACTTTTATATAGATTTCTCCGTGCTATCACTTCTTTTTCCATCCCAGTTACTCATTAGACACCAATTACAGCTTAAAATCTCAAGCTGATTCTGCTCAACCTAATAGCCAGATCAAACAAGACACTCCAGAACCCCAAGTGCTGCCTGCCAATATTTATAGAAGCTGCATCTCTGCACTGAATGTCCAGGAGAAATCCCAAATTACATTTTATTAGAATTGTGTAAGTCAAGAGGAGAGGAAAAGGTATATACAAGATGGTAATAAGTCCAATACTAGTCTACAGCACAGTGTGCTAGTGTGAGAAAGAAAGAAAGGCAAATTGGAGTGACAGAGATGAGGATGCTAAGCTGGATAATTGGGGAAACATCAGAGCTCCAAAGATGACAAAATCATTTGGTAGTCAGCAAGGTTTTCTAGACACCAGCTAAAGAAGGAAATCAAAAACTGTCATGGGCTGTAGTTTGGGGATCTCTGCTGTAGAATATCAAAGAAATATTTTGCTTAGTGGACTTACCAACGGAGGCGTATGCTGGTGGTTAAAGCAGCGGGCTGAGAAGCAGGGAGGCTCGGGTTCAAATTCCCCTGCTGCTGCTGCTTGTGATCTTGGATAAGTCCCCATGCCCTCTACTGCCCCAGGTGCAAACTTAAAGCTACCGGTAGGTGCACAAAGCTGCAAATTATTTTCATGGGAGGGGTTCTACTGTCACAGGGAGGGGGCTGGCACCACAATAGTGGGCTCCTCCCCTCAAAAAAACACCATAGCTGTATTGCCGGGTTTTGTTTCGCGTCAAAACAACGCAGCATCGGCCCTTTAGGCACAATGACAGCCCCATCCTCCTGGGACCACCATCGCCTTAAAGGGCCATGCAAAATTACAAAAACACCCCACCCAAAATTGGGAAAAGGTGTGTATGGGGGGGGGGGGGTGTCCAAAGCTGACCCTCTCCTCATCCCGGGGCCATCACTTGAGGCGGCCACGACATGCCAATTAAAAAAAAAAAGATCAGGTCTTCGCACAACAACGACCTCCCCCAACCCTGTCAAATTTTTAAAAAAGTGTATCTCCCCCACCCTGCTTGCAATACTAATATGTCCCAGAAGGTTCCCCCATGTTAAAAAAAAAACAAACCTCGTTGGAGTATAGGATCCCCCAAAATCTCCCCCTCCCCCTGATCCCCTAAGTCATAGAAAACCTCATTGGTTTCTATTGGAAACCCAACCCCCCACACCCTAACCCCCCCCCCCCCCCAACCACGCAAAAACGATCCAGCGATGGGGCCCAAGGCGCCCCGTAGCCCTAGGCCTGGTCTGCACCATTTTTCAAAATGGCGCCAATCTGACCTTGCCCCAGTCACATGTGGACGTTTTCTGGAAGGACAATTTTCAAAGCCAGCTTAAAAAAAGAAAACTTTTATCTGCGTTAATCAGCCGTCTGAAAATCATCTTTCTTCGATACGTCTACAAATGTTCGCATTGTTCCGCCAGGCAAGGCATTCTCCGGGGCATCCTGAGGGCAGAGAAGGAAAGAACGCATACAGACTGCATTTTAACATGCGCGTGTTATTTTCCCCAGAAAAGACAGGTGGAAATGTCTGCAAGTTTAGGGGCAATGTCTGGGGTTTAACAGCGCCCACGGGCACCAGATACCTGTATTGTCTCACCTTTCGCTTGAGGCTTAAAAGGAAAGCTTGCTTGGCTGGTGCTAGAGAATTTTGCTTTCGCACTCCTCTATTCCACACCCAGTTTCTCTTCCAGATTGTCCTGGGGGGGATCTTGGAATTTCCAGACTGGAACATAGCTGGCGGCTTCCTTCTGATACCCTTTAGAAGACGCTTTTCGGTCTCTAATAGGAATAGCTCTCTTACTTGCAAGTTAATCCCTACATGGGGCAAACAGGTGTTAAATCTGATCTGTTAAAAGGTCGAACAGTTTTTGGAGCTTTCTGTGACAAAGCTGATACCATCAGAGAGTCTAGATCTAAGACATATGCTCTGCTTAATGAGAATCTTCAGACCAAACCTACTCACATCAAGGCATGGGAAAAAGGTTTTGGGTGAGGGGTTTAGATGAGCATGAATGGGATCACTGTTTTCTTAGAACGGGTCAAAGTTCTCTTCCTCAGCTCTAGTGGGAAATGGTTATAAAGTACTGTTCCGATGGTATTTGCTCCCGAGCGCCTGCATAAAACACTCCCTAATGTGGATGACTGGTTCCTTTTACCATAATAATATTACAGGCATATCGTTTCGTCTGGACCCCAAACCTCTCCTTTTAAATCTTCCTGTGCCTAATGCTTCCCAGCACGAAGCAATCTTTGATCCAGCAGATTATCCTTGCAGCTCGAAGTGAACTGGCTTTGGGGTGGAAGAAGGCAACTTTACCTTCTCTGACTGTGGTTCGACGCTGTTCCGAGAGAGTCTACTCTGGAGAACAACACTTTCAAGCATTTTGAGAAGATCTGGAATGCTCTGGTTGCTCGGACATCTCACCACTTCTCTAGTCAAGAAAAGACAGGGTTTTACTATTCTAGAAGGGGGTGAGGTTTGTGATTGGAAGGGAGATCCCTGAGGGGGGGGGGGATTTCTCTCTTGTTTAAATATCCATGAGACATTTTGATCACTGCTGTTGCTGTATCACACATTTGGTATATACTCTTGTATCTTCTTAATAAAAATTTCAAATGGGAGAAAAAAACTAAGTACCCCCAGACTCTGCCCCTGTGTATGCAGTGTGGAAACGGCCTTCCATATATGCTGAGGTTCATATTCAGAAAGCCGGTGAGCAGATCAATGAGTGGGGGGCTGCCAATACACGCTCAGTTGAATACAGCCAGATAGTCAGCTAGATAAACTTTTCTGGCTAACTTTGGAACTGTTCTCTGGCACAACCAGATAAAATAGGGACCTTTGTTTACAGTTTTTATTTTATTTTTCCCGGGAATATTGACTTTTCACTGCCTTTTCTCCTGCTTGTTATAACAATGCAGTGTTTCCAGCTTGATGGCTACGCTCACCCTAACGTTATGGCTTCTTTAAGATAATACAAGTGGAATCAATCATGAGAAAATAAAGTGATGGGTGTGTGTTCTGGGATTGAGTGGAAATGACATTGAGATACATGGAAGAAGTACCTATGTGGAAAAGCCTGCAGTAATTCTTGGGGAAAGATGGTGGGGAAAACAATATTGCTATTCAATAGTGAAAGGGTTTCTAATTCTGTTAAAACCATAAAGCCATGCGCCCTTCAGCAGGCCAGGTTTTGAAAGTATGTCAGCATGTCTGATGAAAAACAAGAAAGGCAAGCTAGTTATGAAGGAACTGGATTTATGTAGCTAACAAAATTCAAAATAAGTACATTATAGAGCGTCTTGTAAAGAGCATAAAATTCTCCAATTGTGCATGGCAATTTCAGCTGCTAAAACTGATCCCCTTCTTGACAGATTTGGAATTAAACAATGGAAGAGCTGTGGAAGATATCATCAATGACTTCTTTAATAGATGCATCAAAGAACTCACATAGTGTGGAATACCCTTGCTATTCGCAAGTCTGATCAAGTGCTGTCCGACTGACTCATTTTTCTTCAGCTTAGACATCTTCACTGAAATTAACCAATACAGTTCAGATTCCAAATGATCTATCCATGCTCTTTTGTACAGTGCTAGATTTAGGTTTTGGCGCTCGAGGCACTGTCGGTGCTGTCGCCCCCTGTCATCCCCCTCTTCCCTCCCCCCAAGGCTGGATAACGGGGGGGACAGAAGGTCTAAGGCACCTTCCCCCCTAGTTTCCTGTGGCAGCTCAGGGTAGATCCCGTGGCAAAAATTTAAAAATTCTAAGGCAAATTGGCAAACATTTTCATCTTTTATATTACTTTATGAAACTAAAGTAGCTTTACATTATATGTACTAGTGTAATTTATATTATTTTTATTGGAAGACAGCAAATCTTCAACTGGCTCCCCCGCCCCCACACCACCCCCCAGTGCGCCTAGTCACAAATCCATGCCTGCCTTTGCATTTATGTATGTTATTGTTTGTAAGGTTTTGGGTGGACCCCTGGACTCTATGGCTGCTGACCATGCCCATGGGGGAGAAGTCCCGTGAGGGACTATAGGTCAGGCTCAGCTTTGGGACACACGACACAGAGTTATATCTTTTATTAGACAGAGTTGAGAAGCCACCAGAGGTGGCAGTAGTGAGTAGAGATGAAGCCCGGCTGGGCTTAGGGTTCCTCATGATACTGGAACAGCGATTCCCTCTATGGCTGTGCTGTAGTGAAGAAAACCGAGATAGTGAGTACAGTGGAGCATACACAGAGTGCTGGTACAGAGCCTCGTTGGTAAAGTTACTCACACAGCGGTTTCTCCCGGAAGGTGACACAGAAGCTGGAATAGAGGCAGGCCCTCGAGGAGCGAGTACCTGGTTCCAGGGAACAGCTCTGAGGAAATAAAGTTGGTACTGATGATGTAGGCAGCGGTTTCTTCCCAGCAGAAGCTATAAGTTAAGGCAGTGAGTCAGGGAACATGGGCCCTCGAGGAGCAAGTACCGGTTCCTGATAGCGACCTGAAAGAAATGAGAGAGGCCCCCGAGGAGCGGCTACCCCGTTAGGATAAAGTCCAAAAGTTGGAGAGGCAGAGTAGCTAGGTACGGAGAGCGAATCCCATCCGTAAGGATTCCCCTTGCTAACTCGATTAGCTAGCAAAAAGTGTAGGCTTTAGTATCCGGGATGCGTGACGTCATCACAGGGGGACGCCCCTGAGGTTCACGCCAAAGAGAGAATAAGAAGCAGGGCCGCGCGACGCGCGCGCCCTTTGGTACCTGGACAACATGGTGGGATGCAGCGCCCAAGTCGGACCGGGGACGCCAGAGAGGACGGCAGGCAGACGCCGCAGCAGCCAGACGTCCATCAACCGCGGGAGGAGTCGCAAAAAAGGTAAGGAGGGCGGAGTGGAGACGTCGGGCAGCAACAGTCGTAACAATATACTTCCCACCATGGAGGCTGATTCACTAACAGTTGACGTGCATGCTAAACCGATTCAGAGTGCATGACAAATAGGGTCCCATTCACAGGGACAGTAACTTTTAAACAGGCGTGTGGGCGCACATGTACATGCAATCATCGGCCCGCAACCAGGAACATAGTCATTTTATAACATATGCGCATGTTATAAAGAAGCCGAATTGCAACTTCTACCAAGTGGAGGATTTAAATAGATATACGTGCCGACGCCATACCAGTTTTCCCAGTTCGCCTGGGTAAGGGATAGGACTTCCAAACCTCCTAGTTTAATAACCTCCCTTCTCCCCTGTTAGGCCGATCTATCTATCTTTATTTTATTACTTCTACATCCCCCATAGCAGAAGTAAAGTTACTCAGCAGGGAACCTGTGCGCATAAGTATTTACACGCTAATTTGATATTGAAATCCAGGAATGCCCATGCCCTGCCCAGACCCCTTTTTTGGAACTTTTCATTTGTGCACGCAGCGGGAGATATGCACGTATTCAGGTGGCTTTTAAAATCCGCTCAGCATGCGCCAGTCCAATATATTTGCATATCTGCTGATTTTTGAGCACATCAAGAATTTAAAATTCACCTTCAAGGCCTTAATGTGCATGATAAGATACCCACTAATGCTTTAACAAGCAGAAGATAAAAGGTTATACTTATGCAAATGCTAATCAGCATAATGAGAATGCAAATGAATGAATAATGAATTTGCACTAATTATCGCCCTGTTCACTAAACCACAAGCTAATTAGCAACCACATGCCACGGCACAAAATTTATTCCCACGCCAGAGGCCAGAGGTGGCCAGCTCCAGTCCTCAAGAGCCACAAACAGGGCTGGTTTTCAGGATATCCACAATGAATATGCATGAGAGAGATTTGCATGCACTGCCTGCACTGTATGCATCAAACAGCCCTGACACTATTACTCACCTTCTGTAGACTCTATGAATTCTGTGCCTAAACAATACGGTATCCATGCACAACTTATATTTCTGGAAACTACAAAAAATACAGCTTTCATAAAGAGGTGGAACATTTCTTACCCATAGTTCTTCCTGAAATAAAACTAAAGCACAGAACTACACTGATTTTCAGCAATAATCTTCCATTTCAAGGGGGAATAAAGGTTTAAAAAAAAAACTTTGCATAGGAAAATGTTGTCATTCATTCCTTACACCCTCATTTAGTCTCCAGTTGCAGGAATTATAGGTAACGGTGCTTTGTGCAAGAAAGCAGTATAATATAATTCTGTACACATTGTTTTGTCTAGTTGCAAAAAATACAACTTGTTGCTGGATGTCATTAATTTCACAGTAAAACAAATAAACTGCACTCTGGCTGCATCAGGCTTGATTAAGACCCACTGCCTTTATTTTTGTCAAAAACAGGATCTGAGCAGTGAATTATCTTGCCACCAATTCTATTTGTTGAATGTGTGGACTGAACAACACATCCAGTGCTGTATGGCATAACTTTCTTGTACAGTGCAACCTCCCTCCCTGTCCCACCCCCACCATGAAGTGGAACAAATGTACGAGAATTTCAAACACTACCTAGGCTTAGGAGAGTTAAGGGTATCAGCACTTTATGCTAAAAAGTGCTGCCACATCTCTTTTTAGCAAGGATCGTGTCTTGTTTCAGAAACCGTATCTTATGATATTCTGTTTTCCCAAGGAAAAGAAGGGGGCAGTCCCACTTTGCCTTGAAAATTCCTAGGGCCCCCTCCCACATTTTGCTGGCAAAAAACAGTGGCTAAACAGTACACGGTGAATTTTAAAAGCCAGGCCTGCACCGAAACTGGGAGATGTGTGCACGAGCTGGGCTCGTGCGCCCCCACCGAAGTTTAAAAGCCAGCCAGATGTGCGCGTATTTCCCACTGCATGCACAGCTCATTTGATTTCAAAAAGGGGGCATGGTGGTCGGGGCGTGGCCAAGAGATGTGCACGTAAATATTTACGCTCACTGGCGCGCGTCCGGGTCCACTGACACACAACTTTACTTCTGCTATGGAGGAGGTGTCATTTGAAAAGGTAAAAGAAATTAAGCACGTCTGCCGGGTTTAAAGGTTCTGGGATAACTGGGGGGGGAGGGGGTGCAAGCTATCAAACCAGGGGGATTTGGAGGACCCAGCTCTTAACTGAGCGCACTGATGGACAAACTGGTGAAACTGGCAATGGCGTGAACAAGCTCCCATTATAAAACAGCCTGACTTGTGCAGCATAATTGGGATTTGTGCGCCGATGCACGTGTGGCCAGGCTATTTTATAACGGGCGCACAAATTATAAAATGGCCCTTTATCTGGGCGTGCACCGACACACACATGCCAGAGTGCGCCCCCGTGCCGGTTTGAAAGTTACCTTCCCTGACAGCGTTATAAGTGCTATCTTCTCAAACTGAACAGAACGAGATGTATGAACAGTGTGGTGGTGTTCATTACCTATAACTTCCCATGAACTGTAACATTAGCACTGAATGTAATAAAATGCACACATTTGCTCAAGTTCAGGGGGATTCTGGGTAATGACACGCTGGGCAAGAAAGTTGCGTCACCCATGTCTAAAAATGCCATTTTCTCTGCTTTCTAGTTACGTCCCATGAAGCCTGGCACCATATTACTTTTTCAGAGTTGGAACATTTGAAATATGGGAGGAGAAGATAACAGGCCTCATCTGACCCTCTCTCTCTCAAATTCTTGCACAACCCAGATAAATAATGAAGCACCTGGCTCTATTTCCAATGTTTTCCATAGACTTTTCATATGACTGTTTCCTTATGCTATCAATAAAAACACAGTCACCAAAAATCCTATGATTTCTGTACTCTTCTCCATCTGGATCTGTCTCTTCCTCTCTATGATCTCCTTTTTTCTCTTATATTCTTCTTCACCTCTTCTTTCGTTTTCCTCTCCTTCACCACCTTCTACTCTGCCCTTGCTGTTTTACTGGGGTTTTCTCCAACCTTTCCTAACCTCTCTCGCCCTTGTCCCTCCACTCTCTGATTGCCATAGGAAGTACTGAACGTTGTGTGGCTGCAATAGACTATTGGCCCATACCAGCCTCCCTCTGAAGTAAATAAATGCGAGTCCAAGGGCTGCAGAAGGCAAAGAAAAGGCAAGTATTCAGTGTCTGTGGGTGGAGTGGAGTGGAGGGAAGGGACTTAGTCTGCGATGGCTCCTGCACACTTGATCATCTTTTTTCACACCGTGACATTCATGTTTTAGTTTGCTTCACAGTGGATTCATTTCAGGTACGTATTGCCTGAATGTGCTTTTATGGCAGGTAATAATTGGAATTTTTCCACTATTTACCCTTCAGAGGCCGCAAAGAATTTGGGTGAATTGAGCTCTCAGTAAAGAAGGAGTAAGTGATCCCAGAGTTAAACACAAGAACACTCTGCATACCCCACCCAAAGTTAATAGAATACAAAAGGATTTCTGGCCTCCAACTAGACCAAGGCCTACACAATCATATTTTCTTCTGGTTAAACTACTCTTTTACCACAAAAAAGCACCTAACAATTGTAACCTTCCACCATCCCCTGTCTCCATGGTTTTCTTGCAGCTTTGTGCTGTAACTATATCTAAATTAAAAATACAATTGCAATTACATATAATGGGCCTTGGTATCCCAACCCCAAATCATTTGCAAGGAGAAAAATTGAAGTTAATCAACTTGGAGAGAATTTTTCATCTTTGGCGAGTGCTGTGGTCGCTTCTCTGCCGATTCCTTGCAAATCATATGGCTTTGAACCGACTTCCCGGTAAGTGGAAGCAATTGCACAAAGCAGGATCTGATCCTTTGATCCCTTTTCTCTTAAATATGCTTTAAGCATTTCCCATATCATCATCTGGAGCCTTTCTCAAAATATTAGAGATGAGCCAAAACCCTGCAATTTCCGATTGCATTGTAAAGTGCAACTATGAGCTGGGTATTTACAGGACAGAGGAGTATTTGGGAGTGCTGGGAAATTATTAAGCTAAGTCCGAGGTTTCTGCTACGTCTCTTAAAACTATTTGGAAGATCTCAACAATCCCACACACATAATACACCAAAATAAACAGAACAAACGGGATTTTACTATTCTAGTAGCAAATTCTTTCAATTTATTTTCTTTGATGTTTTGGGGTTTGTTTGGGTTTTTTTTGCATGCTGCAGCAGGCATTCAACAATTCCAGGTAGAAAGCGTGCCAAATGATTATGTGACTGCAGAAGGAAGGTAAAAAGCTGCACCACAGAAACGCCTAAATGTTAAGTGGGTTATGTTGCCCCACTTTAGTACCGAACGCCACAGCCGGAACTTTCAGAATCCAGCAGGATCCTGATGGCAAGTTCTGATGCCAAGGTTTAAAATTGGAAAGCCTGCACTGAACGTCCAGAATCATAATACAAAGGCAAAAAACAGCAAATAGTAACCGCAGCATCCGGTGCACAAACACATGTGCAGAAAAGAAGCTGGCCAAGTACAAGCAGAATTCTTCAGCAAGGGTCATAGCCAAGGTAACATTATTCACTACTTTTTTAGAGAATACAAAAGAAGAAAATGTAGACTATGCAGAAAAGCAACATAAACAAGCTATACAAAATTTAAAGAAAAGGTTACAAAAGACTGCAGATTCCTGTTCTCAGCTGGCTTAAAATCTAGATGCAGACAAGATACATTCCCATAGAGCGCAATAAACGGGGCAGACTCGCTCTCTTCCTCCCCTGCCCCAGGAAACTACTGCCTCCTTAATTTCTATTCTCTGTGGCGGCTCTGGCTCAGATTTTCTCTGTCCTTATCTTTACTCCTTCCTTTGCTTTCCGTCTCTCTGGTGTCCTTCCTTTTCCTTTTCTAGTTCAGTTCTCTCTCTTCCTTCCTTCGTTCTTTATTTTAATGCTTTCTCTTCTTTCTTATCTCTCCCCCTTTCCTGCTTATTGTTTCTTCTTTCTCCTCTTCATCCTTCCTGCTATGTTTTCACTCTTCTTACTCCTCTTTCTCCTGCACTCTCTCCTCAGTTCTTCATTGCCTTCCTTTTACATTATCACCTTGGATTTCTCCCCTAATCCAGGATCCTCTACGTCTCCATCTCCTGCCATTCTCCACCTTTCCCTCCTCCCCCTTACTCTCATCTTCCCCTAACTCAGCTCTTTCTCCTCCTTGTTATTGCGTTCTCCCTCCCCCAACGTCCCCTAATCCAGGGTCCTCCGCGTCTCCATCTCCTCATTCTCCACCTTTCCCTCCTCCCCCTTACTCTCATCTTCCCCTAACTCAGCTCTTTCTCCTCCTTGTTATTGCGTTCTCCCTCCCCCAATGTCCCTTAATCCAGGGTCCTCCACGTCTCCATCTCCTCATTCTCCACCTTTCCCTCCTCCCCTTACTCTCATCTTCCCCTAACTCAGCTCTTTCTCCTCCTTGTTATTGTGTTCTCCCTCCCCCAACATCCCCTAATCCAGGGTCCTCCACGTCTCCATCTCCTCATTCTCCACCTTTCCCTCCTCCCCCTTACTCTCATCTTCCCCTAACTCAACTCTTTCTCCTCCTTGTTTTGCCTTCTCCCTCCCCATCCTGCTCTCCCTCTCTCTTCCTCCCCCACACTCTTCCTCTCCCCTTTCCCTCTCTCCCCCAATTATTGTTCTCTCCTCTGGCTGTCCCCTCTCACTCCCCCCACATTCCTGTTCCTCCTCTTGCTTGCTCTTCTCTCTTCCCAACCTTGCTCCTCCCACACTCGCATTTCTCTCACTGCCACTCCCAGCATTCACTCTGCTCTCTCTTCTCACCGCCTCCTCACAATCATTCTTGCTTTCTCCTCTCACTGATTCCCCCCCCCCACCACCACCACCACACACACTTTCATGGTTCTTCTCTCTCCCCCCCCCCTCCTTCCTTTGATTCTCATTTACTCACACATGCATACTTTCTCTTCCCCTCCTCTCTTTCTCTACTTTACCTGGAAACACGCAGGACCGGAGAGGAAGACAGTGCTTCCCTGCCTCTCACTACTGATTGGTTCTGGCTGTCAGAATGAACCAATCAGAGGTCGGAGGCGGGGAATTAGCAGCAGAGTTTTCTCCTGCCTCCAACTCTGTCATCTACTCAGTACAGACAGAGGAAAGAGGCAACTAAGCTGAGAAGCTTAGGATTTTTAGGACCCAGTTATCCTGAATGCTCTCCTGGAGACCCAGAGAAGCGTTCTTAAGCTCGAGTCTCTGGGTCAAATCTCAAGTGTTCGCAGGTATGTATATTATGGCAGGAATATAATGCAGAGAAAAATACATAATACTTACAAGCAGTAAAAGCTATGAAGATAAGGCAAGGATAATTCCAAAAAGACTGAGCTCAAGGAAGCTGAATGATAGGGTTCATTTCCACAGATGGAGCTGAAAAATGGCTTTTTTTCATACAGATTTTACAGGCAACACAGAATAGTGAATTTCCTTATGTAAAAAAGGCTCAAATAATTTAGGCTTACAGTAGCCATCCTCCCCCCTACTGTAAAACAAATTGGTCATGTCTAATGGTTAGCTTGTGTATGCTATTTAACCAATAAAGGGTCTAATTCATCAAAGTCTTTTCTCCTAAACACACCTCATAATTTCCTTTTCTTTAGGACAGTCAGATGAATCCAGAACAAGTGGATTATGCACCTCCACCAGCAGATGGAAATGGGGCAAACTGACGTCACAGTATATACACCCCCTGCAGTGACATCAGCCTGCCAGAATTCTCTTCAAAAGCAACTGTGGACAGACTAGCAAAACTCGATTAAACAGATAACCATTTCAATATTCAGCCAACATGCAACACTGAGCTCAGACCAGAATGTACTGACACTAGTCTAGGGACTGGGCAAATATTTACCAATAAAAGCTACAATACGTAGCCGTGGAGGAGGACCATAATACAACCATTCAGCAGCCAAGGGAGGGAAGCTGGATTCATCTGACTGTCCTAAAGAAAAGGAAATTATCAGTGCCTCAGGGATCTGTATTGGGACCTGTATTGGGACCTGTATTGGGACCTGTATTGGGACCCTTACTGTATTGGGACCCTTACTGTATTGGGACCCTTACTGTTCAATATATTTATAAATGATCTGGAAAGAAATACGACGAGTGAGATAATCAAATTTGCAGATGACACAAAATTGTGCAGAGTAGTTAAATCACAAGCAGATTGTGATAAATTGCAGGAAGACCTTGTGAGACTGGAAAATTGGGCATCCAAATGGCAGATGAAATTTAATGTGGATAAGTGCAAGGTGATGCATATAGGGAAAAATAACCCATGCTATAATTACACGATGTTGGGTTCCATATTAGGTGCTACAACCCAAGAAAGAGATCTAGGTGTCATAGTGGATAACACATTGAAATCGTCGGTTCAGTGTGCTGCGGCAGTCAAAAAAGCAAACAGAATGTTGGGAATTATTAGAAAAGGAATGATGAATAAAACGGAAAATGTCATAATGCCTCTGTATCGCTCCATGGTGAGACCGCACCTTGAATACTGTGTACAATTCTGGTCGCCGCATCTCAAAAAAGATATAATTGCGATGGAGAAGGTACAGAGAAGGGCTACCAAAATGATAAGGGGAATGGAACAACTCCCCTATGAGGAAAGACTAAAGAGATTAGGACTTTTCAGCTTGGAGAAGAGACGACTGAGGGGGAATATGATAGAGGTGTTTAAAATCATGAGAGGTCTAGAACGGGTAGATGTGAATCGGTTATTTACTCTTTCGGATAGTAGAAGGACTAGGGGACACTCCATGAAGTTAGCATGGGGCACATTTAAAACTAATCGGAGAAAGTTCTTTTTTACTCAACGCACAATTAAACTCTGGAATTTGTTGCCAGAGAATGTGGTTCGTGCAGGTAGTATAGCTGTGTTTAAAAAAGGATTGGATAAGTTCTTGGAGGAGAAGTCCATTACCTGCTATTAGGTTCACTTAGAGAATAGCCACTGCCATTAGCAATGGTTACATGGAATAGACTTAGTTTTTGGGTACTTGCCAGGTTCTTATGGCCTGGATTGGCCACTGTTGGAAACAGGATGCTGGGCTTGATGGACCTTTGGTCTGACCCAGTATGGCATTTTCTTATGTTCTTATGTTAAGCAGTAATTTCTCATTTCTTAAGGTCCGGTCAGATGAATCCAGAACAAGTGGGATGTACCCAAGCTACTCCCAAATAGGGCAGGAGGCTGCCTGCAGTCAAGTCAAAACCGCACGTGCAAAGGTTGCGTCCTCCTGGGCTTGCACATCCAGACGATAATACTTAGAAAAAGTATGTAATAAGGATCACATCGCAGCTCGGCAAATGTTGACGGGAGACAACAACTTTACTTCCACCCAAGACACAGCTTGAGCTCTAGTGGAATGAGCCTTATCCTAAGTAGATAACGGCTTCCCAGCATCAACTTATGCAGCTGTGACCACCTCTTTAATCCAGTGAGCTATGTTAGCCCGCTAGGCCAGCACTCCCTGCCTAGTACCACCATGAAGGACAAACAGGCAAACCATCTTCTATAAAGGCTTAGTAACCTCCAGATACCAGACAATATGTCTCTTGACATCCAAGGATCACAACAGACGATACTCCTCAACATCTTTCTCTTTTTCTAGAGAGGGCGGGAAGATGGACTGATTCAAGTGAAATCCAGTGACCACCTTTATTAGAAAAGAAGGAACAATGCACAGCTGTACTGCCTCTGGAGTCATCCGGAGAAATGGCTCCTGTCAAGACAAAGCCTGCAGCTCGGATCCCTACACACATAACAAATTGCCACAAGAAACACCATTTTCAAAGTCAGTAACCGTAAGTTCAGGTTATACACATCGGTGTAAACATAGGGCCCGCTAAGAAATCCAAATTAAGACTCCATAAGGGCACCGGAAACCACAAAGGAGGACGAAGATGTTTCATTCCTTTCAGGAAATGGGCCACATCAGGATGAGCCTCACCTCTGAAAAAGGTGAGAGCCGCTACTTATACCTTTAAGAAATTGAGGGCCAAGCCTTTATTCAAGCCATCCTAAGCAAAATTTCCAAAATGAGTGGGATCTTGACCGAACAAGGAAGAGTACCTCGATCCTCACACCAGGCCTCAAACACTCACCAAACTCGCACAAAGGCCAAGGAAGTGGAGAATTTTCTAGCTTTTACCAAGGTGGACATCACTGCTGCAGAGTATCCACGATTCAGCAAGTGAGCCCTTTCAAGGGTCATACCATAAGACAAAATTGAGTCAGATCTTCATGAAGAATAGGACTCTGCCGCAACAGATTCCTATTCGCTGGAAGCCGAAGGGGTGATTCCGCCAGAAACCTCCGCAGATCCGCATACCATGGTCTCCTGAGCCAATCTGGAGCAACCAAGAGCACCATCTCTCTATGGCACAGATTCCTACGGACTAATCTGCCCAATATAGCCCATGGAGGAAAGTCATACAGCAACTTGTCTTCCGGCCACTCCAGCACCAAGGCATCTAACCCCAACAATTTCATATCTCTCCTGCGACTGAAGAATCGTGGAACTTTCACATTGCGAGAAGTAGCCAGCAGGTCTAGAAACAGGATACCCCAGTGAGCCAGAATCAGCTGAAACGCCTCGTTTGATACAGCCCATTCTCCTGGGTCCAGACTTTCCCTGCTGAGAAACTCTGCTCTTGCAATGTCTTTTCCTGCTATATGCAAGGCTGAGATCATCTGGAGATGTAGTTTGGCCTATTCCATAAGTTGATCTATCTCCTGCGACACTTGCTGGCCCCTGGTTCCTTCCTGTTGATTTATGTTTGCCACAGTCATTGCGTTGTCCGACATTATCTGGACTGCTCGATCCTGCAGCCTGTCGCCAAACTGCAAACATGCCATCCAGACTGCCCAGACTTCCAAACGATTGATGTTCCAAAGAGACTCTTCTGCATCCCAGCACCCTTGCGCTGTCAGCTCCTTCCTTGGGGGCTTGTATCCGTCATCAGTACTAGCCAGTCCGATGGTGCCAGGGAAATTCCCTTCCTCAGATGATCCAGTTGTAGCCACCACTGCAGTTGGGAGGAGACCTCCAATGGCAGATAAAAACATAAGAACATGCTATACTGGGTCAGACCAAGGGTCCATCAAGCCCAGCATCCTATTTCCAACAGTGGCCAATCCAGGCCATAAGAACCTGGCAAGTACCCAAAAACTAAGTCTATTCCATTTTACCATTGCTAATGGCAGTGGCTATCCTCTAAGTGAACTTAATAGCAGGTAATGGACTTCTGCTCCAAGAACTTATCCAATCCTTTTTTAAACACAGCTATACTAACTGCACTAACCACATCCTCTGGCAACAAATTCCAGAGTTTAATTGTGCGTTGAGTAAAAAAAGAACTTTCTCCGATTAGTTTTAAATGTGCCACATGCTAACTTCATGGAGTGCCCCCTAGTCTTTCTATTATCCGAAAGAGTAAATAACCGATTCACATCTACCCGTTCTAGACCTCTCGTGATTTTAAACACCTCTATCATATCCCCCCTCAGCCGTCTCTTCTCCAAGCTGAAAAGTCCTAACCTCTTTAGTCTTTCTCATAGGGGAGCTGTTCCATTCCCCTTATCATTTTGGTAGCCCTTCTCTGTACCTTCTCCATCGCAATTATATCTTTTTTGAGATGCGGCGACCAGAACTGTACACAGTATTCAAGGTGCGGTCTCACTATGGAGCAATACAGAGGCATTATGACATTTTCTGTTTTATTCACCATTCCCTATCTAATAATTCCCAACATTCTGTTTGCTTTTTTGACTGCCGCCGCACACTGAACCGACGATTTCAATGTTTATCCACTATGACGCCTAGATCTCTTTCTTGGGTTGTAGCACCTAATATGGAACCTAACATTGTATAACTATAGCATGGGTTATTTTTCCCTATATGCATCACCTTGCAATTATCCACATTAAATTTCATCAACCATTTTGATGCCCAATTTTCCAGTCTCAAGATGGAGCCAAATCGAATAGTCCAGAGACTGCGGGTTCCACCGAGACAACAGAGAGCACTGGAGAAAATGATTATGCGCTGTCACCCATGGTACCACTTCCAGGGTTGCCGCCATTAAACCAAGTACCTGCAGGTAGGACTATATGATCGGGCGTAGAGTGTTCATCAATAGACAGAGCTGTGCCATCAACCTCTGAATACAAGCTTCCGGCATGAAACCCTTGCCCTGCTTCATGTCGAACTGAACCCCAAGGTATTCCAACAACTGAGCAGGCTGAAAACTGTTCTTGACCTGGTTCACAACCCAGCCGAGCTCATGCAACAGTGAGATCACCTTGCAGTTCACCAGGCGGCTCTCCTCCAGTGACTTGGCTCGAATCAGGATCCCATCCTCTCTCAATTCTGCCACAACTACCACCATTACCTTGGAAAAGGTCCTAGGAGAGGTGGCCAGACCAAAAGGCAGTGCCCGAAACTGATAATGGCATCCCAGAACTGCAAACCGCAGAAAACGTAGATGCTCTAGTCAAATGGGAATGTGAAGATACGCTTTAGACAGGTCCAAAGAGGTCAGAAATTCCCCCGATTATACGGCCATTATCACCAAGCGCAAGGTCTCCATGAGAAAATGCATCATCCGCAGATGATGGTTGACACCCTTGAGATCCAGGATGGGTCAAAAGGATCTTTCTTTCTTGGGCACAATGAAATAAATTGAATATTGCCCCATATTTTCTTGAGACATTGACACTGGAATCACAGCCCTCAGACTGAGGAGCCTTGCCAATGCATTTTCCACTGCCTGCTTCTTCTGTGGTGAGTGGCAGGAAGATACCATGAATATGTGCCAAGGAACACTACAAAACTCCAGCGCATATCCTTCTCGTGTGATGTGATCTCGACCCACCTCTGATAGAAGAGAGAGAGGTGTCCCCCATCTCCTGTTCCTGGGGGTGGGTCAGCAAACCTTCATTGGGAGGCTCAGGAGGATCCACTACCCGAGCCCATGCTCCATCTGGGCTGTCTGAGATGAAAGACCTGAGATCTACGAAAAGCTTGAGTCTTCTGAAAGATCACTCCTCTTTAGGGTTGAAAACACTTGGATCCCCTAGTACAATCTCTCATGCTAAATAAAGGAGCATGGCGTCTGCCTTTTATCCTCCCCACTTACTGGCCAGTTTCTCCAACTTGCTCCCAAACAAGAGACAGCCTTTAAAGGGCAATTTCATGAGGTTAGCCTTGAAGATTACATTGGCCAACCAATTTCTCAGTCATAACTGATGCCTGGCCGCAATTACCAAAGTCACCCCTCTAGCTGAGGGGCGGACCAAATCGCTGCCTGCATCTGCCAAGAAGGTGGCCGCTGGTTCCATAACTGCCCTGGAATTCACTCCAGAATCATCAACCTCTTGAGAGAGAAGTAAACAAGAATTTGCCACCAGGGAACAACAAGAAGCTAGTTGCAAAGTCATTGCCATTGCTTCAAATGCCTGCTTAAAGATAGTTTCAATCCTCCTATTGTGTACATCCAAGGCTGCTTCTCCCTCCATGGGGATAGTCATCCGCTTGGAGACTGCACACTGCACACATAGGTGCATCCACCTTCAGAAAACGTAAATGTTCTCTCGCTACCAGGTCCAGAGGGTACAGGTCTTCCAAAACTCAACCTCCTTTGAAATTAGCTTGAATGGCCTCCATCACAGGGAAAAAACAAGAAGCTTTACTCAGAGAAACCAAAATGGGATTCTTCTTTGGCTCAGACATGGAATCTGCCCCAGGAACTCCCAGTATTTTCAAGGACTGGGAAATCAGGGCCGGCAGTTCATCTCTATGGAAGAACAGTAGCATAGACCTATATGGTTCTAATCCTGGAGGAATTTCACCTTCCTCAAAACAGTCAGGATCGGCGTCATCATCCATGCCATCTGGACCTCTATTGGGTAGTCCCGCTGCCACTCTAGGAGTACTCCAGTGCTTACCAGTAGGTCCAGGCAAGGTTTGCACCTGCAACTCTGCCCTGGGAGCATTGGGCGGGGCTGAGGATTGCACCTGAAGAAAGGATTGCAATCCCTGGAAAGATTCTATCCATGAAAATGTAGAAGTATCAAGACCAGAAGGTACCTGAGGCATGCTCCCTGAGCTGCCTTCCCCTGCTGAAGAATCAGTTAGGGGAGTTCCAAAATCAGGCACCCCACCTGAAAAGACTTTATACAGACCTACATCTGGCTGGGAAGAACCAGGCTTAGTGAAATCAGAGGAAGATAATTCTCCCTGAGCTTAACTTCGACACACAGACTACCAGGCCTGCCTAAGCATCCAAAAACTAGATGCACCGACCAAACTGACAATCCTGAAGAGAGCCGCCTAAAGAAAGCACGCGAAATGTCGTTGAGGCCCACCATGTGGCACAGCAAAAAAGCCTCAGAGCAGGGCCTAGCTTACAGAGACTGCGCAATCTGCCAGACTGCCCACATCCCTCAACCTCCCACAGAGTGGGACAAACGTTGGAATGGCGTACAGAGTGCAGAGCACAGGGACTGGGGGAAGAAGGAAGCCCTACAGCAAAAAACCTTCCTTCTATGTCTCTGTATTTCTTTTTTTTTTTTTTTAATTTACCTGAGCTCAGCCTTACCTGGCTGAGTACAGAGACAGTCTCAGGCTGCGGGGGTAGAGAGTATTTGCCATCACCACTGTGCTTGGCTTCCTGCACCCACTGCCTTTCAGCTGCTTAACAGCTAAATCCATGCCGGCTGAAAAACCAGCTACCAGATCAAAGCACTCATCTGAGGGACCGCGGAAATCTCCTCAGGAATTCTCAACTGGGGGAGGGACCTCTTGGTATCACCGCAGGAGAGCAGGGGGAATTTATTTTCCTTATTTCTCCTTTTTTAAATCGAAGCAATCCTCAGTAGGGAGATGCACGTCTACCAACTGCTGGAGACAAAGAATACTGACAGGTTGATGTCACTGCAGGGGTATATATATACTGTGACGTCAGTTTGCTCCGTCTCCATCTGATGGTAGAGGTGCATAATCACTTGTTCTGGATTGATCTGACTGGACACTTAGAAATTAAAGTTTGTCTATGATTCCTGCCCAAAGAAACTGCCTGGGTGCAGAAGCAGCTCAGTTAAGAATGTGCACAGAGCATTGAGAAGATTAAAAGATTGTGGTTCAGGGAGAGCACAGAAGCCAAACAGCTGAAAAATATTTGTTTAATACAGAGAGCTGTGTCCTGGGGCCTGAAGCAAAAAGTAGCTAGAAAAGCTTTATTGCAAGCAAGGAGAATAGCTCTGCCTGGCTAGACAGCATCTGTAAAGTGAATCAGTGACTGACAAGCCTTATATTTGAACAGGAAGTGGCCCTCGAGAAGCAAGCATGACCGAGTAAGAAATGCAAGATGTGATTCAAAGCCTCCTGGAAGGACAAAGACAATTGCAAGAAAGTGCCATAAGGAACCAGATTTCCTGCGAATGTGTGGGGAGAGAGTTGGAAGCAAGGTTTGTGTTCCTAACTGACAGCCGGACAGAAGTAAGGCCAAGGACGGGCTCAGTGCATCTGGAAACAGAGGAAGTACAGCAGCCATATCAATCACATGACTGATACTTTGCCCTCCAGAGGGACAAATGTTTAGAGGAAGATAATGATAGCAAATGTCTGGGGCCAGACAGGAGCCCAAGGACAGTGCTACACGGAAATCTGGAGAAGAACCAGAGTTGCAGGGACAGGCACATCTGAATACAAGAAAAGAGAATGAAAGCCAGGTGAATGAAACTGCAGTAACTGTGGCATATATGCAAGGAAGCTCATGGTGGAACTTTACAGACTGGCCTGACTGAGGCAGAACAGACTGGCCAGATAGAGGTGATGAGTGGCCAGACAGAGGTGCTGCGGAGTGGCCAGACAAAGGCACTGTAGAATAGCCAGAGGGAGGCACTGCAGATGGAGATAGCACAGAGTCAGAAGTCACTGTGGTAAATGTTTGAAAAGAGATAAAGCCTGTATCTGTGTACGGGTCATAGAGCATAGAGCAAGGAGAAGAGAAACCATAACTGGAGCACCCAAGCGACAAGAGATTCCTTGCAGAAGGGGGTCCAGAAACAAGGTGCGTCATGGAGGAGGCTTGCAGCTCAGAGCTGCAGATTGACTATGGGTTGACAGTGAGCAAAGGGCGCAGTGGGTGCTTGTGGTAACTGGGGATTGGTTAAAGGAAACTCTAGTAAGAGGGGGAGAGCATGACCCTGTAACTCCTTCCCTGAGTTTAACTGGCAAAAGGCCAGAAGTACATGGGGGAGAAAAGTGAATTCTCTGGAAGGGATCCAGGGTGAGCAGTGGCACTCACCCCCAACAGGTTCGAACTGAGGGGGAGGGTATTTGAAGGAGTAACCCTAGAAACCCTCCTTAACCTGGTCCACCTTAAAAGCCAGAGAGAGAAATAGCTCTACGGGCAGGATCCTGCTGAGCAGAAAGAAGAATGTGGGCCCAGCTGAAAACAGTCAGACCCTGCGGCTCCAGAAGAAGGCAGCTCCTGTCACATCTCAGTCCTGAAGTGAATGCTGTGTAAGTTATATTGCTGGAGGTAAGCAGGTTACATATTGTGAAGCTGTTCTGTTATAAATAAAGTTGGAATCATTAAGAAAGAAGGCTGGAGTCAACATGCTTTATGTCTCCAGTCTAAAAGTTTACTTGGCTATCCCAACGCTCCATCTATGCCCTGAGACACCCATTTGTCCACATACCTTTTCTTCACCTTCAGCAATCATAATAAATACATTTATTCCTGCTCACAGATGCACGCATTCATTTTTATAAGCATGATTTTTATATTTGACAAATGTTTCTGTGACTGGAACAAAATAGGAAACCTAGCAATAATGAATGCTTATTTAACTCTATCAGAAAAAAAAATATCTTGTAAATCTTTTCCTAATTTTAATGACTGATTAAAGTTTCCAATTCTGAAGTCACTTTTAAAGGGCCACAGACACTTTTCCTGTGAAGGCTCATAGGGGGTCATTTATCAAATCGCGATGTGGCCTTATCACCCTAATGCACGGAATAACTACCGATTTGCGACGTTAGCATTTAAATGAGGGAAAGGGAAGGGTTAGGGTGGGGTTTAGAAAAATTCTCTTTCCAGTACTGCTGCAGGCGATAATGTTTTAGACATTATCACCAGCAGTAGTGCTGGAAATAACACCACCTTTTTCAGTGGCGCTATGGGGCGACAGTGTGCGGCACCGACGCGTTGGGGCTGGCTGCACACTATCACTCCCCGACCCCTTTTCTGGCCGCGGCTAATCATTCCACTATATTAATAGCGGAATGATGAATCTAGGCCTCACTGTTTTTAAATACCATTTTGGCCTACACTAACATCTGCATAATGCTATACAGTAATCACAATCTGATTTGATATTCTAGGCTTTTTTTTTTTTTCCATTCACACCTTTTTTGTTTCTAAATATTTTATTGAAAAAATACAAAATTTCCATCCAACACATGTATAATTAACAAGGCAAAAACAAATGTTACAGCATGAAATACCTTGTAGTTAACTTCATAAAAGATGATCATTTCATACAAAAAAGACAAAAAAAACACCATATGTAAGACCAGCTGCTCATTAAACCACACAGATGAAAAACAGACAAGAATCCATTTCAATAACAAGTTACCCTATCAAAAGAAATCCCCAAACACTAGATCCCCACATTTACCTTGATTTTCTCTCTCTCATATACTCCTTTAAAATTACAATTCACACAATCATACTTCCATGCCACACACTGCTATAAAGAAATGTAAATATTCTTAGTCCATTTTACATAGATGAGACAGATTCTATGGCAATGAATTCTGGCTGCTGCTTCTTCTCAGAAGAATATAACAACATAAGAAATGCCATACTAGTTCAGACCAAAAGTCCTTAAAGCCCAGCATCCTGTCTCTAACAGTAGTTAATCCAAGTCACAAGGACCAAGTACAATCCCAAAGACTAGATCCAATCCTTCTTGCTCATTACCAGGATAAGCAGTGGGCTAATAAACTTGCCTATACCTTTTTTAAACCCAGCTACACTAACTGTTTTTACCAATCTTCTGGCAACAAATTCCACAATTTAATTGTACGCTAATTGACCTTTATCATATCTCCTCTCAACCATCTCTTCTCCAGACTGAATAACCCTAACCTGTTTAGTCTTTCCTCATAGGGAAGTCATTCCATCCCCTTTATATATTTGGCCACCCTTCTCCTCCTTCTCATGTTCATCCACCAAAGTCATACTTCTCTCCACTGGCAAGCACATCTCAGTGCTCATATGTTGGCCTTAGCAAGATAGTACCACACTGTACAGGAGACATTCTTTAGCAACGGAAAGAACAAAATGTATTATATGGCCTACCTTTCACTACAATCCCAGGTCTCTAATCTGGTAGACCATCCCCAATTTGCTATGTCAGCTTTTGAGCTGCTCACCGGTATGAAGGCAATTTAGGGCACCCCAGGTGGTTTATTCCTCCTCCATCCCTGCAGGAAGCTGCTTATGAGCTATGATACCCATGCTAGTCCCAGTGGAAAGAGTTCAAAGTCAGGGCCACAACAGGAGCATCCACATAAAGATCATAGGAGTCTCTTTGGACCGTTAATCCTGCTAATACCTTCAACTGATTGTTGACAAGGGTAAATATGGGAGTGAGGCAGATATGACACCATTTATAAAAATTCACTCCACCTCAAACTTTTAAATCATATTCAACCAATGCCTAACTTGGATTATCTATGACGTCCCACATCCGGGCATTCTCACTATGCTTTTCTATGGGCTACATCCGGGCATTCTTGATAAACTTTATTGTCAACTACATTATTGTCTAAGCATTGAACCAATGCCTATCTTAGGTTGTCTGTGACATCCTACATCCGGGCATTCTCAATAAACTTTATTGCCCACTACAGTATAATCTAACCAATCTGTGTATTCATTCGGATTACCAACACTTCTACATACACTATTTTATTTCATCAACTATACTCTAATAGATGAATTGTTATTATGAGATATTTACACAAAAATCACATATATTTTTATGTTAGCCCTCCACACACACAGCACCAATTAGCAAACTAAGACCAAATTAATTCCCTCTTTTACTCCACATGTATAGGACTGCATCTCGTGCCATCAATATGCTCATTCCAAAGGGAGCCCAAAATTGCAATATACAAAGCTGATCACTATGTGGCATAAAATGCATCCCATTCTACCGCCTCATTTAATCCAAAAGGGGCTACTGTCTTCCAATTATATATATTTTTTTTGCTCAATCCTTTGTATATTGCAATTTTGGGCTCCCTTTGGAATGAGTATAGTGATGGCTCGAGATGCAGTCCTATACATGTGGGGGTAAATGAGGGAATTAATTTGGTCTTAGTTTGCTAATTGGTGCTGTAGTGGGCAATAAAGTTTATTGAGAATGCCCGGATACAGTTGACAATAAAGCATATTGAGAATGCCCGGATGTAGGATGTCACAGACAACCTAAGATAAGCATTGGTTCAATGCTTAGACAATAATGTAGTTGACAATAACGTTTATTGAGAATGCCAGGATGTAGCCCATAGTAAAGCATAGTGAGAATGCCCGGATGTGGGACGTCATAGATAAATCCAAGTTAGGCATTGGTTGAATATGATTTAAAAGTTTGCGGTGGAGTGAATTACGTACAGAGCGTTTACATTGAGGCTGTTATCCGTCAGGAACAACACTTTGAACACCATTTATAGAAAAGCATATGTAGAACTAGCAAAACTGAAAGTGGATAAAGACATGGGGCCAAATGAACTGCATTCTAGGATACTAAGTACTTAGAAAAATTCTGGCAGGTCCGCTAAAAGACCTGTTCAATAGATCTTTAGAGATGGCATGAGAAGGCAAACATGGAGAAGGGCAGACATGGACACTTTTCATAAAAGTAGTAACAGAGAGGAGATGGAAACACAGGCCAGTTAGTTTTACCTTGATGATGGGAAAATTCAAGGAAACTCTATTGAAGATGCGGTACTATCTACAATCTAGTAGATTACAGGATCCAAGGCAGCATGGTTTTACCAGAGGCAGATCATGTCAAACAAATATGATTGATTTCTTTGATTGGGTGACTAGACAATTAAATTGAAGTCATATGCTAGATGTGTTTTTCTTGGATTTTAGCAAACCTTTGTAATATATTCCTAAATAAGAAGCTCATTAATAAACTGAGCATTCTGGGGATGGGTTCCAATGTGGTGGACTGGATTAGAAACTGGTTTGAATAAAGAGTCCAGAGATGACTAACTGAGGGGAGGATGTGTGCAATATGGACTCCCTGACCAACTCTACTAACAGTCTGAAACTGTGAAAAATATGGATTCAGCTTACCCTGAATATTGCTGCAGGGGTGCAGAAGTGACAATGGGCAATTTTGTAGTAACGAAAAACTTAAGAGATGGCAATAAAAACTCGAGAAAATATAGTGGAGAAAGGTAAAAAAAAAGAGGATGCAAAATGGCAGGTGAGGCAGAACAACCTGTGCTAATAATTTCAAAAGAAGTTGTCAAACACTTGACAAAATGTGTAACAGTTAGTAGTCTGAACAGGCCAACTTGGCAAAATTTCAATCGACAATGGATGGGTTTAGAGAAACACAAATATCACAGAATAACAGAATATCATTGAATGAAGGGAAAATCACTGAGAATGAAGAAACTGCTAAAAGTTTACAATGATAGAGAACAGGAAACAAAATGCAATGTTGAATCTTTATGGATAGAAATTCCAGGTAAGAAGGAGAATAAATAGCAGTGGGGGTGTATTACCATCCACCTGGCCAGAATGAAAAAACAGACAATGAAATGCTAAAAGAAATTAGGGAAGCTAACAAAAGTCAGCAGCACAGTATTAATGGGTGATTTCAATTACCCTAGTACTGACTGGGTGAATGTTTACATCAGGATATGCTAGAGAGGGAAAGTTCCTAGATGAAATAATGACTGCTTCATGGAGCAACTGGGACAGAAACCAACGAGAGGGGAAACTATTTTAGACCTAGTCCTTAGTGGAAAACAGGATTTGATGCGAGAGGTAACATTATTGAAGTCACTTGGCAATAGTGATCACAACATGATCAAATTTAACTTAATAACTGAAGGGCGGGCACTAAAGAAATCTACTGCGACAGCATTTAACTTTCAAAAAGGTGACTGATAAAATGAGGAAAATGGTTAGGAAAAAAACTGAAGGAGCAACCGCAAAGGTTAAGGGGCAGATTTTAATACATTCGGGCGCATGTCTATGTGCATGCGCTTCCTTGCACTCAATAAGGGATCTACTGTATCCTGGATCTGCCACTGACAAATGGAGACAGTGCTCTGACTTCAAAGTAAGGGAAAATCTAGGCTCTCATACTTTGTGGTTCAGACCTAAACTGAACCATTCTAGCACCAAGGTTCTTGATTTCAGGAGGGCTGAATCTGCTTCATTTTTTTGAAGGGGTTAATAAGCATGTGGATAAAGGTGAACCGGTAGATGTAGTGTATTTGGATTTTCAGAAGGCTTTTGACAAAGTCCCTCATGAGAGGCTTCTAAGAAAACTAAAATGTCCCGGGATAGGAGGCGATGTCCTTTCATGGATTACAAACTGGTTAAAAGACAGATAACAGAGAGTAGGATTAAATGGACAATTTTCTCAGTGGAAAAGGGTAAACACCTGGACCAGTACTTTTCAATATATTTATAAATGATCTGGAAAGGAATACGACGAGTGAGGTTATCAAATTTGTGGATGATACAAAATTATTCAGAGTAGTTAAATCACAAGCGGATTGTGATACATTACAGGAGGACCTTGCAAGACTGGAAGATTGGGCATCCAAATGGCAGATGAAATTTAATGTGGACAAGGGCAAGGTGCTGTATACAGGGAAAAATAATTCTTGCTGTAGTTACACGATGTTAGGTTACATATTAGGAGCTACCACCCAGGAAAGAGATCTAGGCATCATAGTGGATAATACTTTAAAACTGTCGGCTCAATGTACTGCAGCAGTCAAAAAAGCAAACAGAATGTTAGGAATTATTAGGAAGGGAATGGTTTATAAAACGGAAAATGTCATAATGCCTCTATATCGCTCCATGGTGAGACCGCACCTGGAATACTGTGTACAATTCGGGTTGCCGCATCTCAGAAAAGATATAGTTGCGATGGAGAAGGTACAGAAAAGGGCAACCTAAATGATAAAGGGGATGGAACAGCTCCCCTATGAGGAAAGGCTGAAGAGGTTAGGGCTGTTCAGCTTGGAGAAGAGACGGCTGAGGGGAGAAATGATAGAGGTTTTTAAGATCATGAGAGGTCTTGAACGAGTAGATGTGAATCAGTTATTTACACTTTCGGATAATAGAAGGACTAGGGGGGCATTCCATGAAGTTAGCAAGTAGCACATTTAAGACTAATCAGAGAAAATTCTTTTTCACTCAACGCACAATAAAGCTCTGGAATTTGTTGCCAGAGGATGTGGTTAGTGCGGTTAGTGTAGCTGGGTTCAAAAAAGGTTTGGATAAGTTCTTGGAGGAGAAGTCCATTAACGGCTATTAATCAATTATACTTAGGGAATAGCCACTGCTATTAATTGCATCAGTAGCATGGGATCTTCTTAGTGTTTGGGTAATTGCCAGGTTCTTTTGGCCTGGTTTGGCCTCTGTTGGAAACAGAATGCTGGGCTTGATGGACCCTTGGTCTGACCCAGCATGGCAATTTCTTATGTTCTTATGTTCTTAAGATGATGAGTGATTATGCTGAGAGTGTCTCATTGGGAACCTGAAGGGCACGGAAGAACTATGAGCAACAGTAAAAGGGAGCAGGGAAAGACTATGAATTTATGTGTAAGGTAGTTCAACAAAGGCAGGGGGGGGACCAATATAAGAGGCTACCATTCAAGAAACTATCAGAAGACACAGGCAAGAGAAGGAAGAGCAGAATTATCAAAAAAAAGAAAGAGAAACAGGAAGTGCAGTTAGAGGCGCAAAGGATGGAGAATGCCTGGAACAGTTTCCCAGTGGAGGCAATGCAAAAACAGTAACACAATTCAAGCAAACCTGGGATACGCATAAAGGGGGTTTGTGAACCTTTTCATGTGAGAGCAGAAATAGTAAATATACGCCCTGATATAAGAGATAATCAGACAGGTGGCAACCTTGCTCTAGAAGTAAATGGGCAGGCAAAGGTTTGAAGATATTTTGTTTGCTGAAAGTGGACTGCTTTAAAACCATGATCAGTTACCACCTGGTTTAGGTTGTAATAACTGTACTATTTATTTACGAAAAATTGGCCAGTGTACCAGAACTGGCACACTGTCATTAATGGCTGTTAATCAATTATACTTAGGGAATAGCCACTGCTATTAATTGCATCAGTAGCATGGGATCTTCTTAGTGTTTGGGTAATTGCCAGGTTCTTGTGGCCTGGTTTTGGCCTCTGTTGGAAACAGGATGCTGGGCTTGATGGACCCTTGGCCTGACCCAGCATGGCAATTTCTTATGTTCTTATGTTATTTGTATTTGAAACAATAATTTCTATCTTAACATCTCCTTGTTTCTAGTAATTTTTAAATGTTCTATCCAAAAATTTTATATTCTTTTATTTTGATGTTATTATGAATATAGGGGGTCATTTTCAAAGGAGTTACGCATGTAAATGTGACATACTATCGTAGCAATTTTCAAAAGCTATTTACTCGAGTAAAGTGCACTTACTTGAGTAAATCCTATGGACAATTCAATGGCATATATTGTAGCAATTTTGAAAAGCCCACTTACTTGAGTAAAGTGTATTTACTCGAGCAAAAACCAGTTTTGCTCGAGTAAATGCTTTTTAAAATCTACCCCTTTATGTATTTATGACTATTTTCTTATTTTTTGGAAACGCAAATGTTCTTAACTGTGCATTTGATAGCAAACTCTAAACCAATGTGATGTGTGTTTACGAACGTTGGTATATAAAAAATCAATAAATAAATAACATGGACGCGCTGATTTTATAACATACGCACACGCACACCGGATTTTATAATCCGTGTGCACCTGTGCATGTGGTGCACGCAAGGGGGGGCACTTTTACAAACTACATGTGACGACACAATCTGGGCTTCCCCACTTCCCTCCCAGTCTGCTCCAATTAAGGAGCAGACTGGGAGGGAACTTCCTTAACCCCCTGCCTAACCTTCCTTTCCCTTCCTCTCTCTTCCCCACCCCCTAAACCTAACTTACCTGGCCGGGATTTTTTTATTTTATTACTTGCTGCTCCTTTGGAGTAATTTACGCGTGCCAGCTGGCAGCCGGCGCACGCTTCCCCGAGACAGCGGCTAATGGCCCGCTGTCCCGGCCAGCCTCCATCCCTCCCCGGCCTGTCCCCTTTTCAGAGCCCGACACTTATTCACATATCGGGGTTTACGAACGTGGCCGGGCCCGTTTGAAAATTCACCCTGCACGCATAAGGCCCGGCCATGCGAGAAAACCCCGGGATTTACGCATAAGGGATTTTATAATCAACCCTTAAGAGTTTAGATCAGGCATGGATGTTTTTTTAAAGTAATAATGTGATAAGGAGAGGGAAAATATATTCCCAAGTGCATTAAAAATACTAAACAAAACAATTGAACCTTGCCTACTAACTTTTAGAAAAAGGCTTAAGACCTGGCTGTTTAAGCAAGCCTTCCCAGATCCTAACTAAAGTATAATTTAATTCAATAAGACTCTTCAATATAATGTAAATAAGAACATAAGAACATAAGAAAATGCCATACTGGGTCAGACCAAGGGTCCATCAAGCCCAGCATCCTGTTTCCAACAGTGGCCAATCCAGGCCATAAGAACCTGGCAAGTACCCAAAAACTAAGTCTATTCCATGTTACCGTTGCTAATGGCAGTGGCTATTCTCTAAGTGAACTTAATAGCAGGTAATGGACTTCTCTCCTCCAAGAACTTATCCAATCCTTTTTTAAACACAGCTATACTAACTGCACTGACCACATCCTCTGGCAACAAATTCCAGAGTTTAATTGTGCGTTGAGTAAAAAAGAACTTTCTCCGATTAGTTTTAAATGTGCCCCATGCTAACTTCATGGAGTGTCCCCTAGTCTTTCTACTATCCGAAAGAGTAAATAACCGATTCACATCTACCCGTTCTAGACCTCTCATGATTTTAAACACCTCTATCATATCCCCCCTCAGTCGTCTCTTCTCCAAGCTGAAAAGTCCTAACCTTAAGCTTAAAACTGCTCAGTTCATCTCTCTCTCCTCTCCCAGTTAGATATTCCTTGTTGTAATGTAACTTTATGGTTTATGGTTCTATGCACATGTTCAATGTTCTGTTTGTTTTTCACACCCCCTGTTATCTGTAAACCGGCATGATGTGATAGTATCATGAATGCCGGTATAGAAAAACTTTAAATAAATAAATAAATTGAATATATGTGAATAAAGAGACAGGTATCTTACATAGAGGTGCCTAATAGTGTCAATCCACCATCTCACACCCCCAATGGGCCACAAACGGTATCAGCTCTTATAGCACCATTAATTATAATCACATACCCACTCTCTTATACATATATCTTTTAATTTTTTAATTTTTATGATATTATGTTTTGTTTTTATCTCTTTAACCAATTTCTTTTTATCCAATTTTATTTGTTCATGAAAATTGTAAAATTAGTCAAATACAAGAGTCATTATTTCAAGATACTTAGCTCGATCATAGGCGTATCGATATCCTCACTATTCAATACTGTATCATAGTCACAAGTTGCTCTCAACATGGACCATGTTTCGGCTAAAAATAGCCTTCATCAGGGGATTTTCTTTTCATACAGTTATTACCGCATCACCACGACCCCTCCGTATCGCCGTACCCTTATGCAGAGCGCAATACAACTCTTAAGACAGGGTAAATGTTTTTTGCTTCAAAATGCCGCAGCAAGGATCCTTACTAACTCTCGGCACAAGGACCACATTACACCAATCCTAAAAAACCTACATTGGCTACCTATCGACCACAGAATAATGTTCAAGACCTTAACCATCATCCACAAAAACATATATCACCGATCTACTCCACAACTCAAAATACCTCTCGAACTTCACGTTTCCACAAGACCGATCAGATCGGTTTACAAAGGATCACTCCAAGCCCCCTCTAACAAATCCACCAGTCACACTTCCATCCAGAAACGAACCTTATCCACGGCCGGCCCGTATCATTGGAATATTCTGCCCCCGGAACTTCGACAAGAACAATGCCCGTTTTCATTCAGAAAGAAACTAAAAACGTGGCTGTTCACACAAGCCTTCCTTCCCTTAATGGACACCCTACTAACAGCACTGCTATGCACTCTATTTTCACAAATCCGCCCCCTCATCCTCACTCATTCGTGCCTGCAGTTTTATAGACCTAAAGATTAAGCTATTGTCTAAGTTCCTATGTTATACTTTGTTACACTACACTTAGTTACGTTATAATCTATTATGTTAATCGTATGCGTTTACTCTCTACTCTCCCACTCTGTAAACCCCTGTTCATTGTAACTTTATCTTCCTAGTTAATTGGTTACCCCTTGTTTCAATGTAAACCAGTATGATAAGACACTAGTCTTGAGTATCGGTATAATCAAAATTATTTTAATAAATAAATTAATAAATAAATAAATAATAAATAAAGTCTCAACGGAATGCAGACATTTCTCCCTACTGTGCAAAGATGTTTCAAAATGGAATAGAATTTCAGCTTCAATTTCCAGTCAAACCTAGAATAAGTCACAACGGAACAACAAAGGTTTTTAATGACAAAAAGGAGATTGAGGCTTTCCTAGTTCAACTGGAGTGATGTTTGTTGAAGGAGGTTTCTGGCTTTGTTTTACCATCTTTTCAGGATTTGCAACCTGTTTCATGGGAGCTTATTATTTTTGCTTTTCTTTTTAAGGAAATTTGCGGAAGCCAAGATGGTGCCTGTTGACACTGGATTTTAGCTCAATTGCGCAGTAAATTGTTGCGCCAATCCAGACCTGGGCACATGCAGGGTTGAGTTTTTAGTTAGCCTTACAACAGCAGGAACGGGGAACTTCTTTGATCCAGTGTTTCATTGTAAAACTTAGTTGCTAGTTCTTACAGCCCTTTTTTTTTAATCTCCATTAAGGCTCTGAAACAATCTTTTTTGTTTTTTGTTTAGCTTACATGCTTGCTTGCCATCAAGGAGGAATCTTGCCATTTTGACTTTTTGCTGGCTCATATCTCTTGGGCTGATGCACAATTATCTTCTAACAGTAAGAAGCAAATACTAGCCAGGCACATCAACATTGTACTCTTTGTTCTCTTTAACTTTGCATTTCAAAAAGTCTCCCCTGATCCCACTTCTTTTCTATGAATCGCTGACCTGTCGGGAGTCGGTCTCATCAGACGGTCTTGCTTTGCCCTATCTGAAAGAGAGATAAGGAGTGTTGCTCTTATATTTGCTGATTTAAATGGATACATTTTTCTTTAAGATATATCAGCCTAATTTTCCATGGCGTATCCCAAATATCAGGAACAACTGCAAATGATAGGTACTGGGATCCTCATAACTGTTCCTTTAGCACTGATTCCTATATTACGCTGTGCAGGATTCTGTTGGACAGTGTGATTTTTCTCTTTTCTTTTTTTCTCGTTTGTTATTAAATTGGGACTTGATCACTAAGTATTTTTTCTCTCTTTTTCTGTTTATATAAGCAGCTATGCGCACAATGTCCAGTGTATTTTTCTAATTTGATTTTTTTCTTCTATTGCGGGGTCTGCGGAGTGGGATACTAGTAGTAATTAGATAAAATGCCACAGAAAAGGGAGGGAGGGGGAAGAAAGCAGATTTTGAAGAGGAAAGTTTTGCTGTTTTGGTTACTCCTTTTTAGGGAGGGGTTCAGATTGAGGGTAAAGTGGAAAAGATGTGAATGGCTGTTGGTAGTGAATAGAATGTATATGAATGATTACAATCCCCACTCCACTGGATGTAAACCATTATTTGCGCATTCCTAATAGACCATCATAATAGGCGTCATTGTGTGGCAATCCATGCCTGTCAATCACTCTGCCTTATATTTAATCATAGGTCAGTCCATATACTTTTTTTAAGGATTTTTTGGTGCTATAATTCTACGTGTGAAAATTACTTATAATGTCCTCTGTACCATTGACACCTTTAGCCAAACATATTATCTTCTTAGTATTTGATACTCTAGTACTTAGCTTTGGGTTGTAAGATCACAACTCCTGCCCTCAGTTCTCCAATCGGATCATCCAGTAATGTGAACAATACCACATTACTGCATTAAAGCCCAATGCTGTACAGGTTTCGGACGGTGTCGTCCTTCCTCAAGGGCAAAATTCATTACTGCATTAACATGGCTCATGAAAAAAACGCCGAGAGCCATGTTAATGCAGTAATGAATTTTGCCCTTGAGGAAGGACGACACCGTCCGAAACCTGTACAGCGTTGGGCTTTAATGCAGTAATGTGGTATTGTTCACATTACTGGATGATCCGATTGGAGAACTGAGGGCAGGAGTTGTGATCTTACAACCCAAAGCTAAGTACTAGAGTATCAAATACTAAGAAGATAATATGTTTGGCTAAAGGTGTCAATGGTACAGAGGACATTATAAGTAATTTTCACACGTAGAATTATAGCACCAAAAAATCCTTAAAAAAAGTATATGGACTGACCTATGATTAAATATAAGGCAGAGTGATTGACAGGCATGGATTGCCACACAATGACGCCTATTATGATGGTCTATTAGGAATGCGCAAATAATGGTTTACATCCAGTGGAGTGGGGATTTAGTTTCATTCACATAGGTATATTGGTTCCCTCCTCAAATTAAAAGTTAGAGGACGACATTAGGGGTCTATTATGAATGATTACAGTCAGGAACTTCACTTGAATGTAAGACGTACTCTTATATATTCTTAAGTATGTGTAGTCCTAGCTGGGTGGGATCTCACGGGATAACCAGCTTTCTTTGCTTGTTTTTGTGGCAGTCTTTGGAGTGGGTAGGTCAATGTTATGTGGCATCTTTTTCCTCAAGACACTGTGGAATTGCCATATGTCTTCACAAATAATTGCCCTTCCAAATAGAAAACTGTATTGAGGATCCCCAAGGACGATTCATTATACTGAACTGGCACACTAATGGGTCAGAAATAGGTGTTTTGCAATGTGTATGCACCAAATGTGTATAGCCATTCTTTTTTTTTTCTTCTTTACTAGCTCAATTGAGTCAATATATAGGGTATCATCTTGTTGTGGCAGATGACTTTAATATTAGAGCATATAGTAGGGCTGATTATAGACCTGCCAAAATTGCCAAGAAGAACTGGGAACATTCAGGTGTGAACTTTCTTTCCTCTGAATTGCAGTTGCTCGGCATTTGGAGAGTTCTGCATCTGGATGAAAGATTTTACAATTTTTTCACATCCTCATGATATGTTTTTTATTTCCAACACCATTTTCTCAAATGTGCTATCTGCCAATGTTCTTGATAATGTCCTTTCTGATCACTCCATTATCTCTTTGATGCTTAGCTGTGGGGAAAGGGGGAAGCCTCGACCATGGAGGACGAATCACACTCTCTATTAAGACAAAGAGTTTCAGACCTTTCTGTCTTTGGCATGGTCCACACTTATCATGCAGAAAATAGACACTCTGGAGTAGACAAGGTAACCTTTTGGGAGGCTGAGAAAATGGTGCTCCGAGGCCATATTATAGCATATGTGGCGGGAAAGAGATGAAAGAGCGATGCTAGTATTTTACAATTGCCTCGCAATATTCAGTCTTTAAAACAGCAACATTTGTGTACTATGCAGGAGGCAGATAAATTAAAACTGTATGCTGCCAGGAAGCAACTATATCACTTGCTGGAGCAGTGTGCAAATGTACAGTCTGTTATAAATTCAAACTGCATAAATATGGTAACAAAGCTGGGCAGCTTTTAGCGAGGCTCATACATAATGAGAAAAAGTCATACTTCATCCCTGCTCTTAAAATGCAGTCAGGAGTTGTTTCTCCTAAACTCTCTGAAATGTCTAAGAGACCTGCAGAGTTTAAATTAGGAGTTGTAAACCTCTTAAGAGGGGCCAGATCTGTCTCTCTCGTCTTCCTTCCAAGGTATGAATCTTCCCAGGCTATCAGATGAGCATGTGCTTCTTTTGAATTCACCTTTATCCGAGTTCGAAAGTACCACGCATATTAAGAAGCTAAAATTGTCTAAGGCCGCTGGGCCAGATGGTTTGGGAAATGAATTTTACAAAATCCTGGGTCCTTCCTTAGGGCAAACTTTGCAAGCTACATTCACTAAAGCAGCTACATTTGGAAAGTTTTCTAAAGATATGAATAGAGCAATGATTACCAAATTACATAAGAAAGGAAAAGATCCCCTCTTGCCTGAATCATTTTGGCCAATGTTATCATTGCTCAATTTGGATGTGAAATTGTTTGCTAATAGACTGGGAGAAATTATTCCTGCCTTGTTGGGTCTGACCAAGTGGGCTTTGTCCATAACAGGTTTTCTTTGGTGAATGTAGTAAAGGTCTTGGAAGATAAGAATTCTTATGCTCTTTTTCTCAGTTTAGATGCTAAAAAAAGCATTTGACAATGTTAACTGGTCTTACCTTTTTTGGTTACTCTCTGAACTGAGCTTTCGTGATTTCTTTTTACACAGTTTACAGGCATTGTATGCCTCCCCCAGTGCTCAACTCTTGGTTAATGGTCATCCCTCAGATTCTCTCTCTTTATGCAGGGGCACTCAGCAGGGATACTCTGTCACCTTTGCTATTTTTACTCTTTTTGGAGCCTTTGACCATAAAATTGAGAGAAATGGTGGATTTCCAGGGCATTTTGTACAAGGGTCATGAATTCAAAATTTGCTTATTTGCAGTTGACCTGTTATTTTTTAATAACCTACAACTAGCTATTCCTAAAGTAGTAAACAGCATAGCCCAATCTGGTGCTATTTCAGGATTAAGTATAAGAACATGCCATACTGGGTCAGACCAAGGGTCCATCAAGCCCAGCATCCTGTTTCCAACAGTGGCCAATCCAGGCCATAAGAACCTGGCAAGTACCCAAAAACTAAGTCTATTATAAATTATTATTCTATTATTCTAAATCCATTGCATTCCCACTTGATAAGATGCTGCCGGACAGATGGCTAGGCAGTATTCCATTTGCTTGGGAAACTGAGAAGTTCCCTTATTTGGGAATTCAGCTAGCTAGGTCCTATTCTGATGTCTACTCATTAAACATGAGAGAGACCATTAGTAGAGTGAAACAACTCCTTCTCAAGTGGAAGGATTTGCCTCTATCTCTTTACGACAGATGCGCACTGGTTAAAATGATAGCATTGCCAAAAATATTAAATCCCTTGCAAATAATACCTTGTTGGGTCAAACAATGTGACATTACTATTTTTAAATCTGCTATTACTCTTCATTTGGCAAGGGAAAACAGCTAGGATAAGCTATAGTAAATTGTTGAACGACAGACATTTGGGAGAGCTCCATTTGCATGATCTGTAGTGGTACAATGTTGCCTGTCAGATGAGATTACTTTCTGACTTTTTGCTGGGACATAAGTATGCTGTGAATAAACTATTGCATCATGCAAACACAGCAGACTCATTATAAGGGGTGGCGTGGATTAAAAACTGGTAGACGGACAGAAGGCAGCATGTGAGAGTAAATGAAACCTACTCTGAAGAGAGAACGGTGTTAAGAGAAGTGCCGCAAGGATAGGTATTCGGACAGGTCCTGTTCAATATCTTTGTGAGCAACACTGCGGAAGGGGCAGAAGGTAAAGTTTGTCTTTTTGTGAATGATACTAAGATCTGCAACAGAGTGGATATGCTGGAAGGAGTGGAGAGAATGAGAAATGATCTAAGGAAGCTTGAAGAATGGTCGAAGATATGGTAGCTGGGATTCAATGCTAAGAAGTGCAGAGTCATACATTTGGGGTGTGGTAATCCAAAAGAGTTGTATGTGATGGGGGGTGAAGGGCTGTTGTACACAAGAGAGGGACCTTGGGGTGATAGTGTCTAGCAATCTGAAGACAGCAGACCAATGTGACAAGGTGATAGCTAAAGCCAGAAGAATGCTGGGCTGCATAGAGAGAGGGATAATCAGTAAGAAAAAGGAGGTGATAATCCCCTTGCACAGGTCCTTGGTGAGGCCTCACCTGGAGTACTGTGTTCAGTTCTGGAGACCATATCTGAAAAAGATAGAGACAGGATGGAGGCGGTCCAGAGAAGGGCGACAAAACTGGTGGGGGGTCTCCATCAAATGGCTTATGAGGAGAGGTTGAAGGACCTAAATATGTCTACCCTGGAGGAGAGGAGGTGCAGGGAAGATATGTTACAGACATTCAGATACCTGAAAGGTTTTAATGATGCACAATTGACAAACCTTCTCCGTTCAAAAGAAATCAGTAAAACTAGGAATCACGAATTGAAACTCCAGGGAGGACAACTAAGAACCAATATCAGGAAATATTTCTTCAGGGAGAGAGTGTTGGATGCCTGGAATGCCCTACCGGAGGAGGTGGGGGAAGACAAAACCGGTGAAGGATTTCAAAGGGGCATGAGATAAACACTGTGGATCCCTAAAGACTAGATGATGGAAATGAGGAAAAGAGTGCATCAGGGTAATTTGTTGGTGTGGCGGTTACTAACTAAGGGGCGGATTTTCAGAGCAATGACAACTGAACATAAATCTTTTTCATATCCACCTTCACGTTCCTTTTTATGCCAGCAATCCCCTCCTTCTGACATTCGTCCTGTCTCACAGAAACCTTTTTTTCTCATTAACGGTTTCAACCGTCAACTTCAAGTGTTGCATACACTCATATCTATTGTTCAATGTATTTATTGACTTTTATTAAGTTAATGTTCTGATTCAATCTCTGTCACACTGTTATGAATTTAAATGTAACTGGTTTGTTATAATGTAAACCGGAGTGAAGGCTATGTCAGCTGTACCTCGGTATATAAACAAATGCTAAATAAAAATAAGCCCTGCTCGCCTAAATCTGCCCGGATTTAGGCGAGCAGGGCCCTGCGCGCCTATGTTCAATAGGCCTACCGGCGCGCGCAGACCCCGGGACTCGCGTAAGTCCCGGGGTTTTCCGAGGGGGCGTGTCGGGGGCGTGTCGAGGGGGCGGGCCCGATCCGCGCAGCGTTTTCGGGGCGGGACGTAGCGTTTCGGGGGCTGGCCTGGGGGCGTGGTTACGGCCTGGGGCGGTCCGGGGGCGTGGCCGCGCCCTCCGGACCCGCCCCCAGGTCGCGTCCCGGCGCGCTAGCGGCCCGCTGGCACGCGGGGATTTACGTCTCCCTCCGGGAGGCGTAAATCCCCCGACAAAGGTAAGGGGGGGGGTTCAGACAGGGCCGGGCAGGTGGGTTAGGTAGGGGAAGGTGAGGGGAGGGCAAAAGAAAGTTCCCTCCGAGGCCGCTCCGATTTCGGAGCGGCCTCGGAGGGAACGGAGGTAGGCTGCGCGGCTCGGCGCGCGCCGGCTATACAGAATCGATAGCCTTGCACGCGCCGATCCTGGATTTTAGCGGATACGCGCGGCTATGTGCGTATCTACTAAAATCCAGCGTACTTTTGTTGGCGCCTGATGCGCCAACAAAAGTACGCCAAATCGCGCTATTTGAAAATCTACCCCTAATTGTTTTTCACTGTATTTCAACGATTGTAAACTGACATGAAGTTAACACGAATGTTCGGTATATAAAAGTGACAAAATAAAATAAATAAATAAGCCTTCATACTGTTGATGCAACTCCATTATTTCTCTCTGCTTTAACAGCAGGGGGAAAAGAGGAAAAGGGGAATTAGTTTCAGACAGCAACCAACAAAGACATGAATTTTACAGTCTGGGAAAACAAATAAGCATGGAGATGATGCAACTCCAACATTGCTCTCTGCTTCAACAGCAAGAGATAATAGGGAATTGGACTCAGACAGCAACCAACAAGGGCACTGACTTTGATGGTTTGGGAATGTAAGAATGGGGGAGACCTGTATGTCGCGTCTAATGCTACCATATGCTTGCTGGACAGACTGGATGGACCGTTAGTCCTTTGCTGCCGTCATTTCTATGTTTCTGTGTAAAGGTGAACCAGTTGATATAGTGTATCTGGATTTCCAGAAAGCATTTGATAAAGTCTCTCGTGAGAGACTTCTTAGGAAATTAAAATGTAATGGGATGGGGGCAGTGTCCTATTGTGGATTGCTAACTGGTTAAAAGATAGAAAACAGAGAGTAGGGCTCAATGGTAAATTTTCCCAAAGGAGAAAAGTGAATAGTGGAGTTCTAGGACCACTGCTTTTTAATATATTTATAAATGACCTGGAAATGGGAAAAACAAATTAAATGATCAAATTTGCCAATGACATAAAATTATTCACAGTTGTTAAATCACAAGAGAATTGTGAAACATTTCAAGAGGACTTTGCAAAACTGGGAGACTCAGCATGCAAATGGCAAATTAAATTTAATATGGACAAGTGCAAAGTGATGCACTTAAGAAGAATAACACAAATTATAGCTACATAACTCTAGGTTCCACATCAGGAATCACCATTCAGGAAAAGGATCTAGGTATCATCATTGATAATATGATGAAATCTGTTCAGTGTGCAGCAGCAGCAGTCAAGAAAGCAAGCAGAATGTTAGGGATTATTAGGAAAGAAATGGAGAATAAAACAGAGAATATCATAATGCCTCTGTATCGCTCCATGGTGTGACCTCATCTTGCGTAATATGTGCAGTTCTGCAGAATTAGTACAGGTACAGAGAAGGACGACCAAAATGATAGCCTATGAGGAAAGGCTAAAGAAGTTAGGACTATTCAGTTTGGAGAAGAGACAGATGAGGGGAGATATGATAGAGGTTTATAAAATAATGAGTATAATGGAAAGAGTAAATATTAATCAGTTGTTTACTCTTTCAAAAAGTACAAAAACTAAGGGACACAATGAAATTACTAGGTAATACATTTAAAAATAATAAGTGAACATATTTTTTTTCTCAATGCATAATTAAGCTCTGGAATTCATTGCCAGAGAATGTGGTGAAAGCTATTAGTGTAACTGTGTTGAAAACCAGTTTGGACAAGTTCCTGGAGGAAAAGTCCATAAACTATTATTATGTGGAATGGCAAATATCCACTGCTTATTCTTGGGATAAGCATCTTGAACTCTATCTACCCCTTGGGATCCTGCCAGGTACTTGTGACCTGGATTGGCCACTGTTGGAAACAGGATACTGGGCTTGATGGACCTCATAATGTCTCCTCCAGGAGTCAAATATGATTAAAATCTATGATTAAGACTGTGCCATCTAATCTAAGATCTAATGTAGCTCTACTCTGATGAAACAGGATTTATTAGGCTGCCTGTGCATTACTGCCTTGTATAGATCATGTATGCAATTAGATGCGTCTTCACAGTAAAGATCTGCAAACAGAGAAATAACTGTTCTGGCTACAGAACAACAAGTTATGGCAATTGACAGACGGAATGCATAATTTGGCACTATGTCATCAAGCAGGCTTGAAGGTGATAATTTTTGCAAGTATTTGGAATACAAAGAAATTTTACGTTAGTGAAGTCAGGAAGTCGTGGGCTACAAAAACTGTTCACTAAACTAACTCTCTGTAATGAATGTTATGTTGCAGAGTTAATCAAAGAAGTTCCTTGCTATTGCTATTTCTTCAGAGATTCATTTCCTCCAGGCTGCACATGTTTGGTGCAAGGAAGAAACCCTGCAAAAGCATTTAAGGCTGGGTGTCATTTCGTAAGGGATGGCAAGTGTGAATCTGAGGTCAGGGGTGGTTTGCTACTTTATTGATTTGATTTATTTTGATTTATCACTGATTTTCTCTCATTTTTGTTTGTTATGATAAACACTGATAAATTCCCAGAAAAAATAGAAACTGAAAAGGAAGATCCCTATTGAAGTGTTTACCAACTGACTGTCAAAGAAAGTAACAGACTACAGGCATAAAGGATTCATGCATGGTCAGCAGAAGAACTGCAATCTGGTGACTTTGTTGCGTTTATTTCATTATATTGTGTTCTTAATATTCAGTGGACCAGGCCAAGGAAAGAACAAATAATGATTATAATCTTGAAGAATGTTACTCTTTTTCTTTTAGGTTCCACTATAGTATAAATGAGAAATTGGGTATTAGGATGCTGGGAAGTCTGCTGAACAGTCTTTGTTAAAGCTTTGAAATGGTGGGAATGGGAGAACTCTCACTCCATCTTACTTTGAGGTAATCAGGAGATGGGTTTTTTAATGAATACAAGTGTTGGGGAACCGGGGGTGGGGGGGGGAATAATTAGTGGGGAAATCAAAGAAGGATTTGGGAAGTATGGACAAAGAATATGTGGGGTGAGTTTGAATGATCGTAGGGTGAATGTGAAGTATGAATGGAATGTTCCCTACAGTTCAAGCAATGTGGGCCAGGTACACAGTACTACATGTATCTTGCTATCAGCTGTGGTTTTATTCTCTGACAAATATGTATCAGGGGGCTCAGTGGTGTATCAGTCACCTAGGATGGCATAACTTGGACCTATACTAACGGAAAACTAATTCAGCATGAATTCTACAATCACTAATTTGACACTAAGGTCCTGGAATGTGAATGGTATTTATTCTCTAATAAAGAGATGGAAAATGTTGGCCTATTTGAAGAAATTGTTGCCTTTTTGCAAGAGACACACTGAGAAGATGTAGGGCAAGCAGAATTAAAAGCTGGATAGGAAATTGTATGTACTCTTCCTATTCCAGGAGAAAGAGAGGAGTTGTGATCTTCAACATAAAAGCTTTCCTTTTATGATCTGAAAAGTAATCAGAGACTCACAGGAACATTTTACATTGGTAATGGGTCAAGTGAAAGAAGTGAAAATATGGTTGGGAAATGTGAACTCTCCAAATAAACACGATCATAGATTCCTCTCCCAAATTGTTATGCAAGTGGCCCAGTTTGCAGATTATCAAGTTAAATAAAGCAGGAGATTTCAACAATAGCTCCAAATGCGATGCTTCCCCCACCCCTCTCAAATTAGATGCCAAACACAAGGTGCAAATTTCCTAATGAAGGAACTGGATTGCTTAGATATATAGAAGTTAGTGCAGCCAGAGGATCATTCAAATGTTCTTGGGTCCTTTTCTAAAATAGATTATGTCTAGATAACTCGTACCAGTCTGCAAATATAGAAGCAAATCCACGTTCTGGTCATTCACATGTTGATGACACTCTGTGTATATATATCTTTATATATCTATATATAGATATATAGATATATATATATCTTATAAATCTTATATACACAGTGTCATCAACATGTGATTGGGGCGAGACAACCTCTGTATATATATATATATATATATATATATATATACAGAGGAGCAAGACAACCATGTTCTTGGAGACTGAACCCTGTATTATTTCAGGACCCAGAGTTCAAGGATTATATTCTAGAAAGATGACAAGCATATGAATTATGATAAATCTTTCACTTACATGCTGAAACAAACTTTTTAATACTAAGAACTTAGATTTATTTATTTATTTATTTATTTATAGATTCTTTTATGCCGAGGTACGTATAGTTATACATCACTTCGGTTTACAGGGAAAACAATAAATTAGCAACAGGCTTTACATATAACAGTTTAAACAGTAGAGCTAATATATATGTTATATGTTATATGTTATGATATATGTTAGCGTGAAGAAAATAGAGGAAAAGAGCTCAGACCTCCGACATATCTTGTTTAACAAACTTGAAATATGTCACGTAATTTGCAATCATCAGTCAGAAAAGCCTCAATCCATCCATAAATCTTTATTCTTTCTGAAACTTAATTTTTTAATTTTTCATGGTTATATAAAAAAGAGAACTTATCTTAACATAGTTCTTCTCATTGACCAAAACAGATTGTTCAAGCAATCTACCACCGACATTAGCCAATCGTTTCGCCAACTAGGCTGCCTCAGGGCAGAACTGTTTCTCTCATATCAAAGCCTTTATGAATGCAGCTAAGCTCTCATTCTCAATCCACTATCAATGTCCAAAAACGCTGGCGCATGCACCCTATATATAAAGACCTAAAACACGCTGAAAAGTGCTAACGAATTCAATGAAAAGGATTAATAAAAAGAATTCCATTCAATCATAAGGTATAGCTCATAGTGCTCCAATGTTTTTAAGTGGAAAATCCATCGTTGCTCTAATTCAACGCTTCCCAACCGGTGTGTCAAACACCAGCAGGTGTGTCGTGTCTCCCGGTGTCCCACTGCCCCATTGTACTTTCCTTCTCCCTTTTTCCAGCCCCCGCAGGCCAATTGGAAGCCTACTTTTTTTTTTTGAATCCACGTTATTTGAATCCACGTTATTTGAATCCGTTATTTGAATCCACGTTATTTGACAGCCCACCTGAAAGTTCCACTTGTTGATACACTAATTCTTTAGCCCATGCAATACTCATAACTGGGCCCATTAACATTGGTCTCTGTTACCTGTATTTCCCAAATTAACACATCATTTATTTTTTTAGTTATTTTCCACATGTATTCTCGTATTTTGGATGAGTTACTGTTGTCTATATATATATATTTTATACTATTCTATTTTATTATTTATTTTATTACATGTTAGTTATTTACGCTATTATCTATTTTATTACATGTTATTTACTATATATTTTCACGTTAATTGATGAGTCACTGTTGTCTATTTAATATTTATATTCTTTTTGTTGTCTATTTAATATTTATATTCTTTTATTCAGAAACTCCGTTTATTGTAACACCTCACCGCGATAGTTTTGTTTTATGTAAACCGACCTGATTTGATATTTGTATCGAGAATGTCGGTATATAAAAATGCTAAATAAATAAATACTTTCTTCCTATCCCAACCACTACGCCAACCAAGCAAGGCCGCCACGGGAGCCCATTCCCATGGCAGTGAAGAGGAAACCCTGACCCTAACGAAGCAAGGCTGCCACGGGAGCCCATTCCCGTGGCATTGAAGAGGAAAACCCAACCCAGACAAAGCATAGCCACCACGGGAGCCCATTCCCATGGCAGTGAAGAGGAAAACCCGACGCCAACCAAGCAAGGCCGCCACGGGAGCCCATCCCCGTGGCAGCAAAGAGGAGACCCAACTTTGACCGAAGCCACCACGGGAGCCCATCCCCGTGGCAGTGAAAAAAGAAGGCCCGCTGGAGTAAAGCTGCAGCAGAACTGGAGCCCATCCGTGCAGCGAAGGAAGAAGCTTTTGGTGAGAGTTTGTGTATGTCGGTGTGAACGAGTGCCTGGGTGAGAGCTTGTGTGTCTGGGTGTGAATGAGTGCCTAGGTTAGAGCTTGTGTCTGTGGGTGTGAATGGATGAAATTGTTTCTCCCAATCTCCTCTTCTAATGTTATCCTTTACTTAATCGATGGCGAAGAATTTTGGACTACTGAAATCATGATTAAAATTCTGACGGTGAAGAACAATTGGTGCCTCTTTTTTACTTGTTTTTAAACAGCTTTTGTGTTCACACATATGTGTTTTCGATGCCATAATTATTTTGCCTATATATAACAGACGGCACAGAAATTGCATTGCATAGATGACATAATCAGAGTCGCAAGTAGTAAGATGTTTTAAAGTGTATACACGATTATCAAAAGGATTACCAAAAGGATTATCAAAAGGATTTAGTAAAGCCCCGGGATGCGTATAAGTCCCGGGGCTTTACTAAAGGAGTGGGAAGGGGTCAGAGGCTCCAGGCACATCGGCCATTTGCTGCTGTGCCAAGGATTGCGCGCCGGCAGACGACCAGCACGCGCAACTTACTTCAGCCCCAGGGCTGAAGTAAGTTTTGTAATAAAAGACAGAAAAAGGGAAAGGTAGGGGGGAAGGGCGGGGGACGTAGGGAAAGGGAAGGGAAGATGGGGTGGGGGGGATAGGGAAAGTCCCTCCTAAGCCACTCCGATTTCGAAGCGGCCTGGGAGGGAATGGGAGAAGCAGCGCGGCTCAACGCAGGCTCGGCGTGGGCTCGGCACACGCAAGGTGCACAATTGTGCACCCCCTTGCACGCGCCGACCCCCAATTTTATAACATGCATGCGCCTGTGTGCACATGTTATAAAATCGGACGTACATGTGTGTGCGCCGGGTAGTACGCCCGATTTTATAACTTGCGCATGCAGGCACGCAAAAGTTATAAAATCAGGGGTCGGTGCGTGAAAGGGGGTGCACAATTGTGCACCTTGCGCACGCCGAGTCACACTGCCTTTCCCCGTTCCCTTCCCCCTAACCTAACCTTCCTACCCCTTCCCCTAACCTTTACCCCCCAGCTCTACTGTAACCCCCCTCAAAATTATCTTACTTTTTGTGCCTGCCTCTGGGCAGGCGCAAGTTGCGCCTGCCGGCACGCGATCCTCCAACACAGCAGAAATGGCCGCTCTGTTGGAGGCCTCTGGTCCTGCCCCCAGACCACCCCGCCCCGCTCCGCCCCCAGACCGCCCTTTAGTAAAGTGCCGGGACTTACACGCATCCTGGGGGCTTTATGCGCATCACCGGGCCTTTTAAAATAGGCCCGGCACATGTAACCCTTTTAAAATCCAGCCCTACCCCTTGGTGTTTATCCTAGATAATAATAAATCCCTGCTGCTCGTTTAAAAGTCTTCTTTATGATGTTATAAGGGTAACAATCTTTCAGCCTATTTAGTTGAATGAATTTTAAAATCAGAAATATTTGTGCAATTTCTGCGAAAAACTGTGAAAAAGGTAGTTTTTCAAATGATATGGATAACTATGATATTCCAAGAATGTGTTCCTATCTGTTTTCTTTGAATATAAAGATGTACTGAGTTAACTGTTCTCATCCTTCTGAACCATTACATCCAAAAATGATACACTATCAAAATCAAAACTGATGGAAAACTGTATATTCTCTTCACAACTATTAATCCATTTTACAAAAAGGGGAAGATCTTCTTTCATCCCAGACCACAACATAAAAACATCATCTATATACATCCTCCATGTTTTAATGGAATCTGTAAAAGGCAAACAATATAACCACGAAAAAGTAAAAAATTAAGATTCAGAAAGAATAAAGATTGATGGATTGATGGAGGTTTTTCTGACCAATGATTGCAAATTATGCAACATATATTTTAAGTTCGATGAACGAGATATGTCGGAGGTCTGAGATCTTTTCCTCCATTTTCTTCATGCTAACATATATCCAAGTTCTTATTATTAAAAAGTTTTTTTCAGCATATTTGTGAAAGATTTATCGTGTTTCTAGTTTTTTACTTTCTTTCACCAGCCTATTATTTTCTAAGCATATGAATTAGACCAGATTTGGATCCTAGAATATTTTGGGAAACTGCTAAATCTTTGATATGTGGAGACAGCATATTTTACATTGAACAAAGAAGGAAAGGGCGTGACAGAGACATGTACAATGCAATTTAAGATCTAATTAAAGCAAAAGCAGAAAATGTGCAAATTCGATGCTCAGAAACTAAGAAACAAGTAGACAATCGCAGAATACAATTAAATGGTTTATTACAAGACAAGGTACAAGCTTCAGTAATATGCTTCAAGGCCAAACTGTACAAATATGGTAATAAATCAAGGAAAATGCTGGCTAGATTAGTCAAAAGTAGATTTGAAAGGAAACAAATTCTTGGTATGAGAGATTTGCAGCGCAGGCTCTGTAATAAAAATAAGGAAATTAAGAAAATATTCAAAGAGTTTTATGAACATCTATTCACTGGGTTTGAAGGGTATAAAGAAACAGAGACAGGTTCTTCGAGGGTTATCTATAGAAGACATTAAACATTTTACCAATCCTGTAAACACCCAGAGAAATTGAAAGGGTTATAATGTCCTTACCAAATTATAAAACATCGGGACCACACCAATATTGGAGAGAACTTTATAAGCATCTGAAGCAACACCTGGTGCCCCACTTCGTTATTGTTTTTCAGGCTGTGTTAGAGTTCAAATTCAGCACTTATTACAGTATTACTAAAGAAAGATAGAGACTCTCAATTACCCTCTTCAAATCACCTAATGTCTCTTATTAATCAACATAAATTATTTGCTAAAATCTTAGCAAAAAGAATGAAAACTATACTTTCCAAATTACGGTAAATGATTCTGATCAGGCATGGTTTGTTGCAGGAAGACACACAGTCGTGTGTCTTCCTGCAACAAACCATGCCTGATTGCGCTACATCAGGCTGCTGTATGTGATGCAGAGGCCTTGATGATAAGCATCGACACTGAAAAAGCCTTTGACAAAGTGGGATGGGATTAAATTACTTTGGCTACTACACAAATGTGGCTTCAAGGGTGAATCTGCAGAATATGTTAAAGTGTTTTATCACAATCCTATAGCAGGGATCTTAATGAAAAAGAAACTGAAGAGTTTAAACTTCTTCGAGTCATCTGAATAGGTTTATCCCCTTTACTATTTGTATTGTCTCTTGAACCACTGGTTATAAAGTTAAGGGAAATGAAAACTTTTAAAGACATCAGGGTTAGAGGTAACGAATGCAAACCATCTTTTTGCAGATGACATCTTATTGTCATTGATGCAGTTAACTGTATTCCAGTTATGCTAGATAGATTTAATTCATTTAAAGATGAATTTTAAAAGCCGAGCGCACACCAAAATTAGGAGATGCGCAAAGAAGTTGGGCTTGCGCATGCCGATTGTTCTGGCAATGCTAGGAGAGCGGTCCCACCTTAAGGGGATTGTGTGCCCTTGGGCCTCAGTAGACCCCAGAAGACTCCAGAGCAGCACCAAGGTAGGCGAGGCGTATCCAAGCATGGGTGAAGACTAAGGTCTGACCCTCTACTGGACCTGCATGCTTCTGGAAGGCCAACAACGCAATGTTGGTTACTGAACAGTCCTCCGACTGTTCCCAGCCCTTTCGGACCTGCCGCTAGGTATCGGCAAGAAGCAGCAGGCCGGACTGAGGATGAGGGCAGACGAAGGCCTTGTGACATAGAAGACTCTAAACGAGATGAGGAGCTTGGAAGACTCTGGACGAGACGAGGAACTTGGGAGACTCTGGATGAGACGAGGAGCTTGGAAGGTTCAGACATTAGCACTATCTCTCAGGGCACCCTACACAGGCAACCAACACGGGCGGACCCAATGGGCTGGTCACGGGCCACCCTGTTTCACTGTGCACTCTACACAACCTGGAGAGGCTGGTCACGGACCACGCGGAGAGCGGGACAAGCACAGGAAAGGAATCCAGCTGAGACGAAACTCCAATGACAAGAGCAGGAACCGACGAGACGAATTTACCCCAACAAGGTGCCATCTGGAGAACCAGAGGAGCTGGAGGGTCAAAAGGGCTCGGAACAAGCAAAGGAGGATCGGAACCTCGGAACATCAGGAAAAGGAACACCAGGAAGTGGAACATCAGGAAGCATGGACTAGGAACCTCGGAACATGAAGACATGGAACATCATGAGGCCACGAAAACTCAGGAAGCAACGAAGACTCAGGACATGGAGCTCCAACGAAGACAGGAACCTCCAGGGACGAAGAACTCCGATGCAAGGCAAGGCAGGAGTGCTGGAGAAGCCCTTTTATAGGGCTAGCAGGAAGACACCCAGGAAGACATCACTAGATGGGGCCCAGGGCATATCTAGCCGCGGGTGTTACGATCCCCCCTGTTGCAGTGCTACAGGAGGTATCTTACCTTCCCTCCGGAGGCCGCTCCAAAGCCAGGGCCTTGCCTGTGCACCATCCAGTTAGCCGATAGGGGGGAGGGAGGGAGGGAGGGGGGGAGAGGGGAGGGATTAAGGTCCCTATTTTGGTACTGAGTATTCCGGTGTTTAGTAATGATACCTTACACAACACAGTACTATTCACTGATATTTGATGCTTTTATAAGTTTTTATTGCTGTATACATACAGGAGTTATCTGATGTTAGTTACATGCAAAATGCTATGTTAACATGTTATATATTTTGTATCGATGCAAAATTGAGCAATAAAATATTTAAAACAAAAAAAAAAAATCTACTCCACATTGTCCATGGATATGCATATCAGAGACATGCAATTGAAGATCTTCCACTCTGCCTATAACGAAAAAAGTAGGCTTTATAAGGTGGGATTTATGGAATCAAATATATTTATTTATTTATTTATTTAAAACTTTTATATACCGACGTTCAAATGGATATCACATCGGTTTACATTATAACAGGGGTAACAATTAACATCAGTAGGAGGAAAATAATAGTTACATCTAACAAGGTAAATTCCAAGGAACGGGATGTCGAAAAAGAGAAGCAGAGTTTAGTGAGGGATAGAGTTAACGTTAAGAGAGAAAGAAAGAAAGCAACTATATTACATTACTGCCACATTATAATACGGTACAGTAGTAGAGTATTATATAACATTATCTGAAGGTATATTACATTATGTTACATTGTAAATTACAGACTTTAATACAGAGCTATGTTGACCAGGGATGCTACGATTAGGTGAATGTCTGTTTGAACAACCAGGTCTTCAACTTTTTTTTGAAGGTTGTTGTGCTCTGCTCTAGACGTAAGTCAGGGGGCATTGAGTTCCATAGAGATGGTCCTGCTATGGAAAAGGCTCTCTCTCGGGTGGAGGCGAGCTGTGAAAGTTTGTGGGAAGGGGTTGACAGAGTTCCTAAATAAATGGATCTGGTTGGTCTCTTGGGGGAGTGATATTGGAGTGAATCATTTAGCCAAATCATCTCTTTATTGTGTAGAGTTTTATGGATAATTGTTAGGCATTTATGTTGGATTCTGGCAGGGATTGGAAGCCAATGAAGTTCTTTGAGTATTGGAGTTATGTGGTCCGATCTGCGTGAGTTTGTGAGGATTCTAGCTGCTGCATTTTGTAGCATCTGCAGTGGTTTGATTGTGGTTGAAGGTAGAGGTCCATGTATTCATCATTTCTATTCTTGTAACAAGATTCAGTAGTTTTGACAGGAAGATTTGGGGGAATAAGGAGAATTTTTAAAGTGAGTGTGCCTTCTGATGATTCAAGAGCATTGTTGGGTTTAAGAGTGATGGAAAATAATGTACATAAGAACAATAAATGCTGTAAATGATGTAACTAGGAAATGTATACTCATCAAATGGATACTGGAAACAGGACAAACATAGATCTATAGGCAAGATTAACGTTGGCGATCTTTCAGCTTAAGGAATCAAATCTGATTCTGCAGATGATATGCAAATGATGGCTCATGGATAACTTGGGTTATGGATAACTTGGGTAATTTTGATATTTTTTTTTAGAATATATCACACAGTGACTCTTTACCCACAAACTAAAAATAAATCCAGATAAATCAGAGGCACTGTGAATTAGCAGACAGTCTTTGCCTTTTCTCATCTCCCACAAACGGATGGCACTGGCATTCCTATGAGAACAGATGTGATTTCTTTCGGAACCCAAATCAATTCCAAATTGGCACAGCCAAGCAAGCACATTACTCTGGTTTTGGCCTCCTTGCCTTGGCTCCTAGTAAAATGGAGGGCTTCGTACAAGATGGCCACAAATGGTTCATAAATTAATAAACAGCAATACTTCAACCTAGCTAAACTCAAGAATAAAATCTGCTGAAGGGTCCCCTCACCATGCTTGGCACGACTGGGCTGTACCCGTGAAAGGGCATCCTCGGTAGCAGCTCAGAGGACTACCTTGCATTTCGTCCTTTAAGAAGGTTTTGAAGACACACACAATCTATTCGAACAAACCTCCCCAGCCGATGGAACAGATTAGACCAAAGATATACTGTCCATGAATGATTTAGGATATTATTTAGTGACTGTAGCCAGTAAGCATTCGGTTCAATCTGTAGTGTTTTCTGTATGTCCTTTTGACTTACGAATTATGTATGTTTTAAATTTTGCAATCCACTATGAACAAATATTGCAATGTGTGTGGATAATAAATCTTTTCAATAAATAAAAAAAACCCATAAAAAATAGCACAACAAATCTCATTTGTGGGCCAATCTTTTTCTCACTTGTGTTTCATTCATCAGCTGAGACTTTTAATCAAGGTACGTGATCTTTGAATCCTAAGTCACACCATGGCGTGTCACAAACAGATTACTGTAATGTTCTTTATCAAGTATGCCATGAAATCTTAGCAAACGCTCAAGCACTGCAGAATACTGCAGCATGACTGATTTTCGGGTTAAAAAAGTACGATCGCATCTTCTCTGTTTTACAAAAATGTCATTGGCTCCCAACTCTATGTTGATTTGTTTAAGATTTTGTGTGTGATTTTTAAATTGCTTTACAGAGGCTAACCCCAGTATCTCTCTAACTTACTGATTTGCTATCAGCTGTCAAGGGCTTTATGTTCATTTCAAAAAGATGTGATACCATCATAAATCAGAGCAGAGCGTACCAGGCACGCAGCTTTCTCATATCACGCTCTACCACTGTAGAAGGCTTTGCCCCATGAAATTCGTATTGAAGCTAATTAGTTCAAATTCAGAAAATCTGTAAAAGGCCAGCTTTTTAAGCAGGCTTTTCATTATCTGTTGTAGGCTTCTGTTATGTTTTTTGTTATCAATAATGCTGTGGAAACTGATGAATTGTATGTGGAACTGGTATTATATTTCATTTTTTAATTTGCTGATGTTACATACTTTGGTATGTAATTTTATGATATGCATTTTATGCTTTTCGTATATTTTACTGTATTAGACTTATTAACCACTTTGACATATGTAGAAAAGCGGCATGTGAAAACCAATTAAACCACACTAAAACAACTTTGAATTGAAGTATCTGATGTCTGCTATAAGCAGATCTAACTACAGTATACTGTCATTTTATCTGCACCTGTCTTATTATAGCTCAAGTGGAGTGCAAGTGTTTGCTGCTATATGATATGAATTATTAGTCTACTCCCTCAATTAATGAATCATGACCCATTTTAGATTAGAGACTTAAAACTACTCAGAGAAAGTGGCTAGAGAAGCTATTAAGTAAAGTTAGCCAATTAGCTAGTAGTGAAAGAAAGATAATTTCCTCGGAAAAGCTCACAACTCAAAAGTCTATCTTGCCCTGCAGCCCACTAGGGTCCTCCCACTGCCTTCCATGCAAAGCTATTTTTATTTATTAAGACTTGGAGTTTTAATATTTAAAAATTAAGATCACAGAAAATACTGGTATCCAAAAGCTCTAAGAACTCCATATTCAGTATTTCTACATATATTTATTTTATAGTCGTGAAAAGTATTCTCAATATCTTACTAAAAGGGTGGAAAATCCTAGCTCTCTCTAGCTTGAGGCTTATTGGGAGTAATTTTATAACAGCCTGCATATATTTGAAGGCAATTATATGCATACTTTCCCTCTGAAAACGATCCCACCAAAACCACTTGCATACAATTGCGCACAGATTAGTTTTCTGGGAAAATTTGCACACACTTTTTTGAAAATGCAAAAGCATCCGCATATGTGCAAATCCTTCCCTAGACCCAGGGGTGCCTCTACACACTGCAAGTAAACTTACACTCATACAGGCTACACACAAACAAGTTTACCTGCATAATCGGAAGGGCAATTTTGGAAGAGACCGTTTCTGCGAGCAAAGCACCGTTTTAGCCACAGAAATGGCTTTGAAGATTACCCTCATTAATGCCTTAGCTAATTTGTCTAACAAGTCATTTTGTAACAGCCTGAACAAGAAAGCCGTCAAAAATGTGCATTACGTTGATCCAATTTTCAACGTGAACCTATGCGCATTATGTTCCCTTTCAAAATTATTTCACCAAAACTATCAGCACACAATTCCCCCTGCTAAGTTGTAGGCAGGAAGATTTTAGGAAAATGTACATGCATACTTTTAAAAATGAGTGTGTACATAAGTACAACCCTCTCCCCAATTCCATCCCGAGAATGCCTCCACTCAGTCACTCAGTCTCTCTCTCTCTCTAAAACCATTCAGACCAATCAAATTCCCTGAGTTTCTCTATAACCACATCAACTACTATACCTGACTAGCCTTATAGAGTTATATGTTAATCCCAATATACTGTACACATCCCTTCCTCATTTACGGATTACAGAAAGAAAAGGAAACAGGGATTCTAAGAGTTGTGGATATGAAAGGCACATGAAAAGTGAAAGCAATGAGTCCAGTTAGTTTCATTAAAGAATTGTCAATTGTGACTGAAATGTGAATAAAAGTAGATTGGTTCAAACGTTACTGAAGGAAACTCACTTACAGAAGGCACAGTCATACATGATAACTTTATAAGGCCAGTTTTCCTGTAGGAAAGAAAGTTTGCTTACCATAAATAGTGTTTTCCATAGATAGCAGGATGAATTAGACATGATCTGTGGATGACATCATCAGGCGGTACTGAACAGAATTGTTTCTCCGGGCTAGTATAGCTTTGAGCTCTACTGAGCATGTGCGGGAGTTCCCACGCAGGCGATGCCTCAGAGTCTCCTCAGTCTGTTCCAAAGCTAGAACAATAGGATAGTCTACTGTCCAGGGAGAATGGTGGGCATTTCATGTCTAATTCATCCTATTTACGGAAAACACCATTTACAGGAAGCAAACTTGCTTATTTCTATCAATAAGCAGGGCTGAATTAAACATGATCTGTGGGGAGTCCTAAGCTGAGGATTGCTGCAGAGCAATTTCTTATATTCAACCTGGACTCCACCATGGATAGCAGATTACTTTTGTATTAAATGGTGCAAGACCACTGTTCCCACTGCATTGTCTGTGGAAGGCAAGGAGTCTAGGCAGTAGTGGGAAGTGAAAGTGTGCACAGAGGACCAGCTAGCTGCTTTGCAAATATCTTCAATAGGAGCCTTTCTGAAGTGTGCAATGGATGAAGCTGCTGCTCATACTTGGTGAGCTCTGACTGAATTAGTGAGATCTAGTCCAGCTGCTGCATAGCAATGTTGAATACAGTTCATATTCCACTTAGAAAGGGTCCTTTTGGCCACAGCTGTGCCCATTCTGTTAGGATCATACGATATGAACAGCTGAGATGCTTTCCTATAGGGTTGCATACATCACTTGTAGTAAGCCAGAGACACTTAAAATTAGGTACTGCACTTTACCCATGTAATTGGGCTTTTGAAAATTGCTACAAAGTATGCCATTGAATTGTCCGTAGGATATTAATGTATAAATGCATTTTATGCTTTTTAAAATTGCTATAATAGTTTGTTACATGTACGCATGTAACTCCTTTTAAAATTACCTCCTATATGTGCAATTTATACCCAAATGCACTTATTTCCTTATTCCTGTCTAATATACTTCCTATCTATTTACTTGCAGTCTACCTCATATCTATTCATCAGATTGCCCTTGTCAGACAATTTGGTTGTCATAAATGTCCTAGTCCAGTGTTTCCCAACCTTTTCAAGCCCAAGGCACACTTACATTAACAAACATGTGTAGCATACCATTCTCCACTGTGCAGGCAATGCAGGCACAGAGAGAACACATGCGGTGATAAAAAGAGCTAGAGAAGTACTGAAAGTGTCATCAGTCTCTCTTCCAAATTTTAACACAAAGGGAGAAAAGGGACAGAGACATACATGAACTCATCACAATAGGCCATTTCCCTCTATGTACAAGTGCAGAAGAAGAGGCAGTCAGTATGACACAGGAAGCTCTGTTAGTTATCTTGGCTGCCACATTTGCCTGTCAAAGGTCCTCCACTGTTGCTGGTCCTGACACCCTGAATGAGTCCTATACAATACTCAGCCTGGGGATAAGACAGAGGCTGGAAGGACTCAACAGAGGATGCTCAAGAGGAGGAAGATGAAGAGGTGCTGTGTGCACCGTGTGTGCAGAACAAAGCAGGACCGGCTTTCCATGTCCTGCATGCTGTTCATTCATTACTGTATTCCAGGGCTCATGCTGTTAGCCAGGAAGAAGAGACAGGCAGGATTACATATGTTCTCAGAAAGGAGCTTTCGCGTGTTAGAGCGCCACAGCTGGTGACTCTGGTTGCCGTGATTTATCGAGAGCAGTGCCCAGGGGCTGGTTTGGATCTGAGAACACTGCTTCAGCAATAAAATTTGCCTTTTCTTACTGATGTTGATGTGCTGAAATCAAATATGACAATTAAACCAGCTGATTGACTACTGTTTCCATGATATTTTAAGTTTTAACATTTTATGTCTATGCCTATTGCGTAGTTAGTGTATAGATAGTAGAATTTGGATCATAAATTGTAAACTTAGGTCTTTTCGTGTATTTATGATTGCATATTTCACTTATGTAACACTTTATAAATTAAATCAGCAAAAGGATTATAGAAATAAAATTTACTTATAAACAAAAGGCTATTGGGGTAGATTTTTTAAAAAATGTGTGTGCGCGTCCATGTGTGCCGGCGCGCGCATGTTATAAAATCCGGAGTGGCGCGGGCAAGGGGGGTTGAAAATTGCAATTTACATGCGGCGACGAGATCGGGCCTCCCCCAGTTCCCTCCCAGTCCGCTCCAATTAAGAAGCGGACTGGGAGGGAGCTTTCCTACACTCCCTACCTACTCTCCTGAGCTGGCGTAAGTTGCGTGCCGGCAGGCTGCCGGCGCACGATCCCCCAGCACAGCGGCAAATGGCCGCTTCCAGCTCCACCCTGCCCCACCCCCCTGGACCACCCCTCCTCGCCCCCAGACCGGCCCTTTTCTTCGGCCCGGCTCTTGTGCGCGTAATGAGGGTTATGCGCACAGCATGCGTAAGGTCCAGCCGCATACATAACCCCCAATTTTTACGTGCGCTGGGCATTTACAACCAGGCCAATTATGTATACACTGTATACGTACATAGTTTAGTCCTTATTCAGTAGCTACTCAGCTTTTCTTGGCTTGTCTCTTGGATTCATTAAATGGAATATCTCTGGAGGAGGGCGACCTACCATTCTCCCCTGTGCTTCCAGGATCACCGCTGCACCGGAGCCCCCCAGCCGTGCGTGATGCCCGTGGGAGAAGCCAACGCCAGGCATAAGAAGCGGCATCCTGCAGCGCGCCGCATGCCCCCTAGGCGCCACTTTCTTTTTCGCTTGCATTATTGCAGAGTATTTGTTTTTTCACAGTTCAGATAAGATTTTCTCCTTTTTCCCTCTTCTGAATTATGGTCAAGAGAAGAGGCCGGGTCCATTCATCAGGAGCAGTGCCCAGCTCTGCCCAGTTAACTAAACGTTAAGGGGCTAGATGCGGAAAGTTTAGCTTTGTTTCTTGTTGAAAAAATAGCTAAGCTGCACTCTGTTTACCTCCAACCCTCCTATCAAACGATTTATCTGAACTAGTACCAAATGTGCATTGAGAACATCTTCATCCGATTTCCACTAATGAAATATATAGGGTTATTACTATACTGAAACCCTCCTTGATTGATCTGGATCCTTGCCCCAGCTGGCTGTTTAAAGCCTGTCCGTATTTGTTTCTTCCAGTCCTCAATCGCTTGTTTTCCCTCTCTTTAGAAGAAGCTCTAGTGCATGCTCTATTGAAAAAAGCTATAATCCAGGAATAGCCAAATCTGGTCCTCCAGAGCCACAAACAGACCTGGTTTTCAGGATCTCCACGATAAATATGCATGGATATATTTGCATACAACTGGCTCTTGAGGACTGGAGTTGGCCACCCCTGCTATAATCTATCCTAAAATTTAAAAAAAGCCAATCTTGACTTATCATAACCATTATAGACTGATATCAAATTTACCATTCATGGCAAAGATGTTAGAAAAAAAAGAATATTAAGCCAGGTACAGGACTTTTCAGAAGCGTCTGAGCTTCTTGATGGCTCTCAATATGGCTTTTGTAAAGCCCATGGGACAGAGATCCTTTTGGTATCTACTTTGGATTACTTGTGTCAAGTATTCGATAGTGGGCAAGCTTTTTTAATGATATTTTTAGACATTACTTCAGCATTTGATACTACTGACATTTTTTGTTTTACTTAACCATTTACCTGAACATAGAATCAATTTGCCTCTTCTTAATTGGTTTTATCATTTTTGTCTAAATGCTACCAGCAAGTTCATTTTAGAAATTCTTATTCCAGTTGAAACAACTTCAGGGGTTGCACAGGGCTCTGTCCTGTTAGCTGCCCTTTTAAATGTATTTGTAACTGCTAATCAAATTGCTTATGCTGATAATGTTTTACTATTTCCTCTTAGATTCTGTTATTCGCTCCTCCCTCCCTCCAAAAGACGTATGATTGTCTGGATACAGTCACTACATGAATGGCTAATAAGATTGGCCTTAATCTTAATAAAACTGAAGCTTTCTTAGCAAACCACAATCCCTTTTCTATTAATTTGGACCATTTTAAGCTGGGTGATGTTTTAATTCCAATTTTATCTGAGGTGCAATATTTGTCTATCCTTCATTCTTAATTGACTATGATGCCCCAAATAAAAGCAGTAGCCTAAACCAATTTTTTTAAATGAAAAACTGTGCATAGGGTTATACCCTTCTTTTCTTTGGTTGACTTCTGGACTATAGTTCAAGCGATAGTCATATCTCATCTAGACCAAGGGGGTCCATGAGACCATCACAGGGGCCCCGGAAGTGCAGCAAATGAGAAAAAAAGAGCAGAATCTGCACTAAGACAATTGTACTGCTCATGAATGACTGCTGGATCCACGGTGTGCAGAAAAGAGCCCAATCCTGAGCAGTGAAAAGGAAGAGAGAAGCACAGAAAATCACCACTGTGGAGAAGCCAGCCCTGGCCAAGAAGAGCAAACTAGAGGGAAGGAGAATGGCCCATCACCGCTTCAGAGGGCTCGCTCAGTGCGGTGCTGAAGAAAGGAGGAGAGGAGTTTAGCAAACTGTTGCTGAGGAGAGGAGAGGAACATGGCCACTAGCAGCTATAACTGCAGCTGCTGTACATGCCTGCAACTATTCAGCTTCTCCGATTCCTGCAGGCAAGTGAGGGAGAATGTGAGCAGAATGGGAGGCGATCCAGCAAGGGTAGGGGGCCACATGGGGCAGAGGGGGGTGGCTAGGCACTCAGGATGGGGCCATGAGTGGGGAAGTGCAGGCGGAAGAGGACAGGGACAGGTGGGGGGGAGGTAGAGGGAAGACGCGAGGTGGTCCATGGGAGAGAGGAAACAGGGCAGGAGGAATAGGTTTGATGCTATTTTTTATAAATAATATTTATGCACTCTGTAATCTACCTAGAATGGCTAGGGCTGTGATTGGCAGGCTAAAAGTAATTTTAAATAAATAAAATATTTTTTTAAATAAATAAATAAAATAGGATGCAGGAGGATGTCACAGGGGACGAAAGGCAAGCACTAGGGAGGGGGCCGAGGAGGCAGAAGGCAGGCGGCGACACTCAGATAGGGCCATGGGTGTGGGGAAGCAGGGTAGGGAGAAGGGGCCATGGGGAGGAGGGCAGGACATGGAGTATGGAGGCACAGAAGGGGATATGGGGCAGAAGACAGGAAGGGAGGCACTCAGGAAGGAGCAGGGGGGGGGAGGGCAGATTTTGGAAAGGAGCTATAGGGGCTATGGGTGTAGGGAAGCAGGACAGGAGAGAAGGGGTCATGGGGGAGGGCAGAATTCAGAAAGGGGCCATGGGTGAAGGAAAGCAAAGCTGGAGAGAGGGGTGATTGAAAAATATTTTTAAAAGGTAACATGACACCTCTCGTTTTAGTGCTGTCGGCCTGGGTCAAACACCCCTCCTTCCCCTACACCACCCAGTCTCTCTCTCTCTACCCTGCCATCCATCCCTACTAGTCTCTTTCTTTCTCTCTTTCCTCATCAGTCCATCTCACCACCATTCTCTCCCTCTCTCTCCGCATCCATCCCCAGCTATCTCTTTCTCTCTTTCCTCAGTCCGTCTCCACCAGTCTCTCTCGCACTCTGTCTTTCTCCATTGGTCTTCAGTCTCTGTGAGGCAGAGCAGGTAAAATGTACCTGATCACCAGCTCACTAGAGGGGAGAGATAAGCCTAGAAGGAAGCAGACAAGAACAGGAACAGCAGCCTTCACGATGGATCGGAGAGTGCTCAAGAGATGGAGGTGGAGGGCAGAAGTGCCAGGAAGAGTGTGGGGCGTGCCATGGAGAAGTGTGGGTTGGGAAGGAAGAGTGCTGTTGCAACTCTGGGGTAGCCAGGCAAGGGTAAGGACCCTCATAGAAGAGAGTGGGACTGAAGTCTTAGGGGGTAGGAGACAGACCAGTGGGTCAAGCTGGGTGAAGAAAGACACACATTGGAGAGTCAGTCTCGAGAGAGACAGACACACACTGGTGAGCATGGCTAGGTGGTGAAGGACACTGGTAGGTCAGACTGGGGAGAGAAAGAGAGAGAGAATATGGTTGGTAGGTTGAGAGGTGGGAGAGAGAGATAAACACTGGTTGGAACAGGCTGGGGGTGAGGAAGAGATTGGTAGGGACAAGGGAGAGAAGGGGGTCTGGTGGGTACAGATTGGGGAAGTGAAGTGAGCCTGAAGGGGAAAGGCTGGGGGAAGAAGAGACAAACTGGAGGAGACAAGATGAGGGGGTAGAAAGCGAGATTAGTGAGGACAGGTTGAGGTGAAGAAAGGGAGAGTAGGAGAAAAGAAACACTGTTGGGGCAGACTGGGGAAAGAAAGAGAGAGATACTAGTGAGTCAGACTGGGGAGAGAGACTCGATTGGGACAGGCTAGGGGAGAAACACAGTAGGTGGGACAGAAAGGGATTCTGGGGACAAACTGAGGGGGAAAGAGAGATCGGTGAGAAAAGACAGGGGGCAGAAGAGACAGACTGGGAGAAGAAAGAAACTGGATAGGACAGACTGAGACGGAGAAAGACTGGGAAGAGAAAAAGTGGTGGGTCAGACTGGGCAGAGAGACAGAAAGACACTGGTGGGTCAGGCTAGCAGGACAGAGAAACTTGGAGGAGCAAGCTGGGGAGGAGAGAAACTATAAGAGAGAGAAAGGAACTGGTGGGGACAGATTTGGGAAAGAGAGGACTGATGGAGACAGCTAGGAAATGGGGATATAGAGGGAGACTGGAAGGGACAGGCTAGGGTTTGGGCAGAGAAAGATTTGGTGATGGACTGAGGATGCCTGAACATTTTAAAGGTTGATAAGGAGACCACATAGCCATAAGGCTGGGAACCTCTGATTTGAACTATTGCAATGCCCTTTAATCTAGGTTTATTACTTTGTTGCATATTCTTCAGCAGATACAGAATGCTGTTGCCAGGCTGATTACTGACTCACTACATTTTGATCACACTGCCCTGGTTACCTGTATTCTGGAGATTTCAGTTTAAAACTCTTGCTGACTCCTCTGCTCATTTGCAGTCTGCCCTCGGGGTTTATACTCCAGCTCATATGAAGTCAGGAAATACCTGTACTTTGGTGAGACCAAAACTAGAGCCAGAGCTTATTTTGTGGCTGCTGTCGATAGCAGGGCTGAATCAGCCATGCTGACTTGGGCTGTCTGTCAGGCCCGGGAAGGCGGAGCTTTCCAAAGCTGTTACACACAGTTCAACTCTGTGCGGCTGCGCGCGACTTCCCGCGCAGGAAAAGCAGGCTCTCCTCAGTCACGTTCCTTTACATGGCTGTCCAGGGAGGCGGGCGGGTCAGCATGGCTGATTCCTCCTGCTATCTATGGAAACACCGTTTACGGTCAGCAAACTTGCTTTTTCCCGTCGATCGCAGAGCTGAATCAGCCATGCTGTCTTGGGAGTCCCAAGCTGAATGGTCACGCTGTGGTAAGTGTTGTTGTTTCTATTACTAGCGTGACCTTGGATTGCGGACAGTTGGTGTTGAATTTTATTTCTGTAGGGTACTGAGTACTGCCCCACCCACTCTGGCATCTTCTGTTGATTGCTGGTCCAGGCAGTAATGTGCCGTGAAGGTATGTAGAGAGGACCACGTCGCCGCCTTACATATGTCAATTGGCGGAACATGACTTAGATGGGCAGTTGAAGTGAATACTGCCGGTACTTGATGGGCATTTGGTGTGGAAGAGAGTCGTAAACCCCTCGTCTTGTAACAAAATTTTATGCACTGAACAATCCAGCTGGAGATAGTTCTCTTGGCTACAGGTTGACCTGGAGCATTTGGGTTAAATGTGAAGAAACGTTGAGAGGGTCTGGACTCAATTTTTGTTCTGCTTAACTCTGTGTAACAGCTTTGGAAAGCTCCGCCTTCCCAGGCCTGACAGACAGCCCAAGACGGCATGGCTGATTCACCCTGCTATCTACGGAAACACCGTTTACGGTAAGCAAACTTGCTTATATGTTATACAGCCTTATTTTTGACACAAGCATTCCGTGACTGATATTTATCTGTTTGTTTGGGGGTTTTTTGTTATTCTGTTTTATTGTATTGCTGTGTTTTAATTATGTATGATAAATGCTATGTTCTGATTAATATACTTGAGACATTTTATAACTTCTCTGTTTTGTTTTTCATTCTGCCTCATGATTGGGATATTTTAGTCATTTGTTTATCGATGTATGTTTTATGTATGTGATGTTAGATGTTTGTTTACTTATGCAATATTTAAAATTATGTATGTTTTATTTATACTCTGCCAAGATCTTATTTGGATTGGCAGAGTATAAAAGATATTAAATAAATAAAATAACAAAAATCATATCTGTATGGATACTTAAGTTTGTATCCATTACTTAACTACTCAATGCCTTGATAATGCTACAAGATAGAAACATGGAAACATAACAGCAGAAGAAGTCAATATGGCCTCTCTAGTCTACCCATCTACCCAATTAATTCATAGAAACATAGAAACATAGAAATGATGGCAGAAGAAGACCAAATGGCCCATCCAGTCTGCCCAGCAAGCTTCACACATTTTTTCTCTCATACTTATCTGTTTCTCTTAGCTCTTGGTTCTATTTCCCTTCCACCCCCAGTTTTAATGTAGAGAGCAGTGATGGAGCTGCATCCAAGTGAAATATCTAGCTTGATTAGTTCGGGGTAGTAGCCGCCGCAATAAGCAAGCTACACCCATGCTTATTTGTTTTACCCAGCCTATGTTATACAGCCCTTATTGGTTGTTTTTCTTCTCCCCTGCCGTTGAAGCAGGGAGCTATGCTGGATACGCGTGAAGTATCAGTCTTCTCCCATGCTGCTGAAGCAGAGAGCCATGCTGGATGTGCATCGAAAGTGAAGTATCAGGCACATTTGGTTTGGGGTAGTAACCGCCGTAACAAGCCAGCTACTCCCCGTTTTGTGAGTGCGAACCCTCATTTTCTCCCCTGCCATTGAAGCAGAGAGCTCTGCTGGATGTGTGAAGTATCGGTTTTTCTTCTCCCCTGCCGTTGAATCAGAGAACTATGCTGTATATGCATTGAAAGTGAAGTATCAGACTTATTTGATTTGGGGTAGTAACCGCCGTAACAAGCCAGCTACTCCCCTCTTTGTGAGTGTGAATCCTTTTTTCCACATTTCCTCTTGCTGTTGAAGCTTAGAGCAATGTTGGAGTCACAGTAAGCATGTGTATGTTTATTTAATAAACAGCTTTACAATTCCTACCATTCCCTCTGAGATTCCCTGTGTTCAGATACTGTTCTTACCTTCACTACCTCCATGGGAGGCTGTTCCATACATCCACTACCCTAACTGTAAAGAAATATTTTTAGGGTACTCCTGAGTCTACTCCCTTTCACTTTCATTCCATGACCCCCTGTTCTACAGCCTCCTTTCCTTTGAAGGAGGCCTGCCTCCTCTGCATGGAAACCTTGGAGGTATTTAAATGCCTCTATCATATCTCGCCTTTCCTCTAGGGTTTACATCTTAAAGTCAGTTACCATATGCTGTAGAACAAAAACCACCGACCATTTTAGTAGCCACCCTCCGGACCGACTCCATCCTGTTTACATCCTTTTGAAGGTGCGGTCTCCAGAATTGTACACAGTATTCCAAGTGAGGTCTCAACAGGGACCTATACAGGGGCAATATCACCTCCTTTCTATCCATTTACCATTCCTGAGTACTGTACAGATACATGTAAAAGACCATTCCTACTCCAAGAAGCTAACAAGCTAACCAAGACAGACAGACAGACAAGACAATTAAGCATTTGGGAATGAAGGAAACATTTAACGTCTCAAAGATGGGTTAATACAGGCCATTTAATTAAAGACTGGGATTGTTTTACCTTATTACCATCAGTCTGGTAATAAGACCCTGTAAAAAAACCACACTCATCACTCAGGGAGGAGGAATAGCCTAGTGGTTAGAGTAGTGGGCTATGAACCAGGAGACCAGCGTTTGAGTCCCGCTGTCGCTCCTTGTGACCTTGCGCAAGTCACTTTATCCTCCATTGTCCCAGGTACAAAAAAACTTAGATTATAAACCCTCTGGGGATAGGAAAATACCTACAGTACCTAAATGTAAACAGATGTGATATCTCAGATTGAATGTCAATATATAAAAATAATAAAACACTTACTACTGGGAAAGCTGAATTGCTAAAACTTCCTATACAGAAACTACCCAATTGCAGAAATTGTCATCAAGGGTCCATCAAGCCCAGAATCCTGTTTTCAACAGTGGCCAATCCAGGCTACAAATACCTTGCAAGTACCCAAACACTAAGTAGATTCCATGCTTCTGATGCAATTAATAGCAGTGGCTATTCCCTAAGTAAATTTGATTAATAGCAGTTAATGGACTTCTCCTCCAAGAACTTATCCAAACCTTTTTTTGAACCCAGCTACACTAACTGCACTAACCACATCCTCTGGCAACAAATATCAGAGCTTTATTGTGCGTTGAGTGAAAAAGAATTTTCTCTGATTAGTCTTAAATGTGCTACCTGCTAACTTCATGGAATGCCCCCTAGTCCTTCTATTATTCGAAAGTGTAAATAACCGAGTCACATCTACTCGTTCAAGACCTCTCATGATCTTAAAGACCTCTATCATATCCCCCCTCAGCCGTCTCTTCTCCAAGCTGAACAGCCCTAACCTCTTCAGCCTTTCCTAATAGAGGAGCTGTTCCATCCCCTTTATCATTTTGGTAGCCCTTCTCTGTACCTTCTCCATCACAATTATATCTTTTTTGAGATGCGGCGACCAGAATTGTACACAGTATTCAAGGTGCGGTCTCACCATGGAGCGATATAGAGGCATTATGACATTTTCCGTTTTATTAACCATTCCCTTCCTAATAATTCCTAACATTCTGTTTGCTTTTTTGACTGCTGCAGCACACTGAGCTGACGATTTTAAAGTATTATCCACTATGATGCCTAGATCCTAATATGGAACCTAACATTGTGTAACTACAGCAAGGGTTATTTTTCCCTATATGCAAAACCTTGCACTTATCCACATTAAATTTCATCTGCCATTTGGATGCCCAATCTTCCAGTCTTGCAAGGTCCCCCTGTAATGTATCACAGTCTGCTTGAGATTTAACTACTCTGAATAATTTTGTATCATCTGCAAATTTGAGAACCTCGCTCGTCGTATTCTCTAAGACAACTTGATTAATAGCAATTAAAGGACTGCTCCTCCAAGAACTTATCCAAACACACAGAACACAGTCAGATCCTCATCAAATCCAGGCTAAGTGTAAATGAGGTGGATGCTGCTGCAGTGAGCTTGACGCAGTCTATGGGGCAAGCCCCGTAGACCCTCATTGACAGCTGGCGGAGGTTCTCCAGAGGGAGACTGGTCTAGGGCTTCACCTTTACCTGCCCCTTTCCTTGCAGGTTGAGCTTATGGGTTCCAGGAGATGACAGGACTTAGGTGAGAGTATCTCAGAGAACAGGGTAGACGGTAGTCCAAGGCCAGGCAAGGGGTCAGAGGCAGTCAGCAATTCAGAGTAGTCTGTGTCCAGGAGAGAGGTCAATTTCAGTGATCAATCCAAAGGGAAGACAAGGTTGAGGCAGGACAAGCTGAAAAGACGAGGCAAGACTGGACGAGGCAGGGAGGTTTGGATGGGCTGGGCAAGACAGGGCAGGCTGGAAAGACAAGGCTAGCCTGGACGAGGCAGGGCAGGCTGGACAAACAGCAATACGCACTACACTAGATAGGATGACCTCTGCTGAGCCCTTTTATAGAGCTGAAGATGATGAAGTCATCCCTGGGTGTCGCAGTATTTTTCCACCATGGGCCCTTTTAATGATCAAGACCTCAAGCAAGTGCGCACCTATGCAGGGAGCTGGAGGCGGCAGTTCTGGCAGCATCCTGCCACGCAAGGATGGCAACATCTGCCACAGAGAAGGGGCCCGGGTGCTGGCAGCATTGGGGTGAGTGAGGCAACTTGTGGGATGTCGCACAAGCCGCCAAACATAACACTAAGGGACCACAAATTAGAAAAAGAAATCTGCAGATAAAAACTAAACTCTTCTAAGCTCTCCAATCCATTCCAGCCTCACCCCTCCTCTCCTTGCAGAAGCCTGGGAAGAGGAGGGGGAAGCAATAAGAATGGAGGATAGAAGCTGGATTAGGAAGCAGGGTACCTCTTTTCTATTCTGTCTGCTGTAGCCTCCCTCTCTCTTTCTCTCTCTTTCTCTCTCGCACACACACCCTCACACAAGTTCTCTCTGTCCCACTCTCACACTCAAACACACACACACATATCCTCATACAGGCTCTCTCTATCCTTCTCACATACACACACCCTCACATAAGCTCCCTCTCTCTTTCGCACACAAAAACACCCCATCACTCACGCTCCTTCTCTCTCCTGCACATACACACACCCTCACACAGGTGCCCTCTCTCTGTTGCGCACATACACACACCCTCATACAGGCTCCCCCCTCTCTCTCTCTCTCTCTCTCTCTCTCTCTCTCAAACATGCACAATCCCTCACTCATACAGACAGGATCCCAATCTCTCACTCACGCTCACACACACACACGCAAACATACACACAGGCACCCTCACGAGCACACTATCTCTCTCACACAGGCTCACAAGCTTTCTTGCCTCTTAGGTAGGCCTGCTGATCTTCGCCACTCCGTTCGAGGCCAGCTGATCCTCAGGTCTGATCTTTACCGCATGTGGGACGGTCTCCGCTCGCAGCCAGCTGCTGCTCCGGCCCTGATCTTCGCCACAAGTGGGATAGACTCCACTCGCGACCAGTGGCTGCCCTGGGCTTGATCTTCACCATGAGCGGAACAGACTCTGCTCACAGCCAATGGGCGGCCCCCCGGCCTGATCTTCGCCATGAGTGGCATGGACTCCACTTGCGGCCAGCTGCTGCCCCGAGCTGGACTCCACTTGCTTGCAACCCACAGGGCCTCTCTCTGAAATTCTGCACAAAAACTAAATTCTGCTCTCCGCAGTAGCACAGACTTCCCCCAGGACTAAAGCCTTTTCTCAAAGTCTCTCAGGCCTGTCTAACTATTGTTTTAAATCTAACTTCTTAGTCCTTCTGCTCTTGCCTATTTTCATCATTTGGGTCTGCTTTTCATGGTTTTTAATGATGCCCTTTAGCTTTAACTGCCTCCTTTACCTCACCAGTAAACCACACTGGCAGTTGTTTGGTCTTCCTTTAACTTTTTAAATTCATGGATTACATTTTATCTGGGCTTCCAAAATGACATTTTATGTCCACACATCATGCAAACTTTTCACCCTTGCAATCACGGTCTCCCTTTTTATAAATTATTTGCTGCTGTAGTAGCTTCACTTAATGTCCTCCCTCCAGTGATTATGTCAAATTTGATTGCATTATGATCACTATTGCTTAGCAGCCCCACCCCAGTAACTCACTGCAGCAAGTTGTGCATTCCACTGAGAACAAGATATAAAGTAGCTGCCTTTCTCATTGGTTCTACGACCAGCTGCTCTATAAAGCAGTCATTTATGGCATCTAGAAACTTAACCTCTCTAGCCTTTTCCAGTGAGACACTGACCCAGTCATTACCAGGGTAACTGAAATCTCCCATTATTATTATGTTGCCAAATGTATTTGCTTTTTGAATTTCAATTAGCATTTCACTTTCGATGTCATCATCTTGGCCAGGTGGCCAGTAGCATATACCCACTGCTATACTCTTACCCGTCACACATGGAATTTCTATCCACAAATAATTCCACAGTGCATAATGAGGCCAATATTCAGTTGGCCGATTACTTGAGAAGATATCTGGCTACTGATAGACAAATAACTAGTTCCAAATATTCATCTGGATAAATTTCCGGCTGAATATACCGGCTTAAATGTATCCGACCACATATAGCCGGATAACTTAAAAACCTAACTGATTATGTTTGAATATAGCCGGTTATATTTCTAAGTTATCCGACCTCATGTGGCCGGATAACTGGCTACTTACCTGGATATCTTCCAGCACAGCCTAGGTCAAAGCTGCACTAGAAATGTAAACTACATTCAGTTTATGCTTCCAGCGTTTTGTAGTTTACGTTTCCAGCAAAGTTTTGACAGAGGCTGTACTAGACGCTGCCAGGAGTAGGTAAGTTCGGACCCCAGGGGATGGGGATTTGGTGAACAATTAAGGAGTATGATAGGGGTGGGGGTGCAGCAGTCATCATGTCAACTCAACAGGGAGGATGAGGAAGGTCCGCTGGGGGGCATAGGTAAATTATAGCAAGGTGATGTAAGGTGGGGAGTAAAAGGCTGCTATGGCCTCTGTAAAAATTGATGATAGGGGTGGGAGGAAATCGGGCTAACCGAGTCTGGTACCTCAATTGATTTTGAAATGTTTCCCAACGCTACTTACCCAGATATCTTTTGAAGATATCCAGGTGAGTAGCCAGTTATCCAGCCACACAAGGCTGGCCAACTTTAGACCTGCTCAGAAGCACCCCTTTTTATCCAGCGAAATTCTAGTCAGCTATACCATCTAGACAGCTAACAATTAAGTTAACCATCTAAATGACTTCTGAATATGGACTCTTTATTTCTACAGGATTTTTATCATGCTTGCCTCTATGCCATTTTTTACATATAGTGCTATCCCCTCCACCAATTTGATTTTCCCTATCACGTTGATATAATTTATACCCTGGTATCACAGTATCCCATTGGTTATCCTCCTTCTACCATGTCTCTGAAATGCCTATAATGTCTATAACCTTGCCATACATTCTAACTCACCCATCTTACTATTCAGAATTCTGGCATTCACATATAGACATTTTAAAGTATGTTTTTTATTTGCACTTTCATTTCTTTCTGTATTCACAACCTACTTATTAGCAAATAATACAGGCAGTTTGGAGTCATTCACATCTGATGCTCTTTGCTTATATCCGTCTGGGCTATTTCAGCCTTAATCACAACCTCTCTACTGGGATATTCTAATTTCCCTATTTTTGCAAGGATCTTTGGAAGATACATGCCTCCGAACCATGCACTTATGAGCAACTGTCAGCTTCCCCCCATGGTCTAATAAAAAATCTGCTCTATCTCCTTTTTAAATGTTAGTGCCAGCAGACTGGTTCCACTCTGCTAAAGATGGAACCCATCCCATTGGAAAAGGCTGTCCCTTCCCTAATATCTTCCCCAGTTCCTAACAAATCTAAAACCCTCTTCCCTGTACAATCATTTCATTCAGCATTGAGACTCTAGAGCTTAGCCTGCCTCTGAGGTCCTGCATGTACACCAGGGAGTATTTTTGAGAATGCAACCCTGGAGATTCTAGATTTCAGTTTCCTATCTAAGAGCATTTAGCCTCCACATCCTTCCTCCAGCACTTTTTTATGGTATTGGTACCCATTTGTAGCACGTGAGGTCTGCGACCTTCACACCAGGCACACAAGTTACCAAGTAATCCTCAAGCCCACCAGCAACTCAGTTATATACATTCCTAATGATCAAATCACCAATTAAAACAGCCATTCTAACCCTTTCCTCCTTGGCACATGCCCCTGAAGACACTTCCTCAGTGAACGAGGACAAAGCATTACCTGGAAGTCAGAAATAGCTACAGGATCCCTTCCTGCCACTCCAGGTGATGGTCTCTTGCCATGTGACATAAAACCTAACACACTAAAATAAGAAAGCCATGGTGAAAATCAGTTCTTGGTGCAGTTATTTAACTGTGTACAAGAAAGATGTGAAGGATTTTTCTTTCCCCTGACACTCCTCTTTACAAAAGGCCAGCAAATTAATGGACTGATTTAAATGGAAAAGTGAAACAACTTTTAGCAAAAAGGAATGTATAGGAGTTATAGATACCGAGTCTGAGATAAACTTTAAAAATGAATCTCTACATGATAAAGTCTGTATTGCAAAAGTGATAGATACTACTAATACTGTCTTCACCATGAGATCTCGGATAGATGCCTGTTTCAAAGAGTCAAAAGGAGAGCTTTTAAAACCAAATTTAAATTCCAGTGTGATATTACTGTTTTGTATGGCAGACGTATTCTTTTACTCCTTTTAGAAAACATGCAATATCAGGATGAGACACAACTGAATGACCTTCTACTCTTCCTCTGTAGCAAGCTATAGCTATTATTTGAATTTTTAGGGTATTATGAGCTAATATGTCTGAGATCTGTGAACAACAAGATGGTATTCTAGGTGATTATATAATTTATATTCCTTATTCCCTCCTAGCTAAGAGAAGAGGCTGACTATTGTTTCATTCTATGTGCAGTGCTGTAGACTGTCCACTGTAATCTGGGATTTCTGTTTGCAAATAACTAAAGAAGAATATTCATTTTACCATTTCTGGTGCCTCTTAGGGTGCCTTGGAATTTTTACATCTGTTTTTAGGTTTGTGATTTTTAAGCTCATTTATATTCTCTGAAGCAGATATCTTGTTGAAGTATGGCCATGTCAGCTGTATTTGTTGCACTGCAATGCAGGGGAGTGCTAGGGGGCGCTCCCCAGTGCAGAGTGAGATGTGTGTATCCTTGCGGAGAGACGGGTCCTTGTCTGGGAATCTGAAGACCCTGACCCTCCACCGGACCTGCACGCTTCTGTGAGACCACCAACGCAATGGTGGTCTCTGAGTGGTCCTCCGACCACTCCAAGCCCTTTTGGACCTGCCGCTGGGTAACAGCAAGAAGCAGCAGCCAGACAGAGGTCAACGGCGGATGGAGACATCTGGCACAGGACAAAGAGAGGAAGAAGAAGACTCAGGCGCTGAGGAAGACGAAAGACTCAAGCAAGGCAAGGCAAGGCATGGGCACGACAAGGCATGGCATGGCAAATTAAAATCAGGTAGTTAAAAGTCCAGAACTCTCAGAGAGTGCAGGGCCTCCGCCACTCACGGCACTCGGTGAGAAGCAGCACGGAGAGAAGGAAAGAACGACAGCCCCTCAGGAGGTACCAGAAACAGGAGAGGTAAGGAGGACGGTGATGCAGCAGGAGCGAAGAGCAGGAGTCCTGAAGAGAACAAGCTCCAGGAGGTCTAGCTCCTTGCGAAGGCAAGTAAGGGACTGGCTGAAGAGCCCTTTTGTAGGACAGAAGAGGGAGTTCCAGGAAGTGATGTATCAGGGTGGACCAGGGGGCCACTCCCTCGCTGGCCCTTTAAATCAAGAAGGGAGGCGCGGCCCCACGCCTAAGGAAAAGAAGGAAGTGGTGCAGGACCCTGGACAGCGGCCCTGATGAGAGAGGAGGAGCTGGAGCTGGGCCAGCGGCGCCAAAAGATCTCCATAAAACGCTTCAGGATAACATCCTGGTCCAATATGGCAGATATGGTTGGCGAACCATGAGAACTGAGTGACGTTACGATGGCAGTCCTCACTACTGTTACCTATTTGTGGCAATCCTAGGTTTATCCCAGGTCAAGGGGGACAGATATTTCAGAGTATTCAACAGCAGGGCATTGATACCTTTGCTGATCTCATAAACCCACATACCCAAAAGATTTTTAACTTTGCCCAATGCCAAGAATGGTTTGGATGGAAATCTCAGGACTTCCTACCTTATATGCAATTGACTAGTTTTATGCATAAATATTTTCATCCTATAAGGAAGGGCGAGAGGAAACAGGCCCTTTTCAAAGGTTGATGACTTTATTTTAGAACACGGAAACAATTCATAGCCCTCACTCTATAAACTCTTACAGGATATGGTACAGGAAGATTGTTTGGGGGTGCTGTCGGAACTCTGGAGTAATGACTTAGGGGCTGAGATAGGTGAAGACGATCTCCTAGAGGCAATCCAAATGTATTACAGAGCTATGCCTACTGCCATGGGAAGGGAACAATTCCTACGCATTGTACACAGGGTCACGAAATTGCCATTACGAGCCAATCACAAGCATATCATCCTGACTCCTGAATGTCCTAAATGTTTGGAATCAACTGCCTCTTTAACCCATTGTCTCTGGTCCTGCCCCCCAATATAGGATTTTTGGGTTAAAGTTCAGTCAACATATCACAGCAGTCCGGGCCATTTTGGGAGTAGGGGAGTAGGTTCTAACTGGAGAGATCAAAATGGCTTATTGGTTTGCAAAGCAGTGGGTCAAGCATGGAAATGTATTTTAACTTACTGGATACAACAACAAGCACCGACTATAGATTTTTGGTACTCTGAGATGTTCACTCGCTGCAATTGGACTACCGTACATAGCTTTTAGCGACTCCATGGAGGAAAGGTGCCTTCAACAAAATCTGGGGACCTTTACACAAACAACTACCAAAGGAGCAGCAGGATACTTTCAAGAAGCCCCGGTTGAGGAGCTTCTCATGCCAGCTGCGGAGGCTCAAATACTGGGATCCACTATATATCTCTACTGACTGTATATCTCTACTGACTGTATATTTTCTACTGACTTTCGGATACATACAATACAAATGGTATTAATGTGCCTTTACAACTGAATTGCGGGGTTTATAAGGGGGGGTGCTGGGGGTTAATGGGGGGGGAGGGTGGGCGGTTGGGTTACGGGACAGTGAGGCAGGGAGAAAAACTTGTCAAAACAAATAATTTGTATTTGGTTATCTGGTTATGTCATGCCGACCTGAGAGTTACGTTGGTCTGGTCTCGCCAGCTGGCAATCCAGGGTAGTATCTGAAAAACAGGCATTTCCGCCTAGCCAGTCTCCTACTGATCGATTTGTGCAAGCCAGGTTGTAGAGACTAATATTAGGAAAACCCCAGCCACCCTGAGCGGTCTGGGGTCATCAGTTTCCTTAGTGCTATCCGGGCTTGCGGTTACGCCACAAAGAGGTGAAGCAGGGACGATTGAGGCTGTGCAAATCTATAGTGGAAATAACTAGTGGTAAGATTTGTAAGACATATAATAATTTGGGAAGTAAAGCCATCTTAAACAATGCTATCCGCCCTGAAAGAAATAAAGGTAACTCCATCCAACTTAGGGCCAGTTTCTTTATCTTTTCCAAGATTGGGGGAATATTCCTAGCATACCAATAAGCAGGGTTCCCTGTTATATGGACCCCTAAATATTTGATAGAACTGTCTACCCATCGAAGGGAATGTCTGGCCATTTCTGGCGCAGGTGGCCCAGGATGTCTAGTACCTCGGATTTGTCCAAATTTAGTTTGAGACCTGAAAAGGAACCAAAATTGGCAAATGCCTTCAAGATAACCAGAAGAAGGGCAGGTGCCTGTGGTACAAAGAGCAGAATATCATCTGCGAATAGAAAGGTGTTAGATAGGCTTTGTTCTTCCCAAGTAGTATTGGCATCTAAATTTGGTGTAATCTATGTATTAAGGGTTCCAAAGAGAGTATAAACAATAAAGGGAACATTGGGCATCCCTGATGGGTCCCCCTCGTTAGTAAAAAAGGCTTCGACAAACACCCATTTGCCATTATTCTAGCCCCGGGATTGGTAGAATAGAGAACTCATATTGCCTGGTAGAAAAAACCTGCAAAGCCCATTTTTCTAACGTATAACGGAGAAAAGACCACGACACCCTGTCAAAAGCCTTTTCTGCGTCAAATCCCACCAAAACTGGGTCTTCAAATTTAAGCTGTTGGCATAGGTGTAATAATTGTGCCAGCCTTCTGATATTTATGCTGGAGCGTCACCCTTTTACAAAACCGGCTTGGCCAAGTGAAATCAGTGTTGGTAGAATGTCTACCAGCCTGTTGGCCAATACTTTGGCATAGATTTTTATATCTATGTTAAGCAGAGATATCGGACGATATGCCGTGGGGGAGTCAGGGGGTCTGCCAGGTTTAGGAAGAACAATAATAGTGGCCATACGCATGGATTCCGGCATTTGCCCATTTGTACCACAGTATTAAATAGTGCCATTAGGCTGCCACAAATCTCGTTCTGAGGGACTTGTAAAAAAATGGGGAGAGACCAATGGGTCCAGGAGCTTTAAGAGCATGTAAGCTCTGTATTACCATACTAATCTCCCCCTCCCAGATGGGACAATTTAGTTGGGATACCTGCTCACCGGTGAGGCCGGGTATAGTCAAAGAGTGCTTAAAATCCTCTCTCGCGCTGCTACGTCCTTCTATCTGCGCTATAGAGCTCTTGGTAGTAATTCTGAAAAATAGTGGCTATGTCCTCTACCTTAGTGGCCAATTTGCCAGCTAGATCCCATAGCTGAGCAATGTAAGTGGGTTTCTACTCTCCGCGGATAAGGTTAGACAGCATCTTTCCTACCTTATTGGCATAGAGATATAAACAGTGTTTTAAGGAAAACAATGAGGACGTTACCCTTTTATGTAGCAACTCATTGAGCTCAGACCTAACTAGATTAAAGTCTAATTGAGTCTTGGTTGTAGGATTTAATAGAAGGGCTGCTTTGGATGCACTGAATTTAGTCAGGTCTAATATTCATCTATTTCCTTTTTTCGGCAACTAGAGTATTCAATAATGTTACCCCGTAGCAGCGCTTTGGTGGTTTCCCAGAATAGAAGATGGATAGACTAGCCGTTTAAGCCCGTTAAAACGGGTGAGATTCCATCATTCAGACCGGCACGGTTAGAGCCACTCTGTTCTCCACAACTTCCCTTTCCTTCCATCCCCTCCACCTCCTCCACAACACCCCTTCCCGCTGCCAGCCGCCACTCTCTTCTTCCAGAACTGTGACCCTGCCCACTTGGTTCAGGCAGATCCTCGGCCCGGTTCCCCCACGCTTCCGCCCCCCCGCCCCCTCGCAGCCCGCCTCCACGCCTGCGGGCGAGACGCCACGGGACCCGGCCACGGACGCACAGCGCGGCCGGCCAGCCCGGCGCAGCGGCCCGGTCGGCCCCGCCCACCGCAACCCGGCGCCCCGCAGCCCCCGCCACCCGGGTGGCGGAGCCACGGACCCCCATTGACGCACAGTCCGCGGCCGTCTCCCACAGCCTCCACAACCCAGTCCCTCGCCCTCCTCCACTCCATCTTTTGTCTCTACTCCACTTACCCTTCCACTTACATCCTTTTCCTTCACCTTCTCATCTTCGTCTATCCCCCCACCTCTCCTCAACCCCTTCCCTCTCCTCAGCCACTCCACTCTGTATTCCACAACTTACCCTCCCACTTACATCCTCTTCTTCCCCCACCCACTTCTCCAAAACCCTGTCCCTCTCCCTCAGCCCTCCTCCACTCCCTCTTCTTCTTCTGGCCCACCTGACACTTAAACGCCGCGCTGCCCTACATTGGAGGTCTCCGAGGGGTCTCTCTCTCGCGCGGGGAGAAGCAGTGGCGGCGGCACAGACACAGAAATGGGAGGTCTCCGGGGATCTTCTCTCGGCGCGGCCGCCGGCTCGGTGTGATGAGGGGCGGCGAGAGAGAGACTTCGGCGGCGACCTCCCATTTCTGTATCTGTGCCGCCGCGCCGCTTCTCCCTGGCGCGCGAGCGAGAGAGACCCCACCGGAGACCTTCCGTGCTGCCGCCGCCGTGCTCCTCCTCGCCACTTCAAAGAAAGCCGTCCCCTGGGGCCCCTCGGACCGACGTGCTCATGCATGCGCAGTAGAGCTGCTCTCTACTGCGCATTTGCGGCACGTCGGTCCAAGACCATTTATATGGTAGATTGGTGGGCATTATTGAATATTTGATATTCCCTCCATTTTTCAGATAGAAACTCCCTGAACTTTTTATCCTGCACCAACCATACCGGCATTTTCGAGTTTGCCGGGTCCCTGCTTGTCCCCCTTTTACGCATATCACAGGTAACTGGGCTGTGATCTGAGATTACTAAAGTTTCAATGCCAGAACTCTGGAGTTGTGGGAATAAAATACCGGAGAACAAAATATAATCAATATGGGCGTGAGAGTCAACTGCACGATTCTGGTGAGTGAATTCTTTAGCTCCAGGATTTAGTATCTGCCATGAATCTAACAGTTGTAAGGAATCGCATAGAAAGGAATGCCTTTAGTCGGGTCCAAGGGCTTCCCTGGCGAGTTTGATGTGCGATCTAGAGTAGGGTTGGCCACACAATTAAAGTCGCCGCCCATATTATGGGTGCTCTTTTTAAGGACATAATTTTGGACACAATGTCAGAAAAGAAGGTATGATATTGATTAGGTCCGTAAATGGACACTAAAATGATATATTTGCCTAACATAAGGCCCTCCATAATAACATACCACTCACTAGGATCCACTATGTTACTTTGTAGTTGAAAGGAGATGGATTTATGAATCAAAATAGCTACTCCTCTGCTATGTGAGGACCCATGTGCTGCAAAAATCTGGTTAAATCCTTTCTCTTTTAGTTTTAAATGGGCATTGTCCCTCATATGCGTCTCCTGAAAAAAAAACAACTGTTCCCTTTAACCGATTGATATTAGACAAAACATTTTCCCACTTTACCGGGGTACCCAGGCCTGCAACATTCCAAGAAAGATTTCACCCCATCAGACATTGCTATAACAGAATATGAGAGTGAAGCAGGTTACCCTAATAAGCTGTGGCCAGATATCTTTCTGGAGACCATTCTAGTCGTCACCGCATTGTATCAGCATAGATAGGATAGTACAAATCAAGCCATTTTATCTTAGTAAGCACCTATTGGAATGGAACGCAAGTATCCCATGTACCGTGACATTCTGAATTGCTCCCTCCCTACCCCTACCCCTACAAAAATTCTTAGAACAAAGGGTGCCATACCCTTTACCGGAAACCACTTTAGGAGCGTGCGGGTGCCTCTCCCCTTTTCATAGACACACCCCGCCAGATATACAGATAGAATCCTCAAGGACCCCCTAAATTATGTCCAGGTATTGTGCAACATTCTACGGGTCGCAGGCACTTACGCAAAATGATGATTTGTCCTCATAAGTCAGATTAACCACAAGAATAAACTGTTTTTTTAATGGTATAAACTTAACTAGCTTACCCAGGTCTTCAAACATGAAGCAGGTAGCTCCTCACCGCAGAGGAATCAGCTTACTGGCTGCTGTGCCCGCGCAGACTTACTAGATAATGAGTACTTGACACGGAGCTCTGTCATGGCGCTCAGGTAGTATTAGAAGCCGGGGTGACTTGAAGGAACTTCTCCGCCTCTTTAGGTGTGTCAAAAAATTTGATCCCCGCCTCTGACCAAACTTTGAGCTTCGCTGGATATAGAATAGCGAAGCGAATCTGACAATTAACCATGTCAGTGCAAACAGGCGCAAACATGCGTCTCAGCTGCGCCACATTGTTTGAGAAGTCCTGAAAGATTAGCAGCCATTTCCCTTCATATAGCAGCTCTTTCTTCCTGTGATAAGCTTGTAATAGCTGTACCTTGTGGGAGTAGTTTAGAATTTTAGCTATCACTACTCTAGGAGACTTCCATTCCTGCTGTCTGGGCCCGATCCTATGTGCGCGCTCGATTTTAAACTGGCCCACTAGTTCAGGTAGGCCCACTCTTTCGGCAGCCAGTTTTTGAAAGAGCTGCAGTAGACTGTTGTCCAAAATGTTTCTTCGAGCTAGAGGACCCTACGTAACCTGTTTTCCAGGTCCTCTAGTTTTTCTTCAAGGGCTGCAAGTAGCTTTTCCATATTCGCCAATTTCCCCTGAAGTGCAAGCATGTCATCCACTACATGTGTTCGAACCCTCCACCACGTCTAATCTTGTTATATAGTCTGCCAGAGAGTTCTTTACCTCTGTTATTTGGGAGGACAGTTCATCGAAGCGGGGGTTCAAGGCAGCCACCACGTCCGATGTGATGAACGCCATGGAAGCCTCATTCCATGCCGTTTCAGGGCTGCTGGTGTGGCGGCGGCCATTTTAGTCTCGGGCTTTGCGACCTTGTCTGTTTCCTTGTGTGGGGGCAGGTAGACATTCCGTCTCAACCTAGCCGATTTGTAAGGGGTAATTG